>NC_134830.1:113773513-114090896 GCF_004210375.1 Tachypleus tridentatus
CACTTATTTGACTTGACCTTCTAAATTTTAGGTTATTGTTCTATGTATATGCCAGGTTGAAACAAGAGTAAACTAAATTTCTGACTTAGTACTGAATTTTTTTAACTATATATTAAAGACAGTTTTATAGTGGAAGACATCAAATTTTGTTATTCAAGTTCAAAAACTACAAGATAATTTTGAAAGACTTTCTCCTAAATTAAAGGACTACTGATATATTAGCAAAAGAAAATTAAGGTAAGATTGTTGAGAAAGCTGTAAAGCTCTTGTGTGAAAACTTGTGAATTATACATTTCTGAGCTCATTTTATAAGAAATTTGAATTCGGGAGTAAAATTATTAATCATACTAGATTAAATCTTTTACTACATAGTTCAGATATATCAAATAAACACCTATACCTACTGACTGTGAAATTGAGATTTACCCTACAGTTACCAAAAAAAGATTCCCTAAACTTGAAATAGTCACCAACCTGCATACATGCTGCCATGAACGTGCATGTTTACATACTTCATTGCAAAATTGCCAACTTTTCAGGAATACATATAGAATCTATATAAAGACAACTTCCATATGTCTTGGTATTGTTATTTAAATAATTTATTTTATATTTTGTAACAATTTTGGCTTCTCATTGACTTAGTTTTGACTATGTTTATTAGACAACATTTTTCTTCTAATTTTCCTCAATTGTTTATTTAAATTATTATTTTTTAACTATTCAGTATGGTTTTCAAGAAATATTACGGTCAGATATAAAATATACATCTTCTTTCAATTTTGAAAAAGTAATACAGAGGGTCAGATTTGTACTTTTAGTTTTTGGTAAATAATGTCATTTTTTGAGAACCAGCCTCTGAAAATTAGTTGTGCAGTAAAATGATTAATGAATCAATTTTAGCTTTTTTTCTTAGAAGTAAGTGACTAACCTCTTGGAATCATTGCAAAGCAGTACTGTAAGAATATTAATAGATTTACAAATCAGAAGTTAAACTTAAGATCTTTGAAGAGTTTGGTCTTTTAATTTTTTTTTTATTTCAGAGAGGGCTTGATTTACTTGTTCAAAAATTTTAAGTCTTTATAGCTGGTATATTTGAGTGGTGGAATGTAAAAGCTGAGAATACAACATGCATGCAAAAGCACAGAATTAATAGGTTTAAGCTTTGAAGCTTCAAACATAGAGTTGTTTATTGAGAGGTGTTTTTTGGTTTTTTAAATAAAATCCAATTTGTGGAATGATTTGTTTGATAGTGGATAAGCCTATATAGGTTATGGATGTTTTCATTTTGAATTATGTTCAATGGATGAACATATGGATGTAAAGGTCATATTTAGTTTGGTTTGATGTCTTGGTTAGTGAAGGGTGAACATTTGATTCATCCATTTTTATGTAATCTTATTGTAACAGTGTGTAATAATTTATTTTCCATATGTGAGTATTAAAGAACTTGTTAATAATGGGTAATGAAGATGTATTAAAGAAAAAAAGTGTATAATCTGAAAATAATCATTAATGCTCTAATATTTAGGATAAGGGTGATGGAAAGGAAAGTTAAACTTAACCCCTGAAAAAGCTGTAAGTAATATTGCATCATTCTACACAATTTTAGCTTTGATTTAATATATAGTACTGATCAAAGTTTGTCTCAGTATCTATATCTGCCATAGGTGGTTAGTAATACAGTATCATAACTTAATAAAACTTTAAAGGAGGAAAAAAGATGCTTATTAGCCCATCAAGGATCTTCCTTCCAGCCTCCAGGTATAACCACCACTTACTGCTCATGCATTCATCCAATATTTTATTGAACTTGGTTAAGTTTTCTGCCTCCACCACACTTGAAGTCAGCTCATTCCAAAAGCCAACCACCTTGTTTGAAAAGTAATATTGTTTAAACTGCACACAACTTCTACCCTGTCAAAATGTGAATTTATGACCTGCTGTCTTATTATTTTTACTGCTAAGCACAAAGTTTGATTGATCGATGTTACCAATACCCTTGACAATCTTGAACACTGCAATGAAGTCCTCTCTGGTTCGTTTTCTCTCCAGAAAAAACAAGTTTAGAGATTGTAGTTTCTCCTCACCATCCTAGGTATTATTCCAGTGGCTCTTCTCTGAATTTTCTCCAACAATTCAATATCCTTCTTGAGGAAATGAGCCCACAACTGTACAGAGTACTGTAAATGAGGCATTAAAAGTGGTATTACAGTAAACCAGTAATAATCCTTATATTGTATTCAATATTCCTATAGGTGCTACCCAAAACCCTTATTAACCCTATTGCTGATTACAATACACTGCTTAGATGACTTAAGTGAATTTTTGTTCACAACATTAATACCTTTTTCTTTAACCACAGTATTAAATGTATTCACATTTAAACTGTAACAATAACACTGTGTAATACATATTTTGTTCCTGGATAGTATGTGTTATTTCTTAATTGTTTATGTTGTAAAAGTACAAAAAAATAGCCATTATTCCCTTCAAACTTTGCTTTTGACCTGGATAATGAAATTTAGAAATTAACCTATTTTCTGTGTAAAAACAGGCCAATTTGCACATTTTCATTTACATAAGGTCTGAATAAAACAACATATGAATCAAAATTTACATGTATTTATACAAAAATAAAAAAATGTTTAGAAGTGAGTAGTTTTTCAAGATTTGCAACTGTAACATAAATCACTTTCACGTATAAGCCCCCAAATATAGTCTCCCATCATGTTTTTGTTATACGCTCCATGGTAGCTGTGTTCAAAGTCCAGTATATATCTCGGTGGAAGTGCTCGTCTTGCTCCTCTGATTGTGCTTCCATGTTCTCCTTGAACTTATCAAGAGGAGTGTCAAGGATATGGACTTTCAGGGACATCCTACAGCCCATTTTGCCATAGTTTTTCACCAGAGCCTCAACCAGTTCCACATAATTTTCAGCCTTGTGATTGCACAAGAAGCCCTGAACCACTACAACAAAGCTTTTTTTCCCTTCCTACTGGGCTCCTTGGGGAATTCTGTGCACTCCAGGATCTTTTTTATTTGTTGTCCAACAAAGACACCAGCTTTGATCTTTGCCTCAGACAGCTTAAGGAAGAAGTCTCGAAGGTACTTGAAGGCTGCAGACATCTTATTAAGAGCTGTGACAAATTGCTTCATAAGACCCAATTTTATGTGCAGTGGTGGGAAAAACACCTTCTGGAGGTCCACTAGTGGCTCACACTTGACATTGTGCCTCCCCATAGAGAACTTTGTCCGTATTGGCAGTGCTTCCTGTTGTGTGCTGCAGTGTCCCTGCTGTCCCAAAGGCAAAGATAACAGGGAAACTTGGTAAAGTCCTTGGATAGGTGTATATGTTCACTTAGGCAGCTAGAACTAAACTGAAGTGGTGAGTGGTGAGCCCTTGTATATATATTACTATGGAAAGTTCTAGAAAATTCTAAAAGCTTATTGAAAATCCTCGTAAGTTGTACAACATTCTAGAAAGTTCTTGAAAATTCTTGTAAGTTCGAGAAAAATTCTCTATTAGCTACTCGGCACTGAATCTACCTGGAATGTTCTGGAAAATGGGTAAATTTGAAAATTTAATTATCCAGGTCACAAAAGCAAAGTTTGAAGAGAAAAATAGATCTTTTCCATTTACTTTAGGCATAAGCAATTGGGAAATAACACTTTCTGTCTAGGAACAAGAAAAAGTAAACATTTTGTTACATAGTGTAATGTGAATTATGAAAACCTATATGTATCATTTTACATTTTAGATGGTAAAACATCATCTGCCACCTGTTGGCCCAGTGCATCACATGATCTAAATATCCCTGCAAGTCCACAGCAACTTTGATATAGTTAGCCACCCCAAAAATTGTAATGTCATCTGCAAACTTCAAGATTTTGTTAGTTATTCTAGAGGCAATATGATTAATATAAGTCATAAACAACAGAGGATGCAGCACAGAGCATCTGTATTCTGGTTTATGTACTGAGTGAATCATGTATATTAAAAGAGTGAATGTATCAGCATTATCTTTTTGTGTATTTGGTCTCAAAAAAATACTAGAAAGACACTTTTTTTAAATTCTCTCTTTCAATGATTATAAAAGCCTTGCCTTTCTATGTTCTTAGCACTATCCCATATTTTAATTGCACAACTATGATCATACAAAAATTTCTGCACCTAACGTTAAAATTTTCATTAATGTTTTATCTCTTCAGCCTTCAAAGATCATTTGAAATTGTCTTGAGCCTATTTTATATGGAAAATGCTATTTGCAATTAGTGCTTGTTGTACAAAGCATAAAGCTATGTGACAGAATTTTAAGATGTCAGTAAATTGATCACCATTCTTTATGCTAAGTTACTTTTACAGAAATGCTTAGTTTCTGTAAGTGTCTTCCAATATGCATTTGAACTTAGACCATTCATTTTGTGAAAAATAATTTTTGTTCAGTGCAAGCATTACTTCAGTTTGTGTTTTGTGCTAGCTTCATTTGAAACTTTGAGTTCATTGGTTCTATAAAAATCTGAAAAATTGGTAATAGCCTCATCTGATAGATCATCAAAAATAGAAGACAGAAGTGAGTGTTGTTTATGTAAAGAAAGCTATATATACAATGTTACCAAAGAATTCATTGTTTATTTAGAAAATTCTAGGGATTATGCAACTGAAAACTTTAAGATGAAAATAAGTATCCTTATGAAATTTACATTTCATACAATTATTTTGATTCTTTTTTTGCATACAAAATACTTTCACATTTACTGAAATACTGTTAGTTTTTGTAGATATAGTAAATTCAGAAGTATACTAACTCCAATTGTATAAGCAACACTGCTAATTGCAGATGTGATATACTGATTTTAGGCTTACAGATGAGTAGAAACCCTAAACCCAGTCTAAAGCAAAGGGAAAGTACTGAGAAATGGTTAAAGTAGTACAAAAACAATGAAGTGCACAAACTGTCAAAAACATCAATCATATACTGTTTGTTGAAATGGATCTCTAGAAGCAACTTTACTTTGTCTAGAGATGCTGTCGACCAGCTCCATTTAGTAATGAACCAGAGGCTATAAGGGAGAGACGAAACTGTGACTATTCCATTAAAATTACCATGGAAATGGCTAAAAGTGGAGTTGGTAAGTGCAATGCATGAATACTCTATTTATAAACTTAAAATTAATCTTTTTTCTCCATAGCTCCATACATTAGATATTTATTTTTTGTATTTTTCAGTGCCAAGAAAAGTTAGAGTTTATGCTGATGGAATTTACGATCTCTTTCACCAAGGTCATGCACGACAGCTTTTGCAGGCTAAAAGTGCTTTGCCAAACACTTACCTTATTGTAGGGGGTGAGTTATTTTAATTAATATGATAACTACATAGAATTTATGTATTTGAAATACATGTAAGAATTTGGCATGCTGTCACCTGCAAGTTATTTTTAAATTCATATCTATTGTTAAATACTTGTGAGCTCAAGCAGGTGAAATGTTTTTGTTTATACAAGTATTTGTTATTAAATTGATACTTTTATTCCACTATGGTATTCTCAGGTTAATGATTTCCCCAAAAATGTTAAGTAGATCCACTTTATAATGGGAGGATTGGTATAATAAATTTTGAAGTAAGTATATTTAATTACTGACTCAGTTGAAGCTAAGAACTACAAATTAGATTTGATGTGTAATACCAAATGACAACATCTCAAAGTCAAAAACAGTGTGTATATGTGCATTGAACTTTTACCTACTACTGAATTTGTTAATTCATTAACTGATTTTCATCCCATGAGATGTCTTTCAATCTGCAAACTCACATGGGATCCTGTATAGTGTGTTTAAACTTAATATTTCTTGCTTAATGGGAAAGGTTGGTTTTACCAGTAATTAATAAAGTTGAGGAATTAAGCTAAAACTGTTTTTTTTCTCCTTTCTGACAGAGGTGTCTGTTGCATGACAATCATACCATTACATACTATTACATTTTGTTCTACACTCAACATCTATTGATAATAAAGTACAAGTTTCCTACTTTGTTTTATGCAATGAATTTTTGTAGGCTTAAATTTCAGTATGTGATGTAACTCAACAGTTACACTATTTTTACATGTTTTTAATGCTTGTTATTTTATTTATCTTAAACATGTGGCACAGAAGTGGTTATTGTTGATTGGCTTATGTGACATGCTGTTATGGTTAGTATTGTAAACATATGACATCAGGTTGGATATTGTTTGGCTTGTGACATACTGTTATAATGATTATTGTAAATGTGTGATGAGTTTTTAGTGAGCTATTTGAGGCTAACAAAAGCAATCCACTTGCCATATTACTGTTACAGAACTAGATTGTCATCACAAACACCACCCACATAACTGTTCATTTTCATTCCACATTGGGGAATCTGTAATTTTTAGTTATCTTTCTTACCATCAAAAGACACTTGCATTCTTGCACATGATGTAGCATTAAAGCAACCCTCCTCATAGATGGAACAGATATTATTTCTTGAAAACAACAAAGTAACAAAAGCAGGTAAAATAAAGTAAGTTATTTTTTTAACATATTGTGCGAAAACCACACAGATTAAAAATAGAAAAATTGTAGAAATCTTATGTTCAAGTAAGATGGTACAAAATGTGCAGTATTTCTGCATACCATACCACTTGTTGGTTTTTTTTATTCTGATTATGAATATGGATAACAATCATCTTGAAAAATAATTTGTGATCCTTTCCAGATAGTCATGAGTGAAAAGTCGTGTCATTGCATTTATTGACTTGTATTCAAAATTTTATTGAACTACTATTTTATGAATTTGTTTCCTTAAGTTTAGTATCAAACCATATGTTATAATTCCGATTTTCATATTATACATTATTTAATTTTTTAACTTAAATATAAATATTAAATAAACACAGCTAAACATTGATTTTTGTGTGTCACATGGTTTGCAGCACTAGTTCAAATTAGATGTTTATGATGTCAAAATATAGTTCTGTACAAATTAGGAACTAAGATTACTGATATTGAGAAGCTAGAATAAAAAAATAACCTTTTTGCTAAACTATCACTACTTAGTGAATTAAACACAGTGACCCCCACTTACCTCTTACCATTTTTGGAAACGAACCCTTGTATATGTATACTTCTACATGTGACATGTAAATAAGCAATCAAAAGCTCAGAATGCCGTCTTGTTGATTTTTCAGCCATTTTGAAATATAATGGCATTCTCTTTCTTTTGAGACAAACCTTTGAGCTGGATAAGTTGTTGTTTTCGTGCATGTTATTTTCAGTCAACATTACTTGAGGCATTTAGTTTTAAAGATTCATTGTTGACATGTGATATATAAATATGCCCTCACTCCAATACCTTGATGGCTTGGTAATAAACTTGAGATAATGTATGCTAAGATTTGGGGTTAAAGCATAGACAGTACATCATATTGGTTTATGCTAAGATTAAAGAAATGTTAAGAGATTATTTTTGGAAAAATTTTCTAGGTTTCCTACACAAGTAAATAATAGATTTTTAATAGTTCAGTAATATAATCCAATTATGTATTTTCTGAGTGTAAGTTTTACTGTATGGCTTATTCATAAATATCTGTCGAAATGGTAAATGGAACATTAATTCTTTATTATTTTACATTTTAACCTCAATCTTCTTATTACCTCAGGGATCTTATTCCTGATAGTTTTAAACCACATTGGGATCCTTTAAATTAATACAGCATTTTTATGTGTTTCAGCTTGTTTTTGGTTATAACAAAGTAATATATACGTGTGCACGCGCACGCACGCACACACACACACACACACACACACACACACCTGCATGTGTAAGTGTGTATAGGTGAGAGAGAGAAAAAGATTTACGAACTTTGATCCTGTGTGCTTTTTACTAATATGGGACAAGTTTTAGGTTTTCATTTAAAAAAACAAAGAAAAGCAATTGTAGATACTTAGATGCTTGTTTCAGATAATTTTTATTGTTGTTAAAGTTAAACTGTATTATTTTACATTGTTATTTCATTAATATTACTACCAATGTTTAAAGTCTTTCTCATTCTTGTTGACAGAATTAAAAAACAAATGAGTAACATTGAAATATTTTTGTGTTAACAAAGCTTTTTTGCTTATTTTACTGTAGTTAATAGTGATACAATGACACATGAGAACAAAGGGAAAACTGTCATGACAGGTGATGAGAGATATGAAGCTGTTTCTCACTGTCGTTATGTTGATGAAGTAATCAGAGATTGTCCTTGGGTAATTGATAATGATTTTCTACGAAAACACAAGGTATGTTAAATGTGAAAAAAGGTAAAACACTACTTATTTTAACTTATCATTATCAGTGTAGTTGATATAGCCTTAACTGTTTCTGTACAGTTATTACTTTCTTCAGATTGTCTGGTAAAATATCTCATCTTTTGTTTCATTAATGGGATGGTTGTTTTACATTCTACTTCACCTTGTGTGTAGAGGACTATCTTGTGATCATCACATGAAGCACTGATATTTCAGCATCCTGGTGCCTATTTTTCAATCTGTCATCTACAGATAGAATGTATATTGTGAATTCAGTTTTGACACTTTAAGATTAAAAGAAATAGTATCATCTTATATACCAGAGAGACAATATTTATTGTGAAAGTCCCTTTGTCATCTCAGCACTTCCATACCTGCTAATTGTGCACAGTCATTTTTTTTTTCTTTTCTGATTAATCCTCAAGGAAAGTTTATATTCAATCTTTATTTTCTTTAAGTGCAGTTTTATTTAATTTCAATAACTAAAATGCTTATCTCTTGCTTTGATTTGAACACTGCATGTTTATTCATATATTTAACCTATTTTTTGTGGAGGCTGAGGGTTAGTGTTGTGCTAGTTTCAACATTGAAATTATTATATAGGTATTTTTTTCACTTTTATATTAATCTTCTTTATGATAAATGTTTTGTTACTGCTCTGGCTACGTTATATTTTTTAGCTAAAGTTAAATATATTAATGCTTATCATTAAACTTGATTTAGTAAACCCTTACAATTTATAAATGTTCTCTTGGCTGTTAACTAAATATTTTGTTTCCATTTTTCACATCTTTCAATCTTGCCATTTTGGTGAATATAACCACTGATCTGAAATGATTAGATAGAGAATAAAACTACAGCTACTTCTGATTCACAATTAACTAATAATTTCAATAAAAATAGAATGCACTGATTTACTGTCAATTTAATTATGTACCAATCCCCAATTTAATGATGCACTACTTGTTATGACCACAAATGTAAGTATCTGTACCTTTTTATTTTGTAACTATTGATTTAAAATTGAAAAACTTCTTACAGCTAACTAAAATAGTGCATTGACTTGGTTATTTACATTTCAGAAATGTATTTTCTATTTTTAATAATTTATTTTTAATGATTCAGTAATTCTTAAATTTCTCTGAGAAGTTAGTATTTGAAGTATCAAATATTTTTTTGAAAAATACTAGTAATTTAAGTTAATGTGTTTGAACTGCAGTAAACTCCTGAGTGTTTTGGGATGTCTTATTTAGATTGATTTTGTTGCCCATGATGACTTGCCTTACACAATAGGAGGCCATGATGATGTTTATAAAGAGATCAAAGCCAAAGGCATGTTCCTTGTCACTGAACGCACAGAAGGTGTATCTACATCCGATCTGGTGTCAAGGATTGTGAAAGATTATGATCTATATGTGCGAAGAAACCTTGCCCGAGGTTATTCAGCTAAGGAAATGAATATATCTTTTTTGAATGTGAGTTCTGTACTTGATTTATTTTATTGTTGTAGATACAGTAAACAAGTGAGAATATTTAGCTAATAATCTATTATAATGATTAAAGATTGCTTCTCTTTTGTTGTGACTACAAACAATAAATACTATATAGCAAGATCTCTTGCATCTGATATATGTAGCAAATGTTATATAGCGTATTATTTTTTTAAAGATACAAGCTTTAATGCAAGTAAAATACTTTAATAAGCTACAGTTAATTTATTGTGGAATATTTTACAGATATAGTTAAGTTGATACTTTTATTATTATTAGGAAAAATTTAGACACCTTATAGAATGAAACAGATTTTGCTTGGTCATGATAATTTTTTATTTTTCTTCTTTATATCATCTATAAAAAATCATATAGTTGCATTTAACTGTTCTGAACTTTTCATATGTATTTTATAATCAAGCACTACAAATCTCGTACCATTACGAGGGCCTTTGTCTAAGGAATTTGGATTGAATATTGGATTTCCATTTAGAATCACCTTACCTATATTTGGCTTTTCAAATTTTTAATATATATATCTATATTTTGTTTAGTCAGATTTTTAATACAAAGAGTATTGTATATGATGACTGGTTTTAATTTCACATTTAGTATTTTTTTATTTCCAAAGCATTTCACACCTACAATTATCCCATATGTATTTTAATAAAAATATACTGAATACAATTTCTTTGGTCTTTCTCAACATACGCAAGTCAAAAAATACATATGCACAGTTCATTCAAAACCATATGCTTATCACTTTGTGAAATGCATTCAGATGTTTCTGGATAAACAGTTAATTTTGTCTTTGTTACAACTTAACATTTACTCTAATTTGCATTAATTTGCTTTGGTTTGTTGTATAGAGTGCTATAAACACATTTTAGTTACCTTTTTCTTACTACAAGTTTTATTCCTCGTTTTTGTGAGTTTCTTCTTTTCAACTTAAAATTTAATTATTGTAACTGTTTCATAATCTGTATGCTTATAAATACCATTACTTTATTGTTTATTTTACATGCAGTTT
This sequence comes from Tachypleus tridentatus, assembly GCF_004210375.1. Lineage (NCBI taxonomy): Eukaryota > Metazoa > Arthropoda > Merostomata > Xiphosura > Limulidae > Tachypleus > Tachypleus tridentatus. The sequence goes on from NC_134830.1 coordinate 113,784,348, forward strand.
TATTAAATAAATTTACATCTAAATGAATTTGTCTCACTGTGTAAAAATTTTTTTCAATAGACCAGGATTTATCAGTCTAATAAAATGTTTGTGAGAAAGCATAGCTTAAATTGCATGCATAAGAATGGTAGAATAAGAAAAATTCAAAGGAAGGGCATGAACACTATTGCAAATGTTTTGTGTGTCATGGCTAATTTTATTATAAATAGTTTGTATTCATGTAGTATATTAATATAAAGAAAAATGAAGGATAGTTAATATGCATTTTTTGAGAAGAATGAGGAATAAATGAATTATTTTATTTACAATTTGAAATGAAGCTTGATATTTAATGACATTTTTCTGTTCAGTATATACAAATTTTTCAGTCTGACTTTTTTTTCTATAGGAGAAAAAATTTTTGTTCCAGAATAAGATGGATGCTTTACGTGATAAAGGCAAGATGCTGGTAGAAAACATAGAAGGAAAGCGCAATGAACTCATACAGAAATGGGAAGAGAAGTCTCGTGATTTCATTTCATCTTTTCTTGACTTATTTGGTCGAGATGGAAGACTGGTAAGCAATAATTTGTCTTCAGACAGTAATCTCTCCTACTTGCAGAAAAAATACAAAATCTTAGGAATAGTTATTGACTGCAAAGACATTACATTCAAAAATATTTTTTGAGATTTTTTATACCTTTTTCAGAAGGGCTATTATTTTCAAGACACCTTATTTTTTGAGGTATCTGCTGTGAATTTAATGAAGTATATTACAGTTATTTAGTTTTGAAACCTTGAATGTAATATATTGTTATTGATCGAAAGTGCCCAGTGTGCTTACCATAACATTTTCATGATGGACTCAGTATAAAATACATAAGTTCCTACTCGCATTTGCACATGTTAAGTATTTATACTGTAGCTTTTAATGCAATATGTGTATCTTCACAAAATGTAAGTAAACTTCTAGTAAATATTAAAAGTTTTTCATACACAAAAAATCAAATTTTTTTAATGAAATGTATTTCATTAAACATTTGTTTCAGCATATATCAAGTATGTTTTGTTACTAGTTTAAGTGTGAAGTGATTTTTCATGTTATGATTGAAAAACTATTCTTTATCCCCAAAATCTCAAATATCATTTGTATAATCAGTAAAACTTTATATTTTATCTGTTATTTTCCCTAAGCTAATTCCATACAGGGTTGGTCAATTTGACAGATTTTGTAACCACCATAAAATAAATAAATATGCATTAATTTTTTCATTCTAGAATAACTACAAATTATAACACAAAAACATGAATGTTTAGTCTAAATAGCTTAAATCTCATAAAATTATATATAGTTATTATTTTTATTATACTGACTATTCAGCTGTGGCTGGCTATTATTACAGAAGTTACAGTGACATGATACACATGCACTTATGCCACTGTTTCCAAGAACATAAGACTGGTCTTTACAAAGTGGCCCATCTTTGCAGTATTTTATTAATATTTACAAATACATTCTCAGTTTTTTTTTTTTAAATGTAGAACAGTAAATAAAAAAGTATTGCAAACATTTATCTTTTCTGGTTATGAACTTTATACTTGTTTGCTGCTTTCTATAGGTCTCTAAGCCTTATTAAATTTTGCCTGTGAAACAAAATACTTTTCTTTTTAAAGTTTCATATATACATTTTGAAATAATCGAAAATTACAAATTTCTATCTCAATACCATAGAATTACAGAATAATTTATCAAGCTTAGTAACTAAGCTGTATTTGTGTATAAAGAAGCCTTCAAGCTCACTTAAGTGTTACCTTATTGTTTCAAATCTAGCATAAAAAAAAAAGTTTACTGCTTGAACATTTCAAAAAGACTGAGAAAGCCATTAGGGGGACATTGAGTTAGTTATTGATTATTCACACATTATAGATAGAAGTAAGTTTACATAAGTGTTTCCAAAAACAGAAAGGAGTGGGTGGGCCAAATATGTTTTATTCAGTAAGTGTAGCAATACCTCAGCATATAGAAAAGACAAAGTTTTTTATTTTAGCTTGTCAATTTTGGTGATTTGAGTTCCTAATTCATAAGAAACCTTAGACTCTGTGGGCATCACAAACATCTAATTGAACCAGTGTTGCATTCAACATACCTGAAACATAAAAATCAACATTTAGGTGTTGTTTATTTTAATATTTACTTTTAAATTAAGAAAGTAACTAATGTATAATATTAAAATTATAATTTACAAGTTAATACCAAACCTATTGAGATTAATTCATAAAATAGCTCAATAGCATTTTGAGTGCAAGTCAACAAATGTGAAAACATTGCCATTGACTTGTGTCAGTAGGGTAAAGACAGATTGTTATAATTGCTTGGCAATATATGATTTGGTTGTATGCTTTTATTTTTCAGAACAACTTATGGCGAGAGAGTAGTGGACGGCTTCTTAGAGCATTAAGTCCTCCAGCAAGTCCAAGCAGAGAATGTTCAAATTCACCACCAGTTAAAATGTTTAGGTTTGAGAGCAATTTTGACTTGTATGGAACAAGTAGAAATCAGTATTATAGGGATGAGATTCTTGATCCCAATGAATAATTCCATGTGTTATTAAGCAAACTTTGTTTCAGCAGTCAATAAAAAAAAAAAAAAAAAAAAAAAATCTGTTACTTTAGTTATGTACTTGTATGCTTATATGATTAGTATGGCATCTGGGTACAATTTCAGTATTTATTTGAATCATTTTGACATTTAAGTAATTAATAACAATGCCTGTACAGCAGTTGATTAGAAAGGATATGTTTAAGTAAAAGAGAAAAAATTATATTGAGGTTTAATTGGGAACATTCTAAAGTAAAATGTTTCAGTGTAATTTATAGACAAAGATTTGAAGTGGAGTACATTGAAACCTATAAAGATTCTGAGATATTATTCCCAGTAAGTGTTTCTCAAGTTAAATAAAACAAGATATTATTTTAAGTTATTTATGATATTTATAAAATTTTTGTAAGAGACAAAAGAAAGTTAAGTTTTGAAGTTTTTTAACTAATTAGATGTTTAACTAGGATGATCAGATTTCCAAGTAAAATAAAAATCCAGCCTATGCCCTTGATTTCAAAATGATTGTTACAGATTTGAAATAATTAAACTTTTGATTAATTTACTTTAAATGTACTAAATTGTTTCACAGTATTACCAAATATATTAACAGTGACATTGTTTTTAACTACTTTCAGCAACCTGTTTTTCACAATAGACATAAAACAAATGAACAAAAATAGTCAAATTCTATATCTCATTAATTAATATTCACTTTATCCAGTACAATTTAAAACAGGCTACTTCATACTAAAGATTTATTTAAGAATCCATAACATTTTCAAACATACTACTTTTATATTTTATCATTACTTTGAAACCTTTTTAAGACATATTTTTGCAAAAATTAGATTAACTCTAGAAGTTGTGTTTATTTCATTAAATAGCCATACTATTCAGAAGAAGACTGTGTAAAGTATGTTTTGACAATGAACACTACTTTAACTGTCTCCATACTGAGACCTGTGCAGGCCTAGGTTTCTCATCATATACAGATGGAACTTTTTGAGAGTTTTATGGCAGGAGAGTATGTGTTAGAACAATGAAAGTCAAGTTGACCTATTACATTTGTGAATTGATGTGACTGACAGCTTGATGATTTTATGATAAAACTGGGACATTGGGACAATCTATTAAAATTGAAAGATGGACATCTGGTCACATTTTTATCTACTTAATTGAACTGCATGGAAGATAATTTATTTTAGTGACTTTCTAAGGTGATTACAAAGTTAAGCCAGATACTAACAATAGTGAATTTAAAAGAGAATTGAGACATAGATATTAGTTATTTGAGAAAGGTTCAGGAGATATTCTTTGACAAGGATTATTGTTAAGGGGTTACCATGTGATTTTTAAATTAAAATACAAGTACTGTATTTGATCATTAATTAGAAGAAAAAATACAACAACAAAGCAACTTGAATCTAGATATTTATAATTTTATTACTTTGTTTTGTGATATTTTGTATTTTTGGGATATATCAACTGATCTACTGGTTAGATAAAAAAAGATATACAAATAAATTGCTCTCAGTGTTATTTATTGAACATTTTATTGTTTCATTTTTAAGCTGACTTTTATATAATTTAATGTATCCTTCTCATTGAAAGTATTCAAATGATTACTGTTTTTCAGATAAAACATTTTTACTGTACTTGTTTTGTTATTTGTCAGTTTAAAATGACCAAGGTGTTGAAAATGTTAACAGGTTTCTCAAGTAATATAAAACTGGTTTGAACACAGTACAGGAAGTTTTTCTATAAAGGTTCTTTTAAATGTCAGCTTAGTTTGCTTTTTAATCTCAGGTATCATACAGCTCTAGTAATGGTTTAGATTATAATAAGTCTTCAGGAGAAATTTTAAAAGAAATTCAAAATGGCCCTTGTTTTAACAAAAATAAGAACAGGTGGCATGGTGCAAAGGCATCATAAGAAATTTTTATTGACCCTTATTTAATATATGTTCTTCTGTTTACTGTATTTACTGTTTACTGTTACATTTATTGTAACTGACCTGTGTTAAGGCAGGATATAGTAATAGTAAATAGTAGTTAATTTGTATATTCAGTCAATATAATATGTAGATAAAGCTTTATTTTTTTATTAAAAAGGCTTAATGTTCAAATGCTGTTTGTTTATTGATACAGTATAAAAAATAATGTGGCTTTTAAACTGACAGTTAATATGGAGTAGAAAATGTTCTCAAAGCCCATTAATAAACTATTTACAAAATGAATTGGATATGCAGATGCAATTTTATTAGGAAAAAGAGTAAGTTAACACTTTTTGAGTTTTTCTCCCATTGCATTAAGATACCTTACATTTATTTAGTACAAAAATAGAAAGTGGTAAATACAGAATTAGGAAGAAATATTAGCATATTAATCAATTTAGTCTTTCTGGAAAATTTAATAATGAGACTATTGTAGGGCTTGGAATATTAGAATTTTGTATAAATTCTTATATAAATATTTAACAGTTTGACACAATACTATGCATGGTTTGGAAAAGTATTTTCTGCATTTTTTAAAGAATTATTTATAAGTACAGTGTTGTATTTTTTTAATTTTGAATGATGTTTAAAATGTTCTTTCAGCCAAGTAAATGAAATAAAGTTATTTTATATTTTGGGTATTTGTGAAGGATGGAATTTGTGTGTGATTACGTATTTCAAAAGATTACCCAATAAGATAAAACAATGTTTGGTAATCTGTAATTTACATGGTTTTTGTGTTCTCATTTGCTTCATAAGTTTTTGTTAAATTTTTGTATGTAAATAATATTTTTTTGTGACAAATTAACCTTTGCATAGGTCAGATACAGGCAAAAAGAGAGATTCTACTTTCATATATCTCTTTACTATACAAACAAATACTGAGTAAAGGATTCCCGATAATTGTCTGAAAATGCATGTAAATTCCAGAACATTCTCACCATTCTAGTAAAATAAACTGTTTGGCAATACATGTCTGCATGTACCTTTTATAAATTAAATTTGTTGCCTCTGTATTAATTTTTAAAAATTCAGTTTAATAATCACATGAGAAGTGAAATGGTCATTGACCATAAATAAATTACTTGTGGGGGATATGTTTTGTACCAGTTTAACAAGGTTATATTTGTATTTGTAAATTGATGAGAAATAGAAGACCAAAGCTTCTTGTCATCTATCTATTATTATTTTTTTTTTATAGTAACAAGAGATTCTGTGGTTAACATTAGCTTTCTTTGAATGTTGTAGTTGAGGCCAGTCAGTTATCATTCCAATGATTTTGTATATTTAACCTCACTCCAGGTTTGTTTCTGTGTGATTTCTATTCTGACAAGTCTGTGTAGACACATGGTAAGAATAAAACAGCTCCATTAGTGACTTTTTGATGTACAGCTTCACTTGGACAGTGTGGTAGAGAAAAAAGCAAGAACTGAACTGGAAACATATTTGCTTTATAACAGAGCTTGTTTTGATATTCTAGGGTTAAAATTAGATACAAATCCTAACTTTGCAGACTTGTGTTTGATTATATTTGTATGTGCAAGATAAACATTTAAACAGTTAAGTAAATGCTTACAACAAAAGGAAGGTAAAAAATGGGAAAACCAAATCTACAATGTAAAAGAATGTACTTATAAACTGAAAAAAAAAAGATAAAAGTATAATGTTGCATAACCAGAATAAATGAAATCATCAGGACAAATATAAAATGAGTTTTATCTGTTGGTAGTTACTGAAAAAAACTGGGATATATCATCTATCAGCTTTAACCTCCATTTCCCAAACCTCGCATATAAGTATTAAAAATTAACATATGAAGAAAGAATAAAATGTGAGCACTTAAACTCATAAAGTACCATTTTCATATCACCTTTCACTGTATGGCAAACAGTTATGTCTCCTCTAAGAATAATAGAAATGAAAATGTACTACCACTGGGAATGGTAAATACGAAAAAACACTTATCGAAGTTGCAGTTATAAGCTCAAATTAATTGGGTACTGTAATTAGTACAGCAAAAATAAACCCATTTATGCTAGAATAAAATCCCTACTAAGTTACTGAATTTGTGTCACACCCATTCTCTATTCATAAAGTTTACTGCAACAATTAATTTCTAGATTGTTTTTCATCTTTTTACAATAACTTGTATATTCATGCAGTTAATAATATTAATACATGTAAGAAATTAGTTCTATGATATTTTTTGTTTCAATGATCTTATTAAACATTTTGTTTTAAGGATTATGAACAGTTTCATGCCTTATCAAGAAATAAGTATATTTATTTAGAATATTTTTATATTCATTAAAAAATAATTTAATAAATTTATTAAATATTTTTTCTTCAAAATTTCAAAACTAGCAGTAAAATAATGTGTTTTATCACAACTTATAGTCTAAATATTTATGAACTAAAAATGGTTATATCAGAAGAATATGTAATAATCCTGTTAGAAGGTAGAGTATATTGGAAGAAGAAATATTCTTTTATCAAAAGTATTTAAATTATATCATTATTAAATATTTTCTTTTACAGACCAAATCAATGTAGTCTGGTGCAGAAAATGAAGTATTAATAACTTATTCTACTATGCAAATATTGTTAATGAAATTATTTATTTCAGGATTATTTTCACAGTAAGACAGATGCTTTCTGCCATCTATCTGGGAACCAACCACTAAATTTTAAGCAGTACTGCCTGCAAGTTAGTTGTAAATATTTTATTGGTGGTGACATCTATTTCATGTTTAATGCTTTCAGCAGTTCCAACAGAAGCTTGTTTTACAATTTCTGTTTCCATCCTTGTGCTACTTGTAGGAAGCTAGTATTTGAGCTGTAAAGAGTTAGTTGCAAATCTTGACATGGGATGAGATAAAGTACATCTCATGTTACAAAATATGCCCTTTTTATATCTCTGCATAAAAAAAAATTCATAATGTAGTATTATATTTCTTTATATAAAACTTTCATGTTTGAAGATGAAATTTTTGTTTAAAATTGATAACTTCTTATTAATAGAGATACAGAGGAACTAAATGATAAAATACATCACATTATGTGGGTGTAGAGTAATATATGGAAGTTCTAGAAGCAAACACATCCACAGCTTTTACTAAGCTGAGTGGTTTCTTACATTAAAAATCATAACTGTTATGACTTTTATGAGAAAAATCAGTGGACTGACAATTGTTTATTTTAACATTTTGTAAAGACAAAGACTACTGTGAAACACAGTGATAAAATAATCATATATAACAAATGTCAAAGTCAACCTCCCTTTCAATAAGGTTCATCATTATAATCACTAATTTAGAAAAGTTGACCATTGGAATATTTCTAACCTGTTTGGTCACAGTGTTAATTCAGTCACATTATTTTAAATGACATTTATAAAAATAAAATTATTGTATTATTATACACAACTATGTAATTTTTGAATCAGTTACTTGCAAAAGTGCCATTTTGAATTAAAGCATAATTATAAATTTAGATTGTTTACTCACAGCAGACTCCAATTTTATGAGTTTATTTGCAAGTGAAAAACGGCTGAAGGACTGTGTAGGTCTTTATGAAATTTTTCATACGTTCACTGTTCAATAGCGAGTTCATCTTTATCGTGAAATTAAAACCAATCATTTAAAAATATGTATGAACATTGAGTAAAAACACTACAGCATAATGCTTCCAAATATTTTAATATATTCACTGCATTGTAAATAAATACATCTTGTTGTCAAAAAGAGACAGTATCAAACACCTAAATGTTTTGCACGAGTACAGATAATATACATATCAAAATTACTCAACATACTTTACTGTGTACACTGCAACAAAAAACTCCACAAAATGCATTGTATTTATATCTAAACCATGACACAGCAAAATCAGTTTTATTATAAATACTTCTACTAATTCTGCCATGTATTTTTATATTACTACTATTATATATGTGTGTATATATATAAACACACCAAAATTCATTTCGCAAATTAAGGTAACAATAGCTCATTCAAAATGCGTATTTATGTAGAAGAATGTACACAGAATTTCTTTCTAAAAAATAAATTAGACGCTGAAAAGTTACATGTCTGTAAAAAAAAAGTTCACAATCTACAAACCATGTGCGATGTTCTTGCCTTGAACTTGATGATAGTTTTGAAAGCTTTTCAGAAATCTTTCTTCTGTAGTATATGCCTGCAGTATATTAAGGCTTGACAAAGGGCATTCCCACTGGATTTGCAAGCATTGTATATAATCTATGGGAAATAGTGTTTGGTATCCACGAAATTCCTGGAACGTAACTATTGCATCGGGAACTACCTATGTGTATGTATAAAGTGAATGTAATTAATAGGTTCTTATAACATGTTGACTATAACTGCAGGAATAATTCACTAAAAATCGTAAGAATGGTAGTTTTTACTGAAAGTTAGGTGACCTGGTAAAAAGATTACATCTTCTAATTATATATCAGATAGTCCACGTAGGATGGTTTATCTCCAGTACATCATTTGCATTTTACAAGCACACCACATAAAACACAATCACAGCACTATGCTTATTCATAACTTCACATAAAACATTCTTTAAAAATAAAGTAGCATGGATAAATATAAGATTGTTAACTCGCAAGGTATCAAATGAATGTTTGACTTTAGTCTTAGGCTAGTGTGGTGAAGTATATTGGGAGATGGGTTATAGGAAGACAGTGTGTACAGGTAAAGTTAGAATAAAACTTGATTTTAGTAAACAAGTTCCAAACTTTGTTCAAGTAGGTCAGTTCATTATCTTAGCATGCAAAGACTGTGAGAAATAAAGGAGTAAACAACATGGATCTTTCCACAATGCTTTGGGATGCAAATTGAATATACTTTTCAAATAGACCACTTGTCTGTCAGTATAGGGTGTTGCCATCGTGAATAACACTCTTCAATCATAATAATAATCTTACTTCTAATATGGTTATTACTCACTATATTAGATAAATTCAGTTCCACTACTAACAAATTAATATTGTTTTATAATATCTAAGTTTTTGGTACCTCCCAAAAAACAATGTTAGTAACATATGCAAACAACTCTTTGATCTAATTTTAATACCAGGCTAAGTATCTTATCCTTAAAAATGTAAAAGAGAAAAATATGTTAAATGCAGTTTGATATTCTTTGCAAAACGAAATATAACGAATGGCTTATGGAAATCCTAATATAATGTGAAGTGATATAAAACACTGCTAATTGTCATAAAATACTACAATGTCAGAAGTCAATCAAATAACAAAAGAAAGAATGGAAAGTTGCATCATATATATAAATGTATACATTAATTACTGAAAATACTTATCCACTGAGAACAAGTGTTTTTCTTCACATAAGAAAGAATATAAAAGGTTATAAATGACAAAAGTTGCATAAGATACAACAGGTACAAGTGTAAGTGTAAACTAGATGTTGACAATCTGACATCAAGTTGACACCAAATCAGAACACTAATATATGGTGCACTTTAAAATATTCATACAGTATTAGGATCAATATATGCTTTCAAATATTCTCTTCACACAAAATAATAACAAATCCATGGTTCTGCATACATTGTACAAATTAATATACTAATACAGTAACTGATTTAGCATCCACTACATCTTGTTTTCAAATTATGCTATTTTTCCTTCATATCGATAGTAGCCACAGCTTGTTGAAACGGCAGTATAGTCTTTGATGATTGCCCCTTTAGATATAAGAACCAGTTTTTCACTTTAACACTGCAATTAAAGATCAAATTCAATTAATTTGCCAGTAAGATACCAAGCCAAATTTCAAGATATCCACCAATGTAACTGAACAGCTCTAAATCCTATATAAAGCAGAAATGATTAAGTATAAGTAAAATAAATATTCAAGACACATGACCAATGCTTCTACTCCTTGTCTGTTTTGAGTAAAATGTAAACTTATCAGATGATTGTTGTCATAGTCAGTCAGTTATTTCTGACTATTCAACAAATTAATTAAATTATTGAAACCCTAATAAAAACATTTTACATAATTTCATTATGTCCTTAACACCTGTAAAACGTTTTATAATTGAAAAGTATCGTTTGCGAAGTCATAATACTTATTATTGAAGTTAAATAGTATTTTCAGTTGTAGCCATTAATTCTACGATTGTTTATTCATTATAAAGAATATACCTGATATTTTGGATGGTATTGGTAGGTCGTAACTTCTTTGTTGTGAATAATAAGAGACACCTTTACAGCATATTCTCTGGAACAAAATGTACATATAAATTAACATTACCATTTTAGAAATCTGTGAAAGTTAGTAATGTCATTAATCACAAATCCTCCATAAATGTATTCTCTCACATGTAATAAGTATTCTAGTTAGTTATTTTTCAATTTAATGAAAACCAACATCAGTAATCAGTGAGCTAAATGAAAGACAAGTTTTCTGGAAATCTCTGCATTCAAAATAACACTCATTTTAGTGAGAATGAAATTTAAAAACTACATTTCTGAACTTTTAACAGTGAGTAAATGTTACGATAGAAAATCATTCAGTAACAAATCCAAAATGATCTATTTAGTTTGCACTTAAAACTGCAATTGACAGATGTTGTTTGACAAATGTGCACAAAATGTTCCTCCTTTGATGCTGATTTGAGTAACATGTATTTAATGATAATCTAATCATTTTAAATAAGCAATGAAAATCCTTCCATAAATAACTAAATTAGAAGTTATGATTTTTCCTATATTGAAGATGTATTCCTGACACGTACATACTTCTGATTATATACATAGCTATTCTTGGTTACTCTTTATTTGCTAATGTTTTTTCACATGCCAAAAGCCTTACTTTCACACATGTTCCTCAATCTACAGTAGAAGCACTACACACCCACATGATTCCCTCTATGCTATTCTACCTTTATATCACTTTGATTTTTAGGCAGAAACTGAAAAACAGATTTAGAGCATGGAAAGAGATAGCAGAAGTATTTATCAAAAATTCATTTTCAGTACAGGAAAAGCATAACTTCTGACAAGGTACTTTACTGCTACTCACATACATAGTTAGAATCCTACAATGAACAGGTGTAATGATGAGAGTAAGGAAGAAACTAGAAGTATCCTTTAAACTATCCAAAAAGCTAACTAATATGAAACATGAGGGACTGCATCATTTCTGTTCCAAGCATACTTTTCATGCAAATGTGGAAAAATTGTGGTAGATTTTGGTGGAAATTTGTGAGGACCACATTTGAATGGGAGAGAACACAGGTTGGATGGTGGTCTGAAATACAACATAAAATAATTTCAATCTACCTTACAAACATAAGGTTAGTAAATTAATGGATCTACTCCAAGGTTTAGAGTGGCTGGGGTATCATGGACCTTATATGGCAATCCAACAGTATTCAAAAATCAAATGCTGGGAATTGACATCCATGCAAAGGTAGGACATATATAATACTCTTCGTAAGTCAAATACACTCCAAAACTAAACCACTGGAAATGCTGAAGATGCTGGAGCAGGAAAACGAATCGTACCATCTTCAGTATCCACCACCCCAGTATCTTGGAACTGGGAAATTGTAAGAACTCTTAATCCACTAGAAGAAGTTTGTAGGTTGAGAAACATGCAGTGGACAGTTCAGAAGAATGTTCACACTAGAGACACTGCAACAAGGGACCACGAAACCCTATTCTGAAAAGCAAATCAAACCTGGTTTAGTAAATCTAAGGAATGGCAGTGATCCCCTTCAGCTTTACCTGAAAATTCCATGAGTTAGTAGAGTTCAGGAAAGGCAATATTTAATAAGCAAATATATAATGAGACGTAATCAATAAGCAATGTTTTGGAACATCACGTCTCTAGTTTATGTGACTGTAATGAGCAATGTGCATTTTGTGGTTATGGAAATTTTGAAATGCTAAGTCAACATGGCCATACAGTATAGGGTTTGATCATACAATTATAAGAGAGTGAAGTATAGCTGAATAGACAACATTTGCCACAGAGCGGGATTCTAGTTGAAACATGGGACAGGCCCTGAAATAATATACATAACAAAAGAAAGAAAACTTACCCAGTTACAGTTGCACTGAAGTCTGAAGAATAGCAACAGATGGAAGATGATAACCTGACAAAGAAAAACCAATATGATACAGATAGTGAGAAATGTAAGTATGGTAAATAGAAGAATTTTTTTCCAAAGGGTGATTTATGAAAAAAGTAAGGTGTCTAATCTGATAGTAAGTCACCTGAAATGACCTGTGGGAAGAAGCAAAGGAACAATAAGTCAACCAGATTGAAAGCTGAAAACAATTTCTAAGTGTGAAAGGAGTGAGATCATAAATAGAGGAGAAATGCCAAGGAATGAAACGGTGAGAATAATTATTATTGAAGGAAACCATGCAGGCAGTATAACAGAGAAGAGCACGAATGAGACATATATGTCTATCTGGATCAGAATGGCTAATAAGAAATGGAAAAATGGGAAATTGGTGGGAAAGAGGAGTTTATCTCCTGTGCTGTCAAAGTTTTAATAAGGAAAGATTGATCTGGTCAAAGGAGAGTATAAGTATAATGGCACAGATTTTGCAAAATACTGAGGGGCAAACAAATCTAACTGAAGGTGTATACAGGCCAAAAGGAGAAGGAACTATGCCTTAATTGTTAAATGAGACATGGAACAAGATGACAAAGGTTCAAATGGAGGTAAAGTAAGGCAAAAAAAGATCTATAATAAGGTTGAAAGTAGCTGGTATATGACAAACAAGAAGATAAATACTGTATACATAAGTACAAAAAAGGAGAATGAGAACAAGTGTTGCTGTAAAATTGATGAAGTAATGAGAAATGTGAGAGGAAGATGAGGACAAGTCCCTGAGATAAAATCGGAAGAACCAAGAGATCCCTGATGAAATCTTACCAAAAAGGAACAAACTGAGATAAACAAGCCTGAACCCAGAGGGCAGTAACCAATACGGTCAGCAGTGTCACAAGAATTACTGAATGAAACACTGATTCCCTGGATGAAGGACATGTAAATTATGGGAAGGATTACGAAGGAAAATGGAAATATGAGATCGTTGAGGCTCAGAGCAAGATAAACTATCAACTGAAGATGAAAGAGCCATTTGTTGTCTCACTGATTACATTCTGGATTCCAAAGTTGCTGGAAGATCTCCAAATACCTACCTATGGGGAAAATGGGACACGTGTATGTTCATAAGATAAGTAGGTGACAAAGGATTTTGGGACAATACAGCATCTCTCCTCAAAAGATTCAAACAACAGAGGAACCACATGTGCAGACAAAGAGCCAAAGTTGACAAACATTCTAATATGAATGTAATTAGAGCAAATGCATTCCATGAAAACCCTTCAGGGTATTAGTGGATTGCCTCAGAGATAAGGTGGTAAATAGTTTTGGATAGATATGAGGGTAAGATGAAGGCAAGAAAAAATTGGATATGGGATAAATAAATACGATAACTTAAGAAAAATGGGAAACATCACAAAGGAGGTTGGTTCAAATCACTGTTAATCTCTTAAAATATTTTATGATAATTGATAGTTGAGGTTTTCCTATCCAAACCTTTCTAAATGTGTTAGTAGAAGGTATGAAAAGTATGAATGAATATGTAATTAACGAATAAGTTCAGTGTATGGGTAAAAATATAAATACATTCCACTTTAGAATAACTTACAAATTAGTATTACTGGATTATAAATAGCAAACATTATATGAATAAATCAGTAAGAAAATCCAAAAAGACTTGATGCGAGCACAAACTAAATATCCAAACATGACCACTGCAAAACAAGAAATGAAAGTTAGGTAGAACAGTACACTTCCTCTACGAAAAAAGTCTCAGGAATCAGGTGGGTGCATGACTCTTTGCTTTGTGAAGGTTTGTTGTATGATAGTTTGCATCTGAAAGTCAGACAAACCATGTCATTTGAGGGGTGTGTGGAAAAAATAGGTTTGTGGCATGCAAAGAAATTTTGCAAACAGAGAGCAACAACACTGAAAAAGAATAACTGGATGTGAAAAGAAGTAAGGCACTTAGTATGAAGTAATATTTAGTTGTAATAATCATAACATAAACACATCAAGACAAAATCTTTAGCATTACACATGAATGTACAAACAATATATAAATTTTAATCACAAGCACAAAACACACTGTTACACAGCTGAGTTATAATATAAAAACTGTGAGTAATATTTAGTTCATAAAGAAAACTAGTATTTACTATCATATAACATTCATATAACTGTACTGTCATGTATTTGTTACATAAAATAAATAAAACATTACTTTTGAAGTAATGGGAAATTTTGTAGTAGTATAGAAAACAAACACGTAACTTAACTGTTCCAAAGAAAGTGCTTTCTTTAAAACATGTTTGTATAATACCATTGCTGTATGCTGAAATATAAAATCATATTTAATTATAACCACATTTCTTTCTTATTTTATGCAGGTACATTAATATTAATTCAAAATGACTGACTGATTAAGAACACAAATTATACAGAGTTTAAACTGGAAATTTTTAAGCAGTGGAACTTGCTTTTCTGATCCACTTAGACATTTCATTTTGTTTTTTCAATTCTGGAACGACTCTTGTCTGCAAAACTTCGATGTACTGTGGTCCTCGCATTATACCTTTTACGATATCTAAGCCTCCGAAGCCATAGTAGCTGATAAAGTCCCAAAACATCTTCTTCAAGGGATGTTTTACGAACTGATTGATGTGAGATTTTCAAAGTTTCTTACCTGGAGATCTGCGAACATGCAGACTTCTTTGACCCTGTACAAAGAAATGAGTCTCGTCACTGAATAATACCTTCCTCGTTGTTCTTGCGTTAAGTTCTTGTAATTCAGACCCTATTGATACCGTTTTTTCTTCATTGAGTTGGTAAGAAGTTGATTTTTGACTGGTCTCCTTGCCCTTATAACGCAAGTTCGTCATATATCCCAAAAATAGATCGACCGTACTGCAAAACACAGGTAATAACGCCGTCTGTGTGAAAAAATGACTATTAAAGGAAATCAGCGCGTCCAGCGAGCCAACACCGGCCGCCATGCTGAAAATATTGTAAAATGACCATTTCTTTCATTTAATTTGCACAAGGGCGTAGTTTCAAAGAACATACTGTTAGGAAGTGTAGACAAAATCATGTAAGGAACAAGAACTCATCTCAAAGGATATCAGAAGGTGAGAAATATTATACACATGCAAAATATGGTTATGACAACCAGAGGCGTAGATTTTTTACACCAGATGGAGGGATGGTTTTTGCAACCACTTATGTGGACTGTTCAATTTCCAAATTGGTAATCTCTGATTACGTAAACCTGAAAACTGTTAACATGCAGTCACAGAGTAATCTTGTTGCCACGATACTTCAAGGTTTCCATGTAGGTTTGTATAAGTGAGGTGTTGTGAACAGTTTTCAAAATGTTAATAGAATAAAGACAAATGTGTCACAAATTAACTGCCACATGAATTTATTCCTCCACACTGCACAGTATAAAAGACGGCCATTATACTTGACAAGGTTACTAATAACTTTCATTGCATGAATTACGTTTTCAAATATTAATAAAATTAGTAATTACCCTTGATAAGTTTATATCTACTAAAAACTGTTCATGTTGTTTGATAAAAATAATTAAAATGTCTTTGCGAACTCTTGAAAATTACACATCAGTACAATGTAGCACGTAATTATTCATACTTTTCATTGAAGTAAGATTCATTTAGTCCTCTAGTCTACATGTTCCCAAAACGTAGATCTCCTTTGTGATTATCTGTTTATGAATTCTTTCATCAATTCTTTTATATTTATCTTGTCGACCTCATCTTTGTGAGTGTGACAAACTGCCACATGATTGAGGCGGCACTGAGACATAGTTTACCTTAACCATGTCTTCAACCATCTTAATGCAGAAAAGCTGCGTTCAGATTCGCAGCTGGATACTGGACATACGAGCAAAATTTTCATGAGAAGAAACACTTCACTAAACATCTGCTGGCTTGTTTCATAGATTTTACAGTAAGCATTCTTCGCACCTTTCAGAGATACTGCTTTCGTTGTTCCTTTGAACATGAGCAACTGAAGCTCGAGCCGTTGTGCAGAGATTTCTGGATAGAAGTTTATAACCGAGTTGTCAATCTTGCCAGATGTGATCATGTTCTTAAGTGCCAGATATTGCCTCAAGTTATTGTTGTCTGCATTGAATCTAGTGGTCAGATGTTCTATGACTGTGTCCACAAATTCAAAATATTGGCTTCTGTAGTAATTTCTAGCTGTTGCAGAATGGTGTGCTGAGCCATCACCTGTGACCATTCTGGGGGTCTGCGAATGCGTGGTAATTCAATAGGCTCCTGGTCCAGGGAAGTTACCTTTTTCTCAGCTTAATCAAATATCTTGTCGTAATTTTCCTCGTTTGCAATACCCACAATTGCTCAACTGTCATTGCAGATGCTTCAATCATGAAGCTGTCGCTGATTTTGCTTAGAATACACGGTTTAGTTCCTCCAATGCAGCTAATGGATGCTAAGCCATCAACAATCCTAAAAGTGTCTTTTCTTTGTCAATCTGTCCAGCAGACCTCGTGCTTTCACTGCTACATCTGATTTTTCATTTGTAATTCAGACAAAGAATCAGCGATGTCACTATAGCGAGCATTAGCACATGTTATTACAGAGAGGCGGCACAACCAGCTTGTTGGACACAGTGGGCGGATGTATTTAACTGGGCCATTGTGGCTGTCTAACGATACAATATTTTCAAAGATTGTCTTGAATTTGCCTGACCTCTGAAGCAAGACACCAAGTTCATGTACCCATTGGTTAGAATCTCGAACACATTCACAAGCTTCAACTGCATGTTGCATTATTAAATTACCCTTGTGTGGTCCGCAGTGAAAAAACAAAGCTGACGGTTGCTTCTCTTTTATTTTTGCCTGGCATCCACTGCACGCTCATGTTAACAGCTCCATCACAAGTTTGTGCTCTTAATCCTGACAGTGGTAAATTGAGTCTAGTGAGTACATCAAGTATAGTCGAGGATATTGTTTCACCTGTTGTATTGGAAACACTGTATAAACCAAGAAATGTCTCATGGACGTCAAGGTTCTCATCTACGTATCGTACACATATTGCTTCCTGTTCGGCACCTGTAACATCTTGAGTGCCATCAACCATTAATGCAAAGATTTTACTTTGCTGCACTTCGTGTGCTATGTTCCTCAATATTTGATAGCTGAACATCTCCATTATTTCACTCTGAGCCCAGAGTGATGTGAATGTGGTTTTTTCTTTGACAAGTAGGCCGTTAACTCAGGATCTTCCTCTTCCAGGAGCTTCATTAACTGCATGAAGTTCTCCTCCGTATCCGTGTGTCCACGTAATGCTAAACCTTGACGCAGTAAAAAACGTAAACTTCTGAATATTTTGGCTAGACTTCTTTTGCATTCTTCCTGCTGCTTCTTTTTTCCATCATGTAGCTGGACAGTCACTGGAGTTACATCAAGTGAACTTTCTGGAGATATAGCAAATCTGTGCTGAGAGGAAGATTGGTGTTCGTTGAATTTCTGTTTTGCTTTTTTCCAGTTGCAAAAAC
Organism: Tachypleus tridentatus; assembly: GCF_004210375.1. Taxonomy (NCBI): domain Eukaryota; kingdom Metazoa; phylum Arthropoda; class Merostomata; order Xiphosura; family Limulidae; genus Tachypleus; species Tachypleus tridentatus. The sequence continues at coordinate 113,802,579 of NC_134830.1, forward strand.
CGGTGGATATGAAGGTATACTCCACTGGCCTCTCCAATTTTCCTGTAAAAAGGCCTCTATTTTCCGCCTTGGCACAATGAAGGCATATGACTTTTTGAGTCTGATTGTCGAAGTGCAGCCATGGAAACTGATCAAACCACTTGCCCTGGAAGATGATATTTTGAGATTTTGCTTTCTGTCGTGGTATTAGTTGTGCATCTGGATGATATGGCTTTCCACACTGTATCAGTGGAGTGTCAGATTTTTCATTACTGCACAAAGTTGTTTCACAACTATCTGGTGGTTTATGATGTGCAATAGTTGCACAAGCATTTTTAGACTCGTCTTCTGATGAACATGGTGTTTCCTCTGTATGGCAAGTTTCTATTCCTTTGCTTGAGGTTGTTGGATTATCTGCATCTGCATTGTCACTTGTAATACTAGTAATTGGCTTGCAGAACTGTCTAATATTGGAAAGTTTTAGACGCTTGCTTGTCATAATTGGAATCTGTTTCCCAGAAAACTCAACAGTCTTTATTGAAAAACTCTAACGTACAACGAACGAAGATAGAACAGAATGGAAGTAGGACTGAACTGTACAATGCGAATATAACAAGTTATCCTTACTGTAAGAAGATTCTCTATAACTCATGATATGTGATAACTGTCACTGAAAAAGAGCACATGTTTGGAACTTACTTTGTGAAGAGACATTGAAGAAAATTTAATATAGCTTCAAACAGTTTCACAGTCTATGAACAGGAAGTCTTTGTACTCTACAAAACAATTATTATACTAGAAAATGAAGTTCATGTGATAAAAGGGAGGATCATTGTTGTATCATCAATAAGTAAAATGTTAAAATTATGGCTTTTTAGAAGTAAATCTTCACTTAATGTCTGAAATGAGTAGAACCAAACATTATAGAATATTCAGAGGGATTCACAGTAGTATGAGCTCACATGAGTTTCAAGAATAAAGACGTCATATTCAAATTTATCAAAAACAGACTAAAATAAAACAGTAATAAAATGAAATATCACCATGATATTAGTAAGATAGGTTTCCATTAAGGTGATATGACATGCCCATAAAACCTCTGTTACAAGAAAGAAAAACTAAGCAGGTGTTTGGGAAACACATATATATTATACCAAACATTTCAATGATGTAGTTTACATGATCCAAAAAATTAACCACAGTGTTTATTTTTAGAAGTACATTGGTGAGCAACTATCAAGATAAATCTGCAACTGGAACAGTTAATCTGATGACGATAGCAGAATACGAAAAGTTCCTGTTGAGACCACTTTCAGAGGATCACCAAGGATAGTGCTTTCACAAAATGGACTAAACTATTTACCTAGTAAGAAATCTACTAGTAACAGAGCAATAAGTGAGGAAAAGGGGTAAGAAGCCATGACATCTGCATACCATAATCTTCAGAAAAGCAACCCATCAAAAAGACCTTATGGATGAATAGTTTGGTGAAATGTTTTACTTTTTGTATTAGGATTGACCAAGAATCTCTCATTGTTTACAATGTCTGCATTTAGATTACTCTTTATTAAAGGGACCCACTAATCATAACAATGACTATATGACAATAATTAGAATTTTAATGAATTTCAGAAATTGAGAAACTTTGTGAAATATACAGAAACATGAATACATTTTCAGTAATGAGTAGTGAGTAATGAATAAAAGTTACTGAATAATGAATGAAAATTTAATAAGTACGTTATAAATTAAAATTCAATAAATTCATAAGTAACTGATTTAGCTGTGTTTGTAGTCAGTGTTATAACATTTATTCTGATACAACACCTTATGAAGATCACTGCAAATGCAAGATAAACTTCTACTTTTCTTCTTTGGAATGATATATAACAAATATATTTCATACAAATTAAAATATTAGTTTTATTAAGATTGTTTATTTGTTTTGAATTTTGCACAAAGCTGCTCGAGGTCTATCTGCTCTAAAAGTCTTTAATTTTGCAATGTAAGACTAGAGAGAAGGCACCTAGTCATCACCATCTACCGCCAAGTCTTGGGCTACTCTTTTACTAACGAATAGTGGAATTGACCATCACATTATAACGCCCCCACGGCTGAAAGGGCGAGCATGTTTGACGCAACGGGGATGCAAACCCACGACCCTCGGATTACGAGTCAAACGCCTTAACACGCATGACCATGCTGCACCATTTCCTTAAGAAACACAAAATATCTCCCATTATAATAATGTTCATGAAAGCATACAGCTATAAAATAAGTTAAACAAGATCCATCTCTATACAAGGAAAAATAATTCATACTATTTATTCTGCAAAGTTCATTTAACTTTTTTAAAGATTTATAAAAATCAAATACGTTTATTGAAATTACTATTTAACTTAGTTGTTGATACAACTGTATTACTTTGTTGTCCGTATACATTATGGATATACAATGCATAAAGATAAACCAACATTCAGAAATACTTGTTTAATTAAAGTGTGGACTGATTAAAACTACAAAACCACCTCCTTTTTCCCTAGAATGTTGACAGCGACAAACTAATCCAGGAAACTCGTATGAATAAGGATAATCATCATACATGCAATCACACATATTCAAAGTTAAGTTGGCTAAACACTCTTGGAAACAGGTCTAGAACATAAAAAAAAGTTATGACAGAAAGGAAATTACACACAAGACATGACAAGCTACAGAAAATAAATGTTACAAAATGATTATTTTTAAAATAGCTCAATGTAGTAATTTTCATCTTCTTTCAACATAAAAGGTTAGATTAGAATTTTGTGTAAAGCTACATGGGAACTATTGATACAGCTGTCCCTAATTTAGCAGTGACAGACTGGAGGAAATATACCTAGTTAATACCACCAACTGCCAACTCTTGACTTAATTTTTTTACCAACTAATACTAAAACTGGTCATCGTATTATGATAACCTGCGGCTGAAAGGTCAATCACTTTTAATGATAGTGATTCAAACCTGTGACTCTCAAATTGCAAGTCAAACACTCTAACCACCAGGCCTAAAAGTATTTGATTCAGCTGTAATCAAATATTACCTCTACAATGCACATTAACTTTAAAGTAATAACCAGATGGAATTCAGACAGTTTAAAGTGTAAAATAAATATAATGTCTAAATGTTTACAACAACAGTAATAATATTTAACTTCTTAGTATTGATTAAGTACTTACTGTAAATTTGTGGTGATGAAATATAAATAAATACAAATATTACTAATTAGTTAATTTTTTATCACTTCACACTTACTAAGTAGTTCATATTCTCCATTTTGGCTGCTGATCTACAACAGTTTTCAGGAAAGGGCCAAGTATACTGGTAGTGCCACAATATAGTTCTGGGTTGCCTTGTTAGACAGGCCAGTCTGCCCCATTAGGGCTTGAATCAACTATCAATTTAATGTTAACTGTCTATTATCATTTAGATGAGTGGAGAAGGCTCCTTTTATCTTCTTTCTCACACATGGTTTTAACCTATTACTTTAGTACTGTTTCAACTTATTGTGCAGTCTTCTCTGGCATGACAGTCTATTACTGATATAACAGTTTATAACACTTGTATGCTTGCTACAGAATTCTAACTAATACTTGTATTTTGTTCCTTCATTGTATTAAAATCTACATTCACAAGAGATGTTTAGTAAGATCTTTTACCTCTCCATTAGGTGTTTATTGAGAGTTTTAATATCTAAAAAGAATTTACTGCATATATTATTTCTGAGCACTGCTCTGACTTTAGGCTCTCATAAAAATCTATTGTATATAAGAATATAACTGCCTGTAATTTTCTTCCTGATTATTTTTTATGTTTATCACTTTATTTTATCGAGTGTTCAGGGTGCCCATAAGTAGGGTTGTAGTGATACATTTTTCTTCCTTTTTTCTTAGTATCTTCTGTGTTATGTTTTCGTTCTTTCGAAGTTTATGCAATTTATAAGCTTTGTTTTTACACTGATGGAATGATTTAATTTATGCTTAAGATATTTAACAGCATCTGTTGGTTTTCTTTAAACTCCTGTGATATATGAGTCATGGCCTTAGTTACCATCATGTCAAGAAATGGGAGTTTATTATCTTTCTCTCTTTCCCTTGTCCAGTGTATTTTGAGATATTATTTAGAGTGGAAGGTTTAGAATATCAAAAGTTCTACAAAGGTTAGTCTATGGAATTTTTTGCAAACTCATTAAGATCTATCTACTTTTAAAGTGGCAGATTAGAGGAAGTGCAGCAAGTCATCATGCTTCACTGCCAGCTCTTGGATATTATCATTTAAGTGGGTGCAGGAGGCTATTTTTTTTCCTTTTTCTTATATATGGTTTTAACCTATTATTTTAGTGTTGTTTAAAGTTATCATACAGTCGCCTTTGGAATTATAATCCCTTCACCACATACACATACAGCTGAAAAGACAAGCATGTTAAATGATAGGTTTCTATCCAAAAAAAGCTACCAAATTGTGCATCAAGTGCCTTAACCAATAGGCCATGCCAAGCTCTATTCTTCAAAGCTGTAACATTATCTATCATTGTACAGTTTTGTGTATTATTTAGTAAATATAATGACTTGACCAGTTCTTGTAACAATAATGAATTTTCTTTGCTGCAGGTTGCATATAATAATAGGCCAAACTTCAAAACCAGCTTTTAAAAATAAATTCTTAAACTAATAATATGCCTAACTTTAATTTACTTAAAATTCCTCTTCACTAACTTAGTTTATGCCTAACTTACTTGCAATATTCACTAACTAACTGTTCGATAGCAATCACACTCTTTAATTCACTGTCTAGTATAATGATTAATTAACTCAGTTTCATATTTATAGACAGTCTAGTTTTACCTTTGCTTCATTATTCTTCTGGATTCTAGAGAGGCCTAAACATTCATGAAAGTGTCTAGATGTTGTATAATTTTAATGATGAAAAGGCTTTCACCACAGAAAAAAGGTAAGGTCTTACAATTCCTGCTACAAGAGTTAAGTAGGTGTCATGAATGGCATTATGTTTTACTAAAACAAAAATCAATGATCTGGTTTACAGAATCTAGAAACATAGGCAATCCAAGCTGAAGATCATAACACATGACTGTCTCTAAAAGTACATAGGTGGGATAATGGCTAACAGAATAACTTCAGACAAAGATCTACAAGCTGTAGCATTCTGTCACGACCACTTCCAGAGGATTAACATGGGCAGTTTTGTCAAACGGTACATACACTCAACCATCTACTGAGAGAGATCACTCTCACTGACAATAACAGAAACAAAAAGTCATTGCATCCAAATACATAACCTTCTAAAAAGAAACCCAAAACTTAAAATTTATTTCCTGTAGACACCTCTATACACAGAGCTATTTTCCTCTTGAAGTCACATTATCTGCCTAAAAGACTTGTATGCCAAACATCCTCTTGAAAACTCCCACCAAACATTCATGTGGAACCACATGATCTATGCTACTCCATTACGATGCTTCATACAGCCAAACCCTTTATGAAAAAGAGTGTAAATCTCTAACTTGAAAAAGTCCTCATTCACTGATGAAGGAATAAAAAAAGATGTTCCAGGAAGTGGACAGAATAGGAGGGAACGTGTAAAAATATAACTGTTGAAAATACATTTTTAATTAAGAAAGAAGTTAACTTCTGAAATGATTACTCACGCTCATACACAGAGAACTAAAATCCCACTATGAAACAGAAGAAGGATCAGTGCAAGAATTATCCAAGTAAGCTTCCTTTCGAAAATATCTGAAAGAAGTCTATGTAGTATTATGTGCAACGGCAGAGGATCTACAGGAGCACACCTCTTGGAGAACACATTTTGCTTCACCCAGGTACTCTTAATCTCTGTATAAGAAGAGAAGAGGCAAAAGGCCTGAAAAGGGTCAATAGGACAGGTGTAAAAGGTACATGCTTATCAAAGTATTCACAAACACAAAGACTTCAGACAACCAATGACAAAAATGAAGTTGGGTTTATTCAGACTCCGTCATGTACATACTCCTCCTCAACCTTAAGTTTCTATACATCAAAATCAGCCCTCAAATGATACATCTATGGGTTTTTTGTTTGCTGTCAGAGTTTGGTGAGTTAGGAATACATTGCAGTTGTAACCTGTTCAATATCATTTACTCAACCATCTGAAACTAAGGGTTTATGCCCTTGTGGGAGTAGAAAACATGAGAGATAAATACATATAAAAAAACATGTCACAGCATTGCAGAAATTTCCACTTGGAGCTTGAGATGTATCAATATTATGTGGGGTGACTGCAAAATGTTAGAGAAACACTCTTATTTCACTTTTCATCATAGCTGGACACCTTGTTCTCTTAGGTTTTGATCAATGAGGATTCTCTGTGAGCCATCACTCCAGTGGTTGGGTGCTCCTAGTCATATGTGACAAGGGTTTCCTATGTCACACTGAAAGAAGAGAGAGGAAGGAACTTAAATTGTGTAGGGAAAACCTATTTAAATGTTCACTTTAAAAATTAAGTAATAATGACTAGACATCAACAGTTTGGGGTATGTAAAAGAAGTTGTTGAAAGTTAAGCACAAAGTTGCACAATGGGCTATCTGTGCTCTGCCCACCAAGGGTATCAAAACCTGGTTTCTGGCAGTGTAATCAACAAGCATACTGTTGTGCCATTCAGGTGCTGTTAAGGAGTAATCAACTATGTCTGACATACATAACCTTCTGTGTACATTTGAAGGATTGACTAACTCTGTCTAAAGTTTATCTTCAATTTTGTTTGTTTGTTTTTGAAATTCGCACAAAGCTACTCGAGGGCTATCTGTGCTAGCCATCCCTAATTTTGCAGTGTAAGAGTCAAACGCTTTAACACGCTTGGCCATGCTGGACCAATTATCTTCAATATGAACATATTAAGGAGTAATGAATTATTGCAAAATAATAGTTTTTTTTTTCATAGAAATGTTGAGGAATAAAAACTAGAACAAACCATTAACATTGATGTGTATATAGCAAGAAATACTTAACTAAGACTAAGCATTACCTTCAATGTGCACAAGTGAAGCAGTAATAAACTAAATTTAAGAATTATCTTTTCTGTAACATGCTAAGGAGTAATCAACCAGAACAAAATATTAACACCTGTGTGTTACATGTTCAAAAGCAACTAACTGTAAGTAGAAATTAATGCCTCAAATTACTTATTAAAAAGTATGTTAATGTAACCAAACATCAACATCTTTATTGTGATGGAGTGAAGAACTATGACTTATATATACTATGAGCTACATCTTAAGGAGTAACTAACTTAGAATTATACATTATATATTATGTACTATGTTGTACAAGTTAAGTAGCATAAAAAAGTGGGAGGGGAGTCAGACTCAAAGAAAATGCCAAATACACAATTTGATATGGTATTGTGACCTGTGTGTTCATCAAATCATTTAAGTCATGTGATAGGATGATTAGTTTGTCACAGTTCAAAGAGCAATGAAACTAATTTTATGTATAAACAAGTGTATACTGTTACAAGTTAGAGTATGAAAACCCTGATGGTTATTTTGTGACCCTTATCTCAGTCACACCAACAGAGAATATAGTGAAAAGATTAATTCGCTCTATCAATATATTACTTTGTCTCATTGCTGCCTCTCTTTTAAATGACATTTTGGGAGAAAATTCAGTTTCTCTCCCCAGACCCTTGCCACTATAAATACTTGTTGCAACATCTGTTGAATTTTTCCCTTCTGAGAAGCTTACAGTCTACTAAAAGGTTTCTGGAAGATCTGGAGCCCTCCTGAAAGAAAGTGTTATGGCTTCATTTCAAGAGGGATAAAAACATTATAACAATTAACTTATGTTGAAGTTCATATTTTTTGAAAGATGTCGTAAACAGGAGCTTTAGACTAAAGCCTGGTGGGAGTAAACACTTCTCCCAAAGAATACCAGTAAAATAAATTGTTATGAACATGGGAAGGATGGCCATTACAGTTGAGGCGTGAGGAGTAAAAGGCTGTTAAGAAGCGTATACCACAAAAAATGGGTCTATAAGCCAAAACAAACTGTAAAGCTTTACAATATGTTGATTGACATTGGTCTTTTACAACCACAAGTGTTTTGCCTAATTTGGTGATTCCAGGAGGAAACTTTCCTTCAGAGGTAAAGAAATAAAATGAGCTAATGCAAATAGATATGGACATAAGGTTCTAGAAGAGGAAAGTTGGAAGTTACCCTTACTGTGAAAAGCTTCTCTAGTAACTGGCTTCAAAGTGATATGGATGTGAAGCTATGGTAGCTAGAAATCATATGACAAGGAAATCCATGTACACCACATAACAATTATTACAGTAGAGGATGAACTTCCAATGACAACATGTACAGTTGTTACTGTATCACCAAAAACTGAAATACTCAAATCAGGAGTAATTAGGAATAAATCTTCACCTAAGGATTGGAATGTAGTGCAACCAAACACTCCAGTATGTCCTGCAATATTAATGGATGTAAGAGCTCTCATGGATCAGAAGAAATAATTTTTATAATTCGACATATTTGTGCAATAAGTAGACCTTTCATATGCAAGACAAGTCTACATGGAACATAATGTTGGATAAACACAACTGTTTCAGTTTTATGCAAGTATGACATTTTAGATAGTTTATATGGTGCATGTGCAGGGATGGATACAGAGGGGGGTGGAGGGATGCATCCCCCCACTGGCCATACCAAAATTGTGTAGGTTAATGAAAAATCAGAAATATAAAGTACTGATCATCTCAATTAGAATATTTTTGATTACGTAGACCACTGAGTAGGATATTTTAAAACAAAATTAATAAATGAGAGTTCATAGTCATATATGTTTCTTTTCTTTGTTTCTAAATTAATTCCATGAAATTTATGTTGCAGTAACAAGGAAAAGTTTACTTGGGGTCGGGTTTAAGTCACTGTTACTTAGTCGAACATACCCCCCCCCCACCAAAAATCCTGTAGCCACCCCTGTGCATGTGTCATACTTAGTTACCTTTAGAAGTTAAGTCTGTTTACATAACTGTTTATGAATCTTACACTGGGATTGTTATGAATTAGCAACTGTTTACACTAATAATATTATTGTATCATGTTGGTAAAAACTTTCCAAGTTTCTCTTTGATTCAACTAAGTACTATTACATCAAAATATCTAGTATTGCAGGAAATGTTCTAGTCTTCTGTTTGCTTATTATTATCTGACAAAATCATTATTTTATTCTACCGTAAATTACTTATTATTTATGTGGAATTAACTATTGCAATTTTCATGGTACTTGTGCTTCTATGAATGACAGTTTCAATGAAATAAAAAGCCTTTATGAGTGATAATGATAAATGAAACCCATATCGATATACATACAACCCAATATTATTTATTACTGTAATACATTTGTGAGGAATAGCATTGTGTATATGACTTGCAAGAGTCAATTACAAAATAGTAAGTCTTTAAACATACAACAATCATTGGTAACATACAAATGACCATCATTTGAAGCCTGCTTTCATAAAATTTGACTGTATCAGTTCATGTTGTTTCTAATTACTTCATGACTTTTAACAAGTCAATGTTTGTGGTTTACTTTCAAAATAATCATTCAACTGTAAATGGCCACATGCTTTTTTTCTCTACGTGTGCTGTCTCCCAAGAAAAACATAACCTTGAAGCACTTGCCATAACACATACAAACGAGTTCATTGCTTTCAATGGGTGGATAACCAACATATCAGAGATACAGAATGGTGTATATAAATGTTTTCACAATTTTTGTAATGCAAAATTTCTGTTTTATGTGTAAGTTAAAACTTGTGAAACAAGTTTCAATGTAAAAAGCATGAAAGCTAATTCCCAAGAAAATTAAATAAAGAACAGTATTTCTTGTCTGTGTGATCATGAGTTCAGTTATAAAGTGTGTATAGTGACAATTTTTGAAGTGAAATTTTCACAAATTGTACTGCAGTAGCAGGGTAAAGAAGAGACATCAAAATAGGAATGTCACAAACAATAAGTTTAAAGGAGTGTGAAATTGATGTTACATAATTAGGAATGAAGTACAGAATGAAATGTTTTGTTCCCTTTTAACCAATTAATTCCCAGTGTCCCATATATGGGAGTTGTAACGTCATGTGTTGCCACAACTTGGTTGTGATTTGGTCACGTTATACCATAACGCTGTCTAAACGTTGCGAAAACATCAGATTGCAACGTCACTTCCTGACGAATGATGGACATTGCTATGTAACGTTGTCACAACGTCGTAATTGGTCACATTTTTCTATTACGTTGTCTACACGTTATGAAAACGCCAAAATGCAGTCACTTCATAGCGAATAATCAACGTTGTTAGGTAACATTGTGTAAACGTTGTGAAATGTAACATTATATGCTGTAAATCAGTAATCAGAACGCACATTACACGGATACTTCACTGAACAAAGCCGGTAAACTGTCTATTATTTGATCTAATTTTCGGAATGCTACCATGGCATCAGCGCCCTGTCTTTCGGGAGTAACCGAACGGCTATAACAGATAATTGAAATAGGAGTTTAAATGACTTTACCAGACCCCCGCAAGTCTGGTAAAGCTGGAAACGAAGCCGAGGAAATCTGACTAAAGTATCTAAGCGAAGCCAAGAAAATCTAACACTGGACTAGACTGTGAATAGCAGATACGAGTCCGGGCTTTTCGAGCCTTTTCGGCATTGATCTTAAAATTAATTGAAACGAGTGATCGCACAACCAAACCAACGGCTGATTTGGAATCTGACTAACCAAGAGACCAGGTCGCATCCGAAGTGGTGGATGAATGGCACTCGTTTGGAATAATTTTTATCAGAAATTCGTAGATAGGTGCATCTCAGGTGCGTAGCTATTTTTGTAACAAGAATGATTTAGATGAGAGCAAAATTGCTCTAGATTTTAGGATAAGATTTTTGGATGCACCGTTATATGCCCAAGGTGAAAATTTTTGGTATTAAATCTATAATTCGTTTATTCGTTGCAATGTTCATGTATCGGTCATATCATTTCAAAAATACTCATAACGACTTCGCTGTTAATGATAAATGTAATGGGGATTTGGGTTTAAATAGATTTAATCTTTCCAATTTCTCTTACATTCTCCTGATTTCCTTTATCTATTAACTATTGATCGATCGTTTGATCTACCCACGCTGTTCACCCTAGCTGTTACCCCTAGCGCCCTAGCTAGCTTTTATCCCACCCAACTTCGGACCAAAGCGAAAGCGTAAACTCTTTCGTCAATAACTATTCTATTACTCATGGAATTAAAAGCAGACAAATGCGTAACAGTACAGTGATGTGCCAGGAAACATGATTCGATATAATGTAATATTATAATTTCTTATACAGGAGACAAGAAATTACGGAATCCTAATTTTAACAATGAGATATAAAATACTATAATTGCAGTGCTCAAAAAAGCTTCCCAGGATTTTATTCGTACGACAACGGTAAAAAATATCCGAAAAACCAAACGGTTCAGGCTTCTGGATCACATAACATTAAAGTAAGGAATTACTCGGCTTCCATAAAATTAGTCACACCTCAGGAGGGTTGTGAGTCCGACATGTTTAAGTCTTGAGGTGCGGGGGTAGAGTTACCGTTTCGAGATAGAAGAGGTGGGGGTTAGAGTGGGTGTGCGGGAAGTTATGAGTTTCTGGAATGACATGAATGGTTACGGCGTTGGGGTGGCCTGGTGGGGCGGGGCAAGGGGGCTGCGTGGCGTTCGGTGGTTCCAGAATTCAAATATCCAGGCACAGTAGGGGAGTGTTCCGCTTATAATGTTACTGTAAGAGGTCTATAGTCATATCTCAAAATGATAAAATGTCACTGGTCATTTCCGGTTTCATTCTGAAATGTAATGTTCGCCTATTTGTAGGTTAATGTATGGGAAAATTTTCAAATTATACTAGTTCGGATATTTATAATATGAACAATAATTAAGTTCCAACATGATAAGTTATTAATTTTATATTTCTATTTTTTTACAGATACTCAATAAAATGAAACGAGCACAACAGAGAAAATTAAGTGGGGCAGAAGGAAGAAAACGAAGGAAGGCCCAAAATGAAGTGTGTGCGATGTCAAGCAAAATTCTGACAGCATTTTTGAAAAGATGAGAAGATTCTGAACCATCGACATCAAAATCAGTAGAAGATGTAAAAGACACACATCACATGACTACGAAATGACTTGAACAAGAAGAGTTAGAAGAGAAGTGCAGCAGTGAAACCGGTTCAAAACAGACATATTTAGATAAAATGGAATACCAAGGTTCATCAAATTCTAAAAAAGATTCGGACGATGATTTACCTTATCCAGTTCAACAAGACAAGCCAAAATGTACTAAAATTGTAGGTAATGTGCTTCATCATCAAGGCATTAGGAAAAGCAATTGTGTCAGATGCAGTTCTCATAGAAAAAGTGGAGAGAGGGTCGATTTATTTTCAGAATAGTGCTGGGCCTTTTGAACAAAAAAATAATAGATCAATGATTTACATGGCTTACAAAACACTTAGAAAAGGAGGTACAGTGAATCGATCTTGGTTGGTGTATTCCCCGTCCATTTTGTTTTTCGTGTCTGCTTTTCCCATCGAAAGGTGCAGTCAGTAACTGTTCTTCTCTGGAAACTGAAAATGTTTTAAATAGTTAGAAAAAAGCAGAAAAAAATTATTGCACATGAAAATTCCCAAAGGCATCGGGATTCTCACAACATGGAAGGGAGTGGAAAGGAGGCTGATAAAAAAAAAAAGAAGGTTTAATAGATGCACAGCTTCAAAATCAAGTTGCTAAAGAGAAGGAAAAATGGCGACAAGTACTTAAGAGGGAGTTATGGTGTATAAAATATTTAGCCAAACAAAATTTGGCCCTAAGAAGCCACAGAGAAAGTACCACTGAAACAGAAAAAAGGGAGAGTCACAGAAACGCTGGAAGTTTTATAGAATTTCTGAAGCTAGTTCCAGAGTTCGATCCAGTCATGAAGGGCCACCTTTTGTACGTGCAGCAAAATCCAGAATCAACTACATACCTTTCACAAGAAATTTGTTTTTGAATTTTGCGCAAATCTACTAGAGGGCTATCTGCACTAGCCGTCCCTAAGTTAGCAGTGTAAAACTAGAGGGAAGGCAGCTAGTCATCATCACCCACAGCCAAGTCTTGGGCTACTCTTTTACCAACAAATAGTAAGATTGACCGTTACATATAACGCCCCACGGCTGGGAGGGCGAGCATGTTTGGTGTGACCGGGATTCGAACCTGCAATCCTCGGATTACGAGTCGAACGCCTTAACACGCTTGGCCATGCCGGGCCTTCACCAGAAATACAGAATGAGTTCATCCTGCTTTTATCATCTACAGTTAGAGAAAAACTTATGTGTGACATCCAGAGAGCCAAATACTATGGAATAATGTTTGAATCAAATCCTGATGCTGCTCACCAAGAACAAATGTCGGAGACCATTAGATATGTAGATATAAACTTGGAGAAAAAACTGTACTTGTGAAGGAGTCTTTCTTAGGATTCATTCAAGACCATAAAAAGATGCAGCAAGTTGCATAATGTTGCAACAACTGGAGAAGGATAAATTATCTTTTGAAGATTGTCGATGACAGTGTTACGACAATGCATCTGTAATGTCTAGCCATAAATCAGGATTGCAACAAAGACTTGCTGCACTCAACTCAAAGGCTACATTTGTTAACTGTGATAACTATACAATTAATTTAGTTGGGGTTTATGCTGTTAGTCATCAGGCACCAGGCGTGACATTTTTCAGTACTGTCCAAGCTATCTACGTTTATTTTTCGCGGTCAACTCTTCGATGGGAGAGACTGAAAACTGGTCTTGGTGTATCAGTGAAATCAAAGTCAGAAACTCGTTGGAGTGCCGGAGTAGAAGCTGTTAAACCGATACATGATCAACTAGAACAATGGGAAAATATTGCGAATGATCAGGAGGAAAATTCAGATACAAGAAGTGATGCAGTTCAGTTGTTACATTGGATTCTAACATTTGAGTTTGTGGTTCTTTTTTGCTTCTAGAATACTGTACTTTCCAAGATTGACCGGGTTCAGGACCACACCATGAATTTCCATAATGCTGCTTAAGATATTCAGGTTTTACAAGTGTATTTCCTAGAAAACAGTGATTCCATATGCAAGAATTCTCTTAAAGAAGCAAAGGAACTGTGCAGTTCTTGTGATGTCCAAATTGAAAAACGGCAAAGGAAGAAGAAATAAATGCCCAGAGAAACAGCAGAGGATGTAGGACTCACCGCAAAAAATGAAATGCTACGACTGATAAAGAGTATGATTGACAAAATACACACTGAAATGTGAGACAGATTCATCTATTGTTGCAACATCTATTGCCAGTTGTGAAAGGTCTTTTAGTAAGTTAAAACTTATCCTGTCTTATCTGAGATCATCCATGGGATAGGAAAGATGGTCAGCCTTGGCTTTGCTGAGTGTTGAGCGAGAGGTTACCGACAGTATAAATTTTGAGGAACTAATCGATAAATTTGCAGCAGCAAAGGCAAGAAGAATTTCTCTTTGAAGTTACATAATTACATCCAAACATTATATCAAACTATTTCTTTTACTTTATGTTAACTTTCCAGGTTACTATATCCATAGTAATGTTTTAAGTTTTCGCAATGTTATATATGACTATTATTTTAGTATAAAATAATTCTGCATTAATTTTTTTATATACATTCTTGTTTCTGATTCTGTACTTCTCTGTTATTCAATTATATCTTCAAAGTACCATTGTTGCCTCAATTATTTCACTTTTCTCATCTCTTCCATACCCTAAAAATACGCAGGTTTTCACGTTCTCAAACTCATAAATTTCCGGGAAAACATGACGGACCTCCTTATGGCTTACATTTTGTCACAAGGGGGCGCGAAAACTGACCTTGTCCCCGGGCGCTGAAAACCCTAGCTACGCCTCTGTCAGTACAGGCATTTAAGCCAATTTGAGCGGGTGTCCGTTTCTTGTCTACTGTGCTTTGATTTAATTTGACCAGGAGAACATATAATTATTATTTATTTTGAGAAAATAACCAAACTTAAAAATGAAACGAATTACAAGTTTCTTTTGATATTCATGAATGTGAAAACTTGAATAAGTGAGAAAGTGAACTAAGTAAGATTGGAATTAATGGTGTTAGTGACAGTTTTTGTTTTTGGTCTATCTGGTGTTCCCAAGCTATTTGACAACGACTGCCTAGCTGTTAGACTGCTGATAAAAAAAGGAAGTGCAATTGGCTGAATATTCAAAATAGAAAAAAATTAGCTATACATCTTGTCATAAAATTGGAACATTTAGAGTAGGAATTAAGGCAGCAATGAAAATTTCTAAAGAATGAGCCAACAATGAAATAACTTCCTAGTGAGCGTTGACAGCAGTTGTTTCTATCTGCAGAAAGTAGTTTTCAGTTATGAGGAAACAGTGGGACATAAAACTGTAGTAAAATAGTTGGCTGAAGCTGAGAAAGAGATTATATAAAATGTTAGTTTGAAAGCATTATCTAGCAAAAAGTGATTACCACAAGATCTTTCCGTATGGCACAAAAGGTAACAAAAACAAAACAATCATTTCATAATTTTAAATCTGAAATAGCTTTACAAGAACTAAATGGAATTGACACTGGCCATACTCTTCACTTAACAAACATATAATTACTAAAATAAAAAGTAGAATTTCGTTGATAATTGACGAGTCAACAACTTCTTTGAGTAAAAAAATCTACCTTAATTGCATATATTCGAATCTGTATCCTGGGTAATGGAATGAACATATCAGTAAATATACTTCTGGATTTAATTGAACTTGAAAATGTTAGTGAAAAATAAATTTTTGATTCTTTACTTGATTGTTGCCAGTCTGATGGAATAAGTGAAAACTACATAAAAAATTATTCACTTTATGTAGCATGTGATAGTGCAGCCATAACATTTGGCAGAAAATTGGAGTTAAGAATATGACGATAAACAAATTTATTTCTATGATTGTGTAGTATTGTGCTAATCACAGATTAGAACTGTCAGTTGGGTGACACTGTAAAATCAGTTTCAGGAATCAACAGATTTAAAGCCGACATTGACGAATTTTATGTCTTGTATCATGTGTCACCTAAAAATAGCAGAAAAATGAAAATGTGCTCAAATTTGCTGGAAATTCAACTTATAAATTTGGCCAAATTTTAAGCATTTGATGAGTGGAAACTAATTTCTGATCAATTTAGCTTTTTTTGGGAAACTATGAAGCGTTAGTGCAACATTTTGCAGAAGCAAAGTATGATTTAACAAGAAACAAAAACGAGTAAAGTGCGTACGAAGGTTTACAGTAAAAATTACAAGCACAGAATTTCTAATGGATCAAGGATTGATGTATGATACTCTCCAAGAATTAACTTGTAAATACAAGAGCATGAGCGAATTAGAACAAGGTGCATCAAAAGATAAAGGCTCTTGTTCAAATGTTTAAAAAAAGAGAGATAGACATATGATTCCATTTTTGGCACATTCCCTTCCATGCTTTGAACAGAAAAATTTATAGAGTCATAGTTGCTCTGAAAACTCAGTAGAAGACATCAAAGCAAGGAACAAAGTCAGGATATTGCATCAAATGAGAACATGATGAAAACTTGGAATTTTATATAAAAAGGTAATTCAAAATATTTTCATCTTGTAATTTCTGAAATATGAGTACTATCATCTTTTTTTGCTTACAAAATAAGGACTGGTGGTAACCAACAATGTAATGAACAGTTTTATATGTATTTGATTTGTTAATAATAAATCGTTTTGAAATGGACTATGTTGCTGTTTGTTTACAGTAACAATTTATCACCAAAAAGTTCCAAACACCTAATATAAAGAAAATCTGACATTTGGAAACTTGCCAGAATCTACAGTGGTAAATAATGTTGGGAAATGTAAACAACAGTGGCAAAGAAGTCGAAAAAACACACAGCTATAGTGAAGGTGAAAATATTGTATAGGTTACAATAATTGACCTTCATAAATGGACAGAGGGGAAGGGGATTTAGGCTCAAAGATGGTCATCTACAAAAATGACCATCTACAACAATTTTTTAAACAATACCTAGAGAAAGGAAAGCATCAATAGAAGAGAAAGGAGAAGTGGAAGAAAAAGAAAGATTAAAAGTAGAACATAACCACGAAACAAAAGCCCAAAAAGAGAAAGAGGAAAGTGAGAGGAATGACTAGAAATAGAAGAAATAAGAGCAGAATCTGAGATTTTCAAACACATCTAAATGAAAGATGGAAAACTCATGAATGAGAAAGGGATCAGAGCCAGCTGACACCAGCTGATTAAGACTAAAGAACAAAAAAGACAACATGGATACTTACTTTCCTAAAGAAGTATGAAAGACTTACCCAAAGTCAGAACCGGGACAAAGCCAACCCAACTGTCTGGTTTAGTTTGTTTGTTTGTTTTTAATTTCACATAAAGCTTCATGAGAGTCAGCTGTGCTATACAGCCCAAATTAATGATATGTATGTCATAAAATGAAGAATAAAGTAAGTTTGTGCAAGTCTGTCATCAACAATCAGCAGCAAAAATTTCAAAGCAGCTAGAGCTACTCGCAAAGATGGCGCTGATTTCTATTCTTTTCGCTCAAACAGTGTGGCACCCAAGCACCGAGTTTCTGAGCCTTGCCCATTGAATGAAGGTGGTTCACCACAGTTTTTGATCACAATCCATCTGCTAATTCTCTAGTCGTTTGACGTGGATTTTCGTGAAGAAGCTGGTTCAATCGCTCTTCATCAAACACAGTTGGTCGACCAGTGTGTGACCCGTCCTTCAGATCAAAATTCCCATTTTTAAAGCGCGAAAACCAACGGCGGGTGGTACTTTCAGGCATTGCTCCTTTGCCATACACAGAACAGATCTCACGAGTAGCTTCGGCGGCGTTAACACCTCGATTAAATGCGAAAAGCAGATGGTGTCGAAAATGCTCGATTTTGTCCGCTTGACATTCCATTTAATGAGCAGAAAATTAAAGCAAAAATTAAAGACATATGAAAATCAAACACACCATCTATTAGCGCAAAAAATTATCTACCAAATGACATGAAATATTTTGCGAAAGCGTTTCATTTATGAATATATTTTTTTAACTTGAAAAAAAACGCTCACGAATTATTCCTCAACCCAATATATTCTCTAGATAGGACATGTCTTAACACTGCCTTCATGCATGTATTTTAAACAAATGACCAGATTTTTATCTTATTTTATATCGCATGACTCGCCTGATACAACACATAAAAGCCACATCTTCACAACTGTTTTAGAATGTCGTTACATCAATATAGGTTAGTATTATGAATCATACTATAATGGAACTCTTGCTTGAATGATAATGGAAAAACGTTTTTTCATGTGATGTGCATGAAATTTATCGAAATTTTTATCCTGTATGCATGCAGATTTGCAATAGGAGTCACTATTTTCCTGTTTTACCTCTGTTTTCCATCACAAATAACCTTATTTTTATCCATTCTCAGGGTACAGATATGACGAAGGCTTGGCATGGCCAAGCGCGTAAGGCGTGCGACTCGTAATCCGAGGATCGCGGGTTCGCGCCCGCGTCGCGCTAAACATGCTCGCCCTCCCAGCCGTGGGGGTGTATAATGTGACGGTCAATCCCACTATTCGTTGGTAAAAGAGTAGCCCAAGAGTTGGCGGTGGGTGGTGATGACTAGCTGCCTTCCCTCTAGTCTTACACTGCTAAATTAGGGACGGCTAGCACAGATAGCCTTCGAGTAGCTTTGTGCGAAATTAAAAAAAACAAACAAACACACAGATATGACGTCATAAATACATCACACGTGGATCTAAAGCACTGGTGCCATCTATATAAATATAATAGTACTGTCTGTTGTATGTCCATGTAAATACTTTGCAGAGTGTGGATGGATCTTCACCAAAATTGGTATGGAAGTTCATTAGGACCATGGGAAAATAAACACAAATTTTCCATTTTTGCATTCTGCATTTTTTACGAGTGTTTTTTGTAGGTATTTTTACCACGACTTCACCCCTGTTGATAGGTCTTCTCCAAATTTGGTATTGAGATTTGTTGGGTCCATGAGAATATACATTCAAATTTACAGTTTCACATTTTGTGCTTTGCTGTTTTTATGTTTTTTTAAAAAAATTCTACATAGAAGAAACAACTTTTCAAGTCCAATGATAACCTTTCATTAATCATGATTTTACATAACTCCCATTCAGGGTATGAGTACTTGAACTAGTTTCATTAAGTAATGTCCAACTTAAATTTTTAATTGCAGTTTTAAAATAATACAAGTGACTTTTTAAATTTATTTACAGTTTTTACATGGTAATTCTGAAATTCTAGCTTATCACACTCACTCACTGAATACTCAAATGTAATACACTCATTACCACTGTCATTTAACTCTACACTTTCACTTTTTCTTTATACTGTTATTATTACTGCATTCAAGTGACTGCTGTTGTTGTAAATTTTAATTGTAGAAAGCTCAATATTAAGAGAACAGGTAAAACCAATCACGTTCTTCTTTCCAACAACTTTAAACTGATGACAAAAATGGATTTGAGTCTAGGTGCTTTTGTATTAGTTTCAAGCCAAAGGTATTTTTTATTGAAACTTTAATTGCACTGTTAATAGATGTACCACCATTGAAAAAAGTTACCAAACTGTACAAACGTGTTGTGACAATTAGCTTATTTTTTGATATTTTAGAATTTAATTTATAATATTAAGTTTTTATAATGCTGTAAAATTAATGTTTCTTTAAATTTTTATGGGTTAGACAACTAATTACAACTCACAACACTATATATAATTAATATTACATTATTTCAAGTATAACATAGCATTTCTTTTCCATCTGAATTGCAAGCAATGTTACTTTGTAGCTGCCACTCACATCCAACCTTCATTGATGAATTTTCTCTTTATTTATATCTATATATATTTATGTCTGTCTGTCTCTCTGGGGGTGGGTGTAGTACACACTTAATTTACCCAATACTTTATGCACCTTTGCAAAGTGTAATAGAGCCAAGATTAGCTGATTTGTTTTAAATTGGATGTTAAGGTAGACAAATAAGATTTTTCTCAAGAGCCAATTTGTTTTGTAGTAGTCTTAAACTTGACAATTACTTTTCATTGTGACATTTTCAGTTACCTTATCCAGTACAGAATTATCAACTAAGGTAGGTGTGGATGTAAAAAACTCAGCAATATCTATTTTGACAAGGACATTGTTCATTGTCACATGCACTATGTTGTGTGATTCAGTATAGTGCTGTACGATTACTTGTAACTTATTATTTTAGAATAAAATCAGTAAATGAGAGTTCATAGTGATATATGTTTCTTTTCTTTGTTTATAAGTTAATTCCATGAAATTTACGTTCCAGTAACAAGGAAAAGTTTACTTGGGGTCGGGTTTAAGTCATTGTTACTTAGTCGATCATAAATCCTGTATCCACCACTGGACAAAGTATGAAAACTGGAAATTGTGTTATTTTCAACTATGTTTCATTTTAACCTTAGTAGTAGAAAGAGCAATAGTTTCTTCATGCAAATTGATTCTGTAAATCAAAGAACAAAATAAATGCATCTACATAACAAAAGAGACTGCTGACTGGCTGATAACTGATCATTTAATGTTGGATGATATCCGTCCAAATGATTGTTGTGTTTAAGAGTGATTATTGAGGCAAGTTTTAACTGTTGCAATACTATTGTACGAGTATTAAATAACAGAAGAACTATATAATTGAATGGCTTTCATAAGACAAAATGAAAACAAAACAGAAAACGTTTTGAAAAGGGATTTACATTTAAACTACAACCGTAAATAACTTGTAACTTTATGGTCAATACATAAAAAGAAAGAACTGTGTCACTCAGATTATTTCATATTTTTTAACCATTCCTTTGATTATTCTTAGATGGTGTCTTTGATGACCCTGGAATTAAGTATATTGTTTGCGTAAAGAAATTCAAAAGTAAAATATGTAATGTTACTTTACAAATTTTGATATTTACTTAAAAGGTTCTAGGAATTAGTATGTTACTTGATCACATGATCACAGTAACAAAACTTCATTACTATAGTTTATAAGTAGTAGGGCAGTAGCTGGAGGCATTTATCTTAAAGAATATGTCTTTCCAAGTTGCTTTTGAAATATCTATTGTTTTGTGGTTTATGTCTTCCATTTTTTGCCACAGACTCTCCAAGTAATATTTTTAGTTCTTTTAGACTGCCATCAGGGGAGTTGAATTTTAACATTACTAAATTGCATGATCTTGTAACTTTAAGATGATGACTTTAGTTGCTTATGTGTGACATTAATGAATTCAAGTTACACTACCAACTGGGCAGATTTCTTTAAAGTTGTACACCTACTACACTTCTATCTAATTTTCATATCCTTATCTGCTATAACACCTGTGAATTTGTCATGTGTCAATGAATACATCACTTCACATGGAGCATCCATGCAAGTCTTGAGATCTTCCAAAAGTTTGTCTAAGTTTTCTTCATTTCTCCACAGCCCACTTAAAACTTTGCTCTAAAAACTTTCTTCTGGTGTGTAATTCTAAACAAGTTCGATGAAACAGCTACCAATATTTAACAGCTGTTGCTGCTTGGATGGAAGGTTATGCAATGTTGCTAAACCTAGTACTTTTAAATATGAAGCACGATGAATAGCCTTTTCTTCATCATTCAACCCATTCCACCTGGAAATGATTCCACATTGAGTTTGGTCTTACATAGTACTTTTCCAATATGCTCCACTGATTTGTAAATTGGGCAATATTTTTGAACTAGTTATCTAAATTCTGGATCTCAGATGAAAATACGAAAAGGGAAAATAAATATAAAAAACGTTTTCAGCATTTAATAGGGAAAATGTCAACACTATGAAATTAGCCTAAATACTAGCTGGCGAAATTTTAAGACCATACCAAAAAGAAGTCCTAAGCAGGGTACGAAATGCCCAATAAGAGGTCTCAATAGTGAGTTGCACAGCCGTCATTGCGAATAACTTCACACATTCCCTTTGGCATGGTCGATATTCCAAGTGGTGAAGATGGCTTCACGAAGATCAGGCACTGTTTGAAATTGACATCCATTTTTATAGACTTACCGTGCCATCCACCCCCAAACATTTTCAATGGGGTTCAGTTCAAGCGAATACGCTGGATGATTCAAAAGAAATCACGTTATTTGCCATGAAAAAATCCTCTGTCCTGCAGGCATTGTGGATTGCAGCATTGTTCTGCTGAAAGATCCAATCATTTCCACACAAACGAGGGCCTTCAGTCAATAAGGATGCTCTCTCCAACATGCCAATGTAGTCAGCTGCTGTTTGACGCTCCTGTATAACCTGAAGCTCCATTGTTCCATGGAAGTAGAAAGCACTCCAGATGATTTATCATGGAACTTCCTTCTCCGTATCGTGTAGAAAATGTCTCTGGTGGGATATCCTTATTGTGCCAGTAACGTTGGAAGCCATCTGGACCATTCAGGTTAATTTTTTTCTTATTATAGAACAAAACCTTCATCCACTTTTCTACGTCCCATGTTTGGTGCCTCCCAGCAAAGTTTAACCAAGCTGTTTCGTGGTGTGGAAGGAAGCGTGGCCTTTGAAACCTTTATCTCATATATGCCGTATTATTGTTCTTGAGCTGCATTCTGCGTTCATAAGGACCTTAATCTGGTTCGACAACCAGCTAGTGTCTTGCTAGACAACCCGTCGAATCCTCCTGCTTACTGCCGGCGAAACTTTCTTGGGCCGACCACTTGAAATTCTCGTTCCGTATCCCTCAGGGTCTTTCAAGAAATTTGCAACAGTAGGTTTACTACGCCCAATCTCACCAGCGATGGCATGTTGAGAGAGACCTTGCTTTTGCAGCTCGACAATTCTGCCACGTTCAAACTCTGTCAACATTTTAGCCTTTGCCATGTTTTTACCCAATGTAACACAAAAGCTTTCAGTGGGAGATGTTGACAACACGAATGCTTGAACACAAAAAACTAAATTTCGTTAAGTGTTTACCGATGAGCGCTTCATTTCAGTATGGTCTCAAACATTTGACCAGCTAGTATTTAGGCTAATTTCATAGTGTTCACATTTTCCCTATTAAATGCTAAACACGTTTTTTTATTTTTAATTCCCTTTTCTTATTTTCATCTTTTGAAGCTCTACTCAAATAAGTGGTTGAGTCTAACAACGCAAAATGCGTATTTTTTCTTTATGTTCGTTAGGCTTAAGATTTTGGCTAGCAGTGTATATATCTTTCAAGTCAAAGATATTTTGGCCATTATAAACATTAGTCTGAAACATAATAAACAGTTAAGACTTTTGAAAACATAATGAAAATGAAACGTTCTTTTAGTAGTAACTGATTATTCATTATACTTATATAGATTTGTTGTCATACCTCACTTTAAAATGTGAGCAGAAATCGATCAAGGACTAGCATGTATAGCGAAATATCAATGATTGCAGAAGGCGATATGAAATTTGGTTTGTAAAACTACTCTCAAACTGTTCCTTCATTCAAATAAATTCGAAGTCACTCTTTGCTTACCAAATATATAAATTGTGTGAAACTAGCACGGTGTTGTCTTGGTCTTTGACATAAGTTATGAATTATTCAACGAACTTCACATCTTTAGAGTCAGATATATTAATGTGTCGAATTGTTGAATAAACAGGATGAGGCATAATACATGATAAAATAATACTCATTATTTTAGCTGTGGAAACATTACAAAATGATATTTAATCAAATTATGAGGCTCAAACAACTGTATTAATCCCTAGTGAGGAGGAGTGCTGTATCTGATATTCTTCATTACAGTTAATAGTTTAAAATCAAGGACAGTTATTCTTTATTCCAAAGTTTAACAGAAGTAGGTATAAAGAAGGGCTACTTCTTCCACACAATAAAACTTTAATTTACACCCAAATCATCGCATGTCCAACTATGAATTCACTTTCTTTCAGTTATTTATAACCTTAATTAAATTTATACAGGAACCTAATAATCTGGTATTCATGCTGAACCTATAAGGTGATTGACTAAAAAATGCCACATGTTACCAACATTAGTTTTGGCAATATCTCGCTTTTATACTAGGGCATGGCATGGCCTAGTGGTTAGAGCCCTTGACTAGTAATCTTCGGGTCGCAGGATTGAAATCCGTTTGCAAATGCGCTCGTATTTTCAGCTTTGGGAATTATAAAGTAAAGCCAATATCAACCACTATTTCGTAGCCAAAAACTGTTCAAGGGCTGGCTTAAAATATGGACGGCTATCGATCCATCATCAATATTTTGGTCTTGTTTAGACCTTTGAGTGTGAGGTGCAATTCTGATCTCGTCCTCCCTCCTTGACTGTTGTTTTTAATAGAGGTTTGTTGGTTGTTCGTTTCGTTTGATTACATTTATCCTTTTCAGGGTTACGTCCATGAATCTTAACTTATGGCCGATGTAAATTAAGCTCTGGAATAGAATGATATTTGTTTACTTAATTGTAGGGTATGAATAGACAGATGATGTGTGGTATTACAGGTATAAAATAGTGTTTGGCTATTTCTATCAAGAGTATAAAATTGTCTGTACTGTTTTGGGGGATTCTGTTCCGTTCTATAAAATCCGTGAATGTCTTCTGGTGGCTTGAATGATAGGATTTGTTTCTATGTTGTATGTTTCAATTACAAATCTATTTGATTGTTAGTTTCCTGTTACTTGACTTTTGTTTTGCTGTTCTTCTCAAATATTAGTTTGTTTCTGTGGTGGTGACAATGCTGCCTCAACTAGAAGCATGTTGTAGTCTGTACAGGTGTGATCTTTGTTAATGGCGTTTGCGAAAGTGGTGTTTCTCTGTTTTTTATTAGAGTTTATTTCTGAGTGATATGTGTTTGTTTCTTTTTTAATACTTATGGCGTATTTTGTAGATTCTTCTTTATAACTATCTGTGCGTTTTGCTTTTGGCAGTTA
This sequence comes from Tachypleus tridentatus, assembly GCF_004210375.1. Lineage (NCBI taxonomy): Eukaryota > Metazoa > Arthropoda > Merostomata > Xiphosura > Limulidae > Tachypleus > Tachypleus tridentatus. Next base: position 113,827,688 of record NC_134830.1, read on the forward strand.
CAGCATAGAGAATTAATGTGCTATCTTGGTCATTCTGAAGTTTGTTTGTTTTCTGAATTTCGCGCAAAACTACACGAGGGCTATCTGCGCTAGCCGTTCCTAATTTAGCAGTGTAAGACTAGTTGGCTACTCTTTTACCAATGAATAGTGGGATTGACCGTCACATTATAACGTCCCCACAGCTGAAAAAACGAGAAAATTTGGTGCGATGGGGATTCGAACTCACGACTCTCAGATTACGGTTTAAGCGTCTTAACCACCTGGCCATGCCGGGCCTGGTCATTCTGAATTATTATTTTCTCCTAGGCCCGGCATGGCCTAGCGCGTTAAGGCGTGCGACTCGTAATCTGAGGGTCGCGGGTGCGCATCCCCGTCGCGCCAAACATGCTCGCCCTCCCAGCCGTGGGGGCGTTATAATGTTACGGTCAATCCCACTATTCATTGGTAAAAGAGTAGCCCAAGAGTTGGCGGTGGGTGGTGATGACTAGCTGCCTTCCCTCTAGTCTTACACTGCTAAATTAGGGACGGCTAGCACAGATAGCCCTCGAGTAGCTTTGTGCGAAATTCCAAAAAACAAACAAACAAACAACTACATTTTGACATAGTTTAGTGTGCGCGTGTGTGTTTTCTAATACTACAGCTACTTTAGGCTATCTGCTGAGTCTATCGCGTGTAATCGAATCCCTCATTTTAACGTTGTAAATCCGTAGACTTACCGCTGTACCAGGTGAGAAAACATTTAATTTGTCTTTTATTTATGTCTTTTGAATTTCGCGCAAAGCTACACGAGAGCTATTTGCGCTAGTTGTCCCTAATTTTGCATTATAAGACTAGAGGAAGGCAGATGGTCATCACAACCCACCACCAACTCGTGGGCTACTCTTTTACCAACGAATCGTGGGATTGACCGTCACATTATAACGCCGCTACGGCTGAAAGGGCGAGCATGTTTTGTGCGATGGAGATTCTAACCCGCGACATTCAGATTACGAGTCGAGCGCCTTAACCCACCTTAAATGTCCATGCCAGTCGGACATTCAGTATGCGTATGTAGTGTTATGCTATCAAAAATTATTTGATTTGGGAAGGACGTCTAATGTTTTGGCTTGTTTTAATCCAGTTACAAAATATGCATACACCCATTCACTCAGATCATAAATATGTATCTATATTGAGGAATTAGAACTCAAAAGTGGCATTGGAAGCATGTTTGGTGTGATGGAGATTCTAACCCGCGACCCTCAGATTACGAGTCGAACGCCTTAACCCACCTGGCCATACCAGGCCATGCACTTAGAAATTACAGCAACCTGGATCAACCAGCAACCACTCGTCTCCAGACGAAATACTGCGTTTTGTAACAGGTTAAAATAAACCAATACAAAAGTCAGTTGCAAAAGCCATACACATGCTTTAGACAAAAATACATAAAATAATAATCTATTTTTGGAAATGATACCAATGTAGTGTGGGTTCTCCATGATGAGGCTTCTAGCTGTCAAATACTTCAAGCAGCTAAAGAGCGAAACGTTTATTCCTACTCCTCCATACGAATGGTTACCATTAAGTTGCTAAACGTATTGCCTTTAAAAACTGGCTGGAAAATCATTGCCATTGCATGCTAAGTGGACTAGAAAATTTTCAAGGAGAAGTAATAGAATGAGTGGAGCCTATGGGGTCCATTTTTAATTTTACTTTTTAGCTGACTCTTCTTACATATATTACACAACGTTGTTTCTTTATATAATTGTCCCCCAGCCGGATAGCTATAACTCAAGGGATTTATAAAACTAAAATCTGCAGTTTTGATTCCTTGTGGTGGACACAACCGATATTCCAACATAGCTTTTCTCTAAAACAAAGAAACATGTTTATTTAATTTGTACATTTCAGTGCTTCAGTGATAAGTCTGAGAGCATATATTGCAAAACAAATGTAGTCTCGTCTCCCCTTGATGAGCAGAGTACAGATAACTTGTTTTATATCAAACAAATAATATCACATGACGTTTGAGCTACTTATATCCACAATTTTCTGTTTCCAGTTGATCTACTCTGATGCTGAGATGAATAACTCTTCAATACAGTCATGGCCACAGACTCAGACAAAGTTGAAAGTTTTTCGTACAACTTAAATAGTTCCCTACAACCTCGCGCCATTGGTGATACCATACATTTTCTGTTGTAGATAGCCCACACTTCAAGTAGTTTATTTCGGGCCTCAAATCTCGCTTTCAGACGCCTCACATGAAACATGTATTCAGTGCTTCTCTATAATGGAAGTAATTCAATTCATAATGATGCCAAGTGTTGCCTGGAAGCAGCAGATTGAGTATGTGTTTCAACGGATCTATGAGTAATTAAATGCCCACTGTCTTGTTTGATGTATTCTGATCCGATAAATTAACCCAAGTGTTGTATTACTGATCTTTTTATTAAATAGCAAGTGTTAAGTAATAAGCGACTGTCGACCATAACAAAGAAAAATAACAATTGAATGTATACAATACGATAAATCGTTTTAATAGCATGATACACGACTTGATCTTGTTAGCAAAAACAACACACCTTCCTTCAGCTCGTATATAAAACACATAAAGGCCACATAAAACGTATCAAAACGCAGTAGACGAAAATGCGGAATAGAATTGAGAACATCCCAATTTATGAAGAATTCAGAATAGCATCGATACATACTTTCTCCGATTACAGTTCATTGAACACAAAAATATCGTTTATGAACAAAATGGCAAATTCTATTATTAGATCCAAACCCACATGGTGAATCGAGGAAATTCCCACAAAAATCAATATTTTTGTTTATGATTAACAAAAGTTAAACAGTTGCTTACCGACTTTGGGGAGAATACAGTTGTAGTTTTAATAGAAAAAAACAGGGACAATCCAAATCTTGAAAGTTTTTCGTCTCTGCTTCGTGATAACGACAATGTTCCTTGTAACGTCTCAATCTCACGTGGATCTGATTCAGTACGGACGCTCAACTTCTTTATACAACACTGTATCACTATGTGTAGAATATTAAAATCGGTTTACAATCACGATCTAACACTCATACATAAAAATACACTGAAAGGATTATATTATTGATCAAACAGTAACCCATAGAACATTGTGATATATTAGTTTAAAATTGTATATAACGGAATCTGAAATAAATCCGGAGTTAGAATTAGTACTATTTTTAAATGCACATGATTCTCATTCCACAAAGGTGATTTGGCTCGGGTCATTTCTTGCTAATAGAAGTTATCGTTTGGTACTGAAAGCGCTTGAAATTCTGCGTAATACAAAATAGATAAATAGTGCTGAGCAAAACTTTACACTCCTCATCAAAATCACTTTGATTTTCTGAGGATCACTGAGAATACTGAGATTAACATTTAGACATAATACTGAGAGCTATGACAATCACAAATGCTCACCAACATGTCTAATATATTATCAATTCATCATACATTATCGATATACAATATTAAATCATTCAGTAATTCAATACTGTTCTCTCTCCAATAGCACAACCAGTTTGTGAATAATGAATTCTAAGATAGTTTGCAGAGATAGTCACTTTCCTTTCCCAAACAGACTAGGATCCGAAGTGATGAGCTTTACCTTTCTAACCAGATTGTCTTTGTCAGATATAGCTTCTACAACCTTTCCAAGTCTGTGATGACTTCTTACCATACATTGTCCTTCAACAGGATGATATCGCCATTTGCCTAGTTCTTGCATTTATTAGTTCATTTTCGTCTCTGCTGGAGATTTTGTAGATATTCTTTCTTCTATCTTGTCCAAATAGCCAGGAACTGTACTTTCCTCTATTGCTTGGTGGTATACAAATCCTCTCGACCAAATTTATCAGTGGGGACATCAGAATTTTTGACTTCATTGTGAGAAGATTATTAGGTGTCAATGATTTTGGTGCACTACATTCATTGAGGTTTTATAGAGTCCGAGGCCGACTGCCGACAATGGTCATTGCCTCATAGAAAAACGTTCTGAGAGTAGCAGGGTCAAGTCTGGAGCCGTGTTGTCTCAGTGATGTCGTCAGAATACTTCTCACGGTGCATATTTATCTCTCACATACTCCTCCTGTGTAGCTTGAAGAGGGTGGATTCATGAATAACTCTGCCTGGGATGCAACAAGGAAATCCTTAATCTTTGAAATCTCTATTTTGACGCTGCCTTTTACAATTCATGTGATGCTCCAATGAAATTTGATCCTTGATCACACCTAATAATTCGAACAGGACCTAGAATGGATAGAAAGCAGTGCAGAGCATTAAGGAAGGCATCTGTTGACATGTCATCAAGTAGCTGTATATGGACTGCTCTGTATGTCAGAGAAGTTATGAAAATACCATATTTCTTGAATTCCTTTCCACCAGTTTTCGTTACAAAAGGTCCAAAACAATTTATGGGAAGGCAGCTAGTCATCACCACCCACCGTCAACTCTTGGGCTACTCTTTTACCAACGAATAGTGGGATTGACCGTAAGATTATAACGCTCCCACAGCTGAAAGGGCGAGCATGTTTGGCGTGACGAGGATGCGAACCCGCGACCCTCAGATTAGGAGTCGCACGCCTTAACACGCTCGGCCATGCCGGGCCTAATGGACAAGATATGTGAGCTGTTTCTAAAACCATTTTAGTTTTTTCAAAATACTCTATGTTTAGCTAGGTTTACGTAGTATCGTCAGATGGATACAGTTGCATGATGGAACGAAACCGTTACATATTGTAATATCAAGTAATACTACGTCACTAGGCAACTAGGTAACAACAAATTAATTACAAATGTTAAATAGGAAAAATTAATAAAAATATAATCTTACACCTGAATACTGATTAAACTTGGTTTTTAATAAAGATAAGTTATTATATCTTTCTACTAATTATATTGTTTGCTCGCCCTTTCAGCCGAGAGAACGTTATAATGTGATGATCAATCCCACTATTCGTTGGTAAAAGAGTAGCCCAAGAGTTCGCAGTGAATGATGATGACTAGTTGCCTTCCCTCTAGTCTTAAACTGCTAAATTAGGGACGGCGAGCTTTGCGCAATATTCATAACAAACAAAACGAACAAATGACTCCACACACGAGCCTGACATATACCTTTTTTGAGTTATTTGACCTTTGATTCCGTAATTTTTTTAGAAAGAGATAAATAAAAAAATGTCTGGGTATATAGTACCTTTGTGTAATCCTACAAAGTTTCAAGTCAATTCACCGAGAAATGAAAAGATGGCAGTCGACTGAAGAGTGTTTGGAAGAAGAAGGAAAGAAAAACTATGGAAAAACAGTATATCTCTTTGTGGAGATATAATGATTTCAATAATATTGAATCAAATAATATTAAAAATAACTGTTACATTTTTGTTTGGTATTTCTGTTTTAAAGAATCTATAAGCGAAGCCTGGAAGCTAGTTTCAAACATTTAATGAACTCAGTATTTACTTTATCCTTTTTTATTCATACCTGAAACTACCAAAATGGACTATTAGAAATTAGAAAATAAACTTCATAACGAATGGTTCATACAGACTTGTTTGATATAATTAAGTTGGCATATAGGTAGACCAAGAAATAAACGCCTGGACAGTTCGTTGATATATCATTTAGCAATATTTAGATGCTCTTCATAAAACTTTTGTTCATAGACCATTATTTGTTATAATCGTTAGTGTAAATTGTATTATTGTTTCTATATTAAGATGTATTTACTATATATATTTTACAATCTTACAGACTATACTGATTCTTATATCCGGTCCAGAGCTGGATATTTTAATCTATGATCCAAGTCTATGAGGCTAGGCATGGCCAGATGGTTGGGCGCTCGACTCACGATCTAAGAATTATGGGTTTGAATCTTCATCACACCAAACATGCACGCCTTTCAGTTGTGGGAAGCGTTATAACGTGACAATCAGTCCCACTATGCGTTGGTAAAAAGTGACCCAAGAGTTGGCAATGGCCGGCGATGACTAGCCATCTTCCTTCTTGTTTTACACTGCAAAATTAGGGACGGCTAACGCAGATAGCCCTTGTGTAGTTTTGCACGAAATTCCAAAGAAACAAACAAATCTCAGTCTACGACGACCAAACTAATCCTAAATTGATATTGTCACACATCTCGATTGAGCTAGTTAGCCGTTGTTTTCTGATTGGCCTCATATCGCTTACCGATGAAAATATTTAATGTTCTGGTACAAATTCTAATATACGAAGTAATCCAGTGAAGTTGAATGGTTTGTAATGTTCAAAATCTGTAGTTCCCCGATTAATAGACACTAATCACTATTATACGTTCCTAGGCCTATAGCACATCAACTGTCCAATAATATTCTCTCTTGGTGCATAACGTTTTTCACAAATCCCTCGAGTATCTGAAACCTTCAATAAGGGTCGCTTGGTAACAATGATCTAATGCGCTTAAGTAAATAAATATCCTAGCTTTTTACTTTAAGAATTTTCTACAAGTTTCATAAACAGATAAGATTTACGCAATACACAGTCAAGAATATACGAAACATGTAAAAATAAAACTGTACTGAAAGAAGTGTAGGCACTAAGGTAAATGTACAATGGCATATTCTTTACAAAGTATTTAGCTCAAATTAAAATTCCGGTTATTTGAAGGAACGATACTTGACGTACATAACTTAATAAATCGGAGACTATTCCGAAATAAATTATAATAAGTAATATAATAAACTAGATGCTCGTGTTCGAGATCTGAATCAGAGACAAAATGTGATATAAATTCAAATTCAAATCTTAAATCAATATATATTTATCAGTGCTAACAAGATTTGATAATGTCTAATAATCAAGGTTACTTGAATCACCTTCAGTTGAACAACAGGAAGAATGTAATAAATTCAATTGCTTAAAGTTGCCAAAATTTTAGAACTAGAGGTTAAAATCAGTGAGAAAAAATGTACTAAAAGTGTACTGTTGAGTTACCAGTTGAGTGATAACGATAAATTACAAATCCAATTAAAACTAAAAAAAATCGAGCTTCAACAAACCCGCACCGAAGCCTAGAAAGAGGAAGCCCATATTTAAAGAGAAAGTGATCGTCTTGAGACTAAAATGCTTGTGTGGAAATCGAAAAGGAAATTAGGCTAAGAGAAATGGAAATTTGACTAAATTCTAATTATTGACCAAGACAAAATGACAACTCTGAACATAATTAATATATTAAAGTACCACCATTTAACGAAAATGAAGTCGATAAATATTTCCAACAGTTTGGGATAATTAACCCAACCATGGAATGATCCACAGGAAAATAGTCATTATTACTATAGAGTGTTTTGTGCGTGTGTGCGTTTTCTTATAGCAAAGCCACATTGAGCTATCTGTTGAGGCCACTGAGGGGAATCGAACCCCTGATTTTAGCGTTGTAATACCACATACTTTTGGATAAAACAATATAAGTTTATGCTGTTCTGTCTCTAAAAGATTGCACCAATCATTGTAAGGTTAAAGTAGCTATCCTCAAAGCTTATGAGCTAGTACTGGAGACCTACACCAAACCTACCACGTTATAATCACAAGCAAGATAACCAAATGTATTTGGAATTCGCCCACGAAAAAGAGCTTTTGTTGGATTGATGGTGTAATTCCGTACATATTGGCAAAAGTTTCAACAAATTAAGACAATTGTGTCTTATTGAATAATTTAAATGGAGCACAAATGAGGACCTCAAAACTTACTTGGAAGAAAAGATGATTAACCATTAACTCGAAAAAAAATGTTTTCCTTAAAAGAAATTATTGCCATTCCATTAAAAAAACAGTATTAGTACAATTCACTGAGATTAAAGATTCTTATAAAAATATCTAACTTCTCTGGTTCAAAATCTTCTGACAGGCAGAATAACGTTTTATCAAATCCTGTCCGTTATTTTTTCTAAAAAATCTGGTCATGTGATGTCTGATTGTTCGTGTTTGGAAATGAAAAAGAAACAGATGCAATATCCAGTGTGTTTGTGTTCACATATGGCCGTAGTTTCACCAGATCGCCCAATGTTGCTTATTTTGCCACTGATGAAGAGGCTGATGTAGTCAGGTAGAAATTTAGTCCTTTTGTGTCTGTTGGTTCTTTGTCTTTGACTGCCATTATATTTAGGTGTATTGCCTTTGGATTTGAGTTCTGTCACTCAGAGTATAGAGGGTGGTTTTATTCATGTCATAACATTTGTTTAGCATCAGACCTTGTTTCGGGATCAGTTGCAGTTGGAGCAAGACCTTTTTAAGGATGTGTCATTATTGCTAGGAAAAAGGTTGTTGCAGAACCTAAAATAGGTAGTGAACTGGTTGTTGTTTCGTTTGAGAGTGATGTTGTTGTTGAGGAGAATCCAGAAATATTTCTTTCGTGTGCTGTGACTGAAGCCCAGGCTAAGAAATTAAGCGAAAAAGAGATAATAGACATTTGTTCAGAGAATATTACAGATTTCTTAGAGACACTTTTTTGGGTCTTACATGAATCTTGCAAATAACTGTCCTACTGACAATTCACTAGTGAGCAGTAACGATGTACGTGATGAATCTAGCTCAACTGGTGAAGCACCGTTTGCTAGAAGCAAACTAATAAATGAGAAAGAAAATTATCCACAGATCGCATCATTAAATATGTATCCCGCAGAGATGCCAACTATTTCAAATGACTGAGCGTAATGATTGTAGACAGAGCCCTTTATCATTTACGGCTACTAGGCCTGACCAATGTCTCTAAGCTGTTTATTATTATATTATTATTATAACTATTATTATTTATTACGCTATAGATTGCTCATTTATGACTGTATTTTGTGTATTTAATAAATAAATTAGAAAAAAATTCTTTTGAAATTATGTCTTTTATTTAGTTTAGAGTAACAAATATACTGGCAAAACAACATTGAACATGTACAATCTGCATCGTTTTTGTCTTTACCTCAGCCTTTTGTTGGTGAGTTGCCATTTTGTATGTCTGGAACAATCGTTTATCCTGCCATGCGCCACAGAAAAATCGATGTGTCAAACTGTACAAAACGTATGACTGTCACTGACTTTTGATCCAATGATCGGATATTTTGCACTATACTCTTTCCTAACTTTATGATTCACAGTTTTAGTCCTTTTAGATTTGCCAGAAACAAGACAATCTGGTGAATGAAGCCTCTTTTTTCCATCTTGTGAACGATCGCATTGGTGTTTCTATGCCGCTTAGAAAACGAGAAATACCCATCTCCGTGAGCGCTGATTGACTGACAAGCACTAATGACGTACTGTGGATTTTCCCATGTACCCAGTATGGACAAGCACCGTACTCAAACTATTGGTAGACGTCGGAGATACAAATATTTTTTATTATTTTAAGTACAAAAATGATTATCACAAGTAGTCATTTGGGCTATGCCTTTTATTTATTATCAAAATTTATTTGTATCTCACTATAAATTTTTTCACCCCTTTCAAGCCCTGGGGGAACAATCTATCACTTTATTGTATAGGCCTATATAATATATAATAAATTGAGATTTGCAACAAGTCGTAATATTTGTCTGTATGAGCGTATAATCGTAATGTATACACCAAAATCGTAATGATTATGCTAAAATCGTAATGGTTGGCATCTTTGATCCCCAATGAATAAATTGAAGAAAGTTCCAGATGGTTAGTTTTGCAAAAATAGTGTGGTCGCGAAAAAATGGAAACCACCAAATGTACCAGCTTTAGAGGACCCGGCTTTCGTTTATCAAATCTTTGTTGCAAAAGCATATCATTTGGAAATATTAAAAATTGTTCATCAACTTCTCTTGGTAGTCATTTAATTTCTGAACAAGACATATGACAAAACTGAGACATTTATTTTGGCCTGAAATCAAGCAAGACATTTTTCACTTTTGTAAAACTTTTCATATATGTCAATTGACTAGAAAACCCAATAAGAAAACTACTGTTACTCATTTAAACTCTATCCCAATGTTCGAAGTCATGTTTCAGTCATGTAATAATAGATTGTGCTAAGCCAAAAATATTACACTTGTGTTAAGCACTTTCACATGATGTGTAATTTTAGCATCATAAGGTTAAGATTTTTGAAATTGTATGATGCTTTGACAATGTATTTAATGTATTGGTTGTAAGTATATGGGGCCTGGCATGGCCAAGCGTAAGGCGTGCGACTCCTACTTCGAGGGTCGCGGGTTCGCGCCTGCGTCGCGCAAAGACATTTTCACCCTCCCAGCCGTGTGGGCGTATAATGTGACGATCAATCCCACTATTCGTTGGTAAAAGAGTAGCCCAAGAGTTGGCGGTGGGTGGTGATGACTAGCTGCCTTCTCTCTAGTCTTACACTGCTAAATTAGGGACGGCTAGCACAGATAGCCCTCGAGTAGCTTTGTGCGAAATTCCAAAACAAACAAACAAATGTAAGTATATGTACATATACGTAATATCTTCGTTAAACATTCTCTGACAGTAATTTTTAATTTTCTAAGGAAGGAGGTATAACAGGTTTACTATTGTACATTTATTTTAGTGTCTATGTTTGTATTTGTATAATTTTCTTTTTTGCCTGTGGCGTATATTCTTAGCTGTGTATTTTGCAAGTTCCGCCTATCCTCAAAAGTCATATAACGTTCGTGTGTGTAAAATTCAACAATACTTGTTTGACGAAAGCGCGTGAGAATTTTGTCGAAATTTGTATAAAATTGTATGATTCTTATGAAGAGCGGCTAGCCGAGAGACAGAACATAATATTATTGAACAGCTACAGTCAGTACAATGTAGGTCTAAGAAGCTATAATCGTGATTAATGTCTAATAATAGAAAAAATTAAAGAATTTGATCAGGCAAGTTATAGATTTTGAACATTACAAATTCAACTTTAGTGTATTACTTTAGACGTTATTGTTTATATGAGGACATCAAATACCCTCTTCGGTAACATGTGAATTTGTACCTAGTGTGAGACTATCCAGGAAAGGCGTCGTTAGTTTAAGTGAGGTGCAACAATGTCAACTCAGAATTAATTTATTTGGCGTGGAACTGGACCATAGATGAAATATTCAGTTCAAAATGGATAAAAGAGTCAGTGTTGTCTGTAAGTTCGTAAAACTCTTGTATATAAATCATCATTTCTAATAACTATTAGTAATAACCGCTGTTATAAATTTATTCTTTTTATACTTGTATGTTAAAATATATTTGTGTTTAAAAAGGAAGTTGTGTGTATCTATCTTGTTGACAAATATTATAACTTTAATACATATTAACACTTGATTTACTTCTAAGCTCAAAGTAAAAATTCCAGTTATTTAAACTAATAAATGTAATAAATCGGAGACTCGTTTCAAATGATTATAACATGTGACAATTATTGAACTACTTGATGAGATAGCATAATAAGATCCAAACAAAAACTGAGGGAAGCACTTCAAAATAAGAAATATGGACAATACGGATCCAGGACAATGTCTCACCACATAAAAAATTACAGAAATAAAAACTAAATTTTGATGTTGCATTCCTATTGATAAGTACAGTTTTGCAAAAATTTTGGGTTACTTTGATAAAACATATGTATGTTTTCTTATAGCAAAGCCACATTGGGCTATCTGCTGAGTCCACCGAGGGAAATCGAACCCCTGCTTTTTGCAATGTAAATCAGCTGTACTAGGGGTGGGCACGTATGACGTATACTTTGTGAAAAATTATAAGACTTGAATGTGGTTATAAAATGAATTTGATCATCAAAGTTTCTCTAATTTTTATATATTAAGGAAGTTTTTTTTAACGATGTTTCAGTTGTGGGTGGTAGCTCTAAATTTTTCTCAACATAAATCGTATCGTCAGTGTTTTTTGTTTTGTGTTCAGACAATTTTATTTGTATGTCTTTTGTATTTTACAGTCATTTTTAAAAAAATTTAGTCTCTTATATTGAATGGAAAAAACTAGTTGACAATTGTTTTATTCAAATAGGACCAAGAGTCGCTAATTTTGTGTAACAAAGTGCCGAATTTTCTTAAACTGTAATTTCTCATCTTGAAAAATAGAGCTATAATTACCAAATTAGATTTCCAATTAGAAACAAATACTCTTTTGAGGTAATTTTCTTGACATAATTAAGTTATCACTTTGAAACAAACAAGAAAAAGTACAACTGCAAACAAACTTTCAATATGTCTTAAAAATAATAAATAATAAATCAATAAAAAGGTAGACTATATAAAAATATTTGTATTAGACATTGTCCTTTCTTCCAAACCTGGTGAGACATTATTCTTATCATGGACAATACATTCTCAAAAGTGAAAAACTTTGGTAAAAATAAAACTTATTCTTTGGGACGGATAGAATAACAATAATAAAAACAGATTGGTTGTTTTGTTTACAAGTACAATATGCAGTCGTGCTTTGTTTGTTTGTTTTAGCGCAAAGGTAAATTGGATTATCTATTACGCTCATCGAAAGGAATCGTGACCTGGATTTTTGCGTTATAAATTTATACACTTACTGCTGCCCGACCAGAGGATCTTCAGTTGTGCAGAAATAAAATTATTAACTTTCTGTTTTACTTAGCCTGAATACGTTTGAGAATATGACAAATATAAATTAAAAATATTTTGAATTAACATTATACAAATACTTAGAATTAACATATTACCTTGCCTTAAAATTTGTGGCAAACATATTTGAAAAGTTAGAAGATATCCTGTCTTCAGACGTATTAATTTATGAGCAAATCATTCAATTCATTTCAAACTTTTGTATATGAAAACGTATGACATATGTAACAACCTTTCTCACTACAAATTCCCACAAGACTACTATACTAAATACATTAAATTTTTTGTTCATGTAAATAAATATTATTTCGTGACGGTGTCAAACAATAAATATTTATACAGGATAAAATGGAATAACAGTGGAACTACTTTACGTGTCTATCAATCATATCAAGAAAGATTTATACATGTTACGGACAGTTTGTCAAATTTTTTGGTACTACTGTACAAGATGATGTGTAGGTACAAATAGTTCTTTACGTTTATTTTCGCACAGATTGTCTTTTTATGTACAACATTGTTAATCGATCCATCATGGCCAGGTGGTTAAGCCACTCGATTCATAATCTGAAAGGCACAGGTTCAAATCCCCGTCCCACTAAACATTCTCGCCCTTTCAGTCGTGGGGGCGTTATCACTGACAATCAGTTCCACTATACATTAGTAAAAAAAGTAACCCAATAGTTGGCAGTGGGTGGTGATCACTAGCTGCTTTCCCTTTAGTCTTACACTGATAAATAAGGGATGGCTAGCGCATATAGCCCTCATGGAGCTTTGTACGAAGTTTCAAAAACAAATAATATCAATTTTTTCTTCACTCTTAGGGTAACATGGTCAAAACATATAAGTCAGTCCTCTGTCAATAAAAGATTACAAGACGGGTAATGTTAACACTTGCCAACGTTTTTTTTTTTTAAAGTGTAAATTATAATTTATTATTACAAAGAATATTAAAGTAGTCACTAATGTTGTTTATAGACTTATAAGTGTACGTCTGTTTCGGAAACCTCAAGAGACCGCTGTGTGAGGATACAGAAATATATGGTTTTATATTCTTTCTGATGTCAAGAGAAGAGTATTTAAGGAAATTTTCCTTACTTGTCTACTTCCTGTATAAACCACTTGTCATTGCATTAACAGTGGCATAATTTGGTTGTTCAAACGATTTCACACATCCAGAAAAGTGAACTTCTTTGTACTATACTACAACATAATCTCCAACTCCTAATTCTTCAATCATAATGTGTGCCATCATTATGCAGATCATCTGAACCATCAGAATCTGAGCTACCACAATCGTCTTCATTTTCATGAAGATATTTGTCATTATCATCATTATCAAGATTTAATTCCTGAATTTCTACCAAAGATATTTTGGCTTCACTACATTTTAATAGCTTTACAGCAAGTCCCTTTGAACTTCTTCAAAAGTAAGTGAGTTAGCAACCTATGTTACTTCTATTAAAACTGTGGCGTTTGTGCTCTAAAGTTGGAAAGTGATGCTATTTCTAGTTGTGTCCATGATGACTTTACAGACCCATCATTAGATTTTAAGTGTTGTAGAGTTGATAGACCTACATTCTTTATATTAACTGATAGAAAAGGATCAATGGCACCATACGATGGAGAGCTTAGTTGCTCATATTTCGTTCATGGCATATTTCTTTCAGACAACTCTTGGGTTATCTACCAATGGGATTGTCCTAGCTAAATGGTCCATTTATATAGAGCTTCTTTAGCAATTGTGAAAATACAGCTTTATTAACATTCTTAAACCTTGTTTTTTCATAAAATTTACTCAAATCTTTAAGTCATATAATTCTCATAGCTTCAAACACGCCTACGTCTTCAGACTGCAAGATGCTGTTGGTAGACACGTAGGCACAAAAATTCTACGTTATTTTTTATGGCTCAATGTAGTACAGCAACATACGTGTGTAAATTATGTTACATATTATAGCTTATCTCGGACGAGTCTCCGATTTATCATGTTACGTATTGTAATTTATCTCGAACGAGTCTCTGATTTATTATGTTATGTATATTAACGTATTATGATTTCATATTGCCGGAAATTGTAATTTAGAAGACAATTTAATTTCACTATGTTTCAAATTTATGATATTTGTCAACAAGATTGATATATGCAATTTTCTTTATTAACACAAGTATATTTTAATATATAAACAATAATATAATTTATTATGTTTTTGTTTGTTTGTTTTTGAATTTCGCACAAAGCTACTCGAGGGCTATCTGTGTTAGCCGTCCCTAATTTAGCAGTGTAAAACTAGAGGGAAGGCAGCTAGTCATCACCACCCACCGTCAATTCTTGTGCTACGCTTTTACCAACGAATAGTGGGATTGACCGTCACTTTATAACGCCCCCACGGCTGAAAGGGCGAGCATGTTTGGTGCGACGGGGATGCGAACCCGCGACCCTCAGATTACGAGTCGCACGCCTTAACACCCTTGGCCATGCGGGGCCTATAATTTATTATAATGGTTTTTACGAATAATGGTTTGAATATAAAGTTTTGGAACTAAGTATTACATCGATGGTTTACAATGATCAAATTAATTCTGAGTTGATACTCTTACACTCAAATAATGGTTAGCCTCACGCCGTATATAAACTGACGTTTCTTCGACGAAGATATCTAATGTCCTCGTATATATATTAAAATTCAAAAGTAATTCACTGTAGTTAAACTGTTTGTAATGTTTGAAGTCTATAAAGTTTCCTGGTCAAGTGTCAGCACTTTTCCAATTAATATGCGTCAATCAACATTATACCTTCTGGGGCTTATTGTATACCAACTATAACAAGACAACAATATTAAACTGTCTCTTTGTGTTGCGTTAGTTACCTTTTATAAGCTTTAAGACGACAGTTTTCGAAAGTTTATTGACAATAATACTGGCAATCACTAGCATTTTACACACACAAAGTATATTTTTTACTTTTACCCTCGAGAATCTTCTATAAATTTAAAGAATAGAAAGGGCTTCTGCAATGCACATTTAACAATATAAGTCACATACATTTCCAAATGTTTTTTGAACCGAAACAAACGTAGATATTAAAATACATAATGAAATAATAATAAATCTGTTACAAATATGTTCATCACAAATTAGTAACCTTACTTCTCCTAAGTATATTGTTTCAGCCTGAAAATAAGCATTTTCAAACCATTCATGAAAATATGTCCCTTCCAACCTCACAGATGGCGAGCAGTTATAACATGTCTAAGCAGACATGTCATAGCATCGTGAACTTTTTCAGGTGTACTCTTTGTATGCACCATATAACGGAAGTAACTGTGCCATCTCTGAACAAAAAGTTCTAACAGAGCACACTGTCTTACTTGATATAGCAACTGTTTTGTGATATTATTCATTCCTCTGCTGCGTAATATTATATGGAAACCAAAGTCAGTTTGAAATCCATTCTTACCGCAGTTAAAATTGTAGCTTACTTGGTAAAATTAGTAAAGAGATAATCCACACCATTTTTCATGCATAAACCCTATTTGCTAGTGAGGACTACCTACAGATGTCCCACTTGACTTTACCACTTTATTTCAAAGTTCCTGACCCAATCAATTCTAAGCTTGTTACTTCAATGAAAGATCTCTGCACCATGCCACTGAAATATTTTTGAATAATGACACATATACTGTCCTCATCCAAACTAAAGCCTTAGTTAGTATGTTTACCAATAACGTAAGTAGCTTTTTCTTGAAAGAGAGTAGATCTAGTTTCCTAACTTTTTCATATCTAAAAATGTTTAAAATGTTTCAAAGCGTTGTCCTTCTGACCTTTTGTAATATTACAGAACCAGCAATTGTTAAACGGCCTTTCTTCATATCACGTATTTCTAGGCTCATGTTTTCCTCATCTTAAATTTGGTTGTTTGTGATACGATCTGGGCATTTTAATAGTTCGTACCCTAGAAACTACAAAAATAAGAGTTAGCATTTGGTGGTTGTGAATTCTATAAGGGTTGCTAATTGGTTGCTGGTGATGTGTATCAATTGGTTGGGGTCTTGGATATAAAATTGTAAAAGCTACCTTGCAAGCTTCAGTTGTTGGGATTCTGTGAAGATGGAGATTACATCAAAACTGGCCATTAAGGCTTTGTGATTTAGTTAAGAATATATTTAAAGTTGAAAAGTCTTTGAAAAATGAACTGGCTAATGTTACATATTTATAAAATGCCGCCCACTATATATATTTACCGAGGTGGACATTATGGGTCATAGTGGACAATCAGGTTTGTGAGGTTTGGGGGTGCCGTATATCTGTGGTGTGCGAGTCAGTCTTTCATAGGTAAGAATAAAGGTTTTCTGAGATTGAGTTGGTTTCTTTTTTCATTTGTAGTAGTATTTTGTTTAACTGGTTTTCATGTGTTTTTGTTGTTGTGTTTAGTAGTTTAAATTTGTATCTGACAGGATGTTCATTTTTTGAATACATTCATTTGTGTTCATTATAACTACAGCATTGTCTTTATCTGCTTTCAGAATTTTGATGTTGTTGTCTTGTGTTAAGTTGTTTATAGAATTAATATCTTTTTAGTGTGATGTTATTTTTTAGAATTGTGTGTTAATAGTTTTATGTAAAAATTCTTTGAAAAAGTTGTTTAAATTACTGTTTTGAAGAGTTTCAGGGAAATAGATGTTTTCAGTTCTACCTGGAAAGACAGGCTTTTGGTTGTCGGTGAAATTGTTGTCGAAGTTGTCTTCTTTCTCGTGGTTGTTTTTCGTTGTTTTGTTGGTGTTTTCAGTTTGTGTAGAGTTGATCACCAGTCTTCTGGCTAAATCTTCTAGGCATGCTTTCATTTCGATGAATGGAATATTTCTATGTGTTAAAATAAAATAATTAAAATTACAGGCGCTATCCTTTGTCACTGTTTATCTCTGGTCGTAGTTGTAAAATGAGAAATAGACACTACTCAATTTCACTGAACTCTTAAACAATTTAAGAACTAATGTCATAGTTTTTATACGTGAAATGCAATGTTAACCTAACATTAGAAAATAACAAAGTTATCACCAGTGTGTACAGGAAACCCCATTTCACCATCATGCTGCCACACACAAGAACTAATCACCACTTGTCAGAGAGAAAAAATATCTTCCAACTTCACCTACATAAATTGTGACATACAACTATGATCCCCATGGAAGACTTATTTATCTAGAGGTTTCCCAATACAATAGATAGGGCTTGTATCAGAACAGTGAAATATATCAGGTTAATTCTAACCTTTCACCTAACGATAACACAAAACATAATAAATTTATTTCATTCCCTATTGTGCCAGAAATTGCTAATGCAATTAGTAGATATTTAATACCTTGAGCATTAATGTAAAAAATATTGAAACCTTCGCATAAAATTGACACCTTACTACTTAACCCATCCAATCCCCATTAAAACAAAAAAAGGGCATATATGGTATCCCATGTGAATGTGGAAATAGATACGAGATCTATTTCATCATAGAAAAACATGCAAAGAACATCAAGGTCCCATGCATAGAGATGAATTCCTCATATCTGCTTTAATTAAACAGGTCACAATATACTCCAGGATGAAATACTTCTTCTACCAACACAAACCTAAAAAAATGAAAGAAACTGTTTAGAAACTATATATATCATCAAAGCAATTGATCTCTCACTAAACAGTGTTAATGGCCCAAGCAACATCAGCCATATTTGGCAAATGCTGTTCACTGTTCATAAACTGGATCAGATTTTACCTCTACCTGTATCCTTTTACCTACTGACACCTTTTCTATCTTTGTTATGGTGTATAAACTTTGTATTACTTAGTACAGATCATACTTGATAAAAACAGACCAATGCTCTGTTGAAAATAAACTTTTCCTTGTGCTCATAACTCAGCGGTTCTTAACCTGTTCTGACTTGCGACACACTACAACAATCTGAAAATTTTCGCGGCATACCTGGAAAGCCTTAACGATTTTTTTAGGTACACGTTATACGGCAAGCGTTAAAAGCCTTAGAACGAATATCACGGTCAAAGCAAGCGATAATAATGTCATTGTGCATCTTATTTAGATGCACGCAACACAGAAGAGTTAACTTAAAAAGCCTTAGAACAAAAATCACGGCCAAAGCAAGCGATATTAATGTCATCTGCACATCTCTAAGGCTTTTTATCGATTTTGTGGAATAGCAGAACAATCAAATCTTTTTATTTTTACATATATTTTCAATATAACACTTGTGCCTGTTTCCGAGAGCAAATCAAATTGAAGCGAGGCTCTAATGTAGACAAACAAGCTCACATTTCATCATCGACTGTAAGAAGCCTCTCTCTCTTTCTGACTTTAATATCAGTCAATGCTGAAAATCCAATTTTGCAAAACCACGAAGATGCAAATGAAAGCAGAACTTCAACTGCTTTTGAACTGATTCCAGGATATGAAGTTTTAATGGAGATCCAAAACTCATATAAGCTCTTTTCGGGAAACAATGACTGATAACATTTATCGTTTCGTAAATCAATGAGCTGTTCTTTCTCCTCAGTTGTAAGAGTTGTTGTCTCGTTTATATTTGTCGACAGCAAATGACGGGAAGTAATGTTTTAGTGCGGACTGTAGGTCGCTTAATGTGTTCAAAATTTGAGGGACTATTTTCTTCTTTGACGGACATTCGTTAACAGAAGGAAAACGATCAAGGACTACTTTCGAGATCTTATTCTTCTACAGCGTCATCTTTTCATCGAAGGTCTTCAGTTTGGACGCTGGAGTAATAATGTTTTCAGATGGCCCTTGGAGACTTAAGTTCATAGAATTTAATTTGTCAAACAAGTCGGAGAGAAATTAAACGTTCAGCCACCAGATCTCATCATGAAAAGAAAATTCAAAACCTGCTTCCTCAACCTCCAAGAAAGAAATTACTTCAGTTTTTAACCAAACAAGACGATTTAACACCTTTTCTTTCGAAAGCCATCGAACTTCAGTGGGATGCAGTTGCTTTTTGTCGTCTGAATCTATCGCCTCACACAGAGGAGAGAAAAGTCGAAATTGAAGTGGCCGAGACTTAACCACTTGAATAACTTGATTCATAACAGACTACAAATTCTTCGGCAAAGATTATGAGGCGAGCGCCTTTGTGTGAATCATGCAGTGAACAATACTAATGTTTGGATTTTGTTGGCGCACCAGCGTGACGAATCCTTTCTTTTTTCCTTGAATTAAGGGACAGCTATCGGTGCAAACACTGACACAGTTATTCCAGTGTAATTTGAAGAGCAAAATGTTTTCATTCACCAACTCGAAAATGTCTTGGCCTTTCGATGTACTTTTTAAATCTTTGCAAAATAAGTATTCGTTTACGATTTTTCCATCTTTTATGAATGAAACAAAAGCCAGAACTTGAGCTTTTATACTAACGTCAGTAAATTCATCAACTTGAGGATATCATAGCAGAGACAATTCATCTTCAGGTGCTTTGAAGTGTTCGCAAACTTGATCCTTCAAATCCGACGACAAGTCTACAATTTTGTGCGAAATTGTGTCACTGGACAATGGAACTTGCTTAACCTATTTGGCGGCATCCGTTCCAAGCATAGTTTCAACGATTGTTGCTAACGCTGGCGCAATGGCTGATTCGGCCTTCGTATGACCTTTCTTGCGTTTTGCCAACAATTGAGCAACCTTATAACTTGCAATCAATCCTTTTTCGGGCAGCTTCATGTAGTTCACAAGCTTCCTTGATTGTTCATGTTGTTGAGCCGCGAGATTCTCGAAGTATTCTTTTGGTTTATCCTTCACAGCTGAATGTTTTGTTTCCAAGTGTCTCTTCAGTTTGCTAGGAACAAGCGCCTCGTTTGATAAAGCTGCACTGTAGAGTAGGCAGAATGGTAATTGAGAATGTTCCGATTCCAAAACCGTATTCGATGTATTCGTTTTTTGTACTTTTGTTTGATTTCTTGCTTTTGATTCAACACATTCTCCTTTACAGCACCAAACTTACTTAAATAATTTTCCATGGATAAATGATAAAGTTAATTCATACACGATAAGCACGAAGTTGTGCAGTTGATATAAAATTCCTACCTACAGCGTAGCAGCTGTAGCTTACCGCGGAATGAGAACGTGTTTCAGAAAGCAGTTTGATTGTTTAATGCATCATTTATGACGTACGAAGCGCTTTTCCGCTACAATTAAACTAACAGTAGAACCGTTGCAGTCGAAAATGAAATTTAAGTATGAACTTCTCAGTGCTCGAGTTCAATGAAAACCATCGAACGTTTTGGAAGGTTTCAGTGTCTCTATAGTAACTTTTATTAACTGATGTGTTTGACTTGCTTGTAAAATCCCAAGAAAATTGAATGTGTTTCAAAAACACCGCGGCACACAGGTTGAGAATCATTGCTTTAACTCAATGTTTGCCTGTGTGTTATTATATTAGTATAATGTGCTTCCTTAGTCATAGTCTTCATGATGTTTTCTATCTGCTCAGTGGTCAGTAATAAATTATTCTTTATGTTGAAGTTTAAATCTATTCATTTAAAAATACACATGAGTATTGAGTAGAAACAAGATCATAATGATTCTAAATATTTTAATGTATTCTCTCAACTGTCAATAAATATGTCCTGTTGCCAAAACAGGCAATACTGCACACAACAGTGTTATGTACATACACAAATATCTACACATATGTTTAAAATTGCACATTATACTTTATAGTATAAATACACCGTTAACACACATCATTCTTTAAAAGTCTTTAAGAAATTCCACACAATACATCATATTTATATCTTAATAGTGGTGCAGTAAAATCATTCTCTTTCATTAAAAATACTTCAACTAATTATGTTATGCATTTTTATACTACTATACATATATATATACACACACACACACATATCAGTTGTAAATCTACATATGGCTCTGCGAAATTCAATTCCCAACTCAAGCTAACAGTATTTCCAAAGAAAAATACACAACAACATTTTTCAGGAAACATACAAGATATTTAAAAGTTATATATGTGTCTGTTTAAACAAAATACGAGAATATAATTAACAGTGCATCAAACTATGTTCACTACAACTGAAAGATAGTTTACCAAATGAAGTAAGAATGGTAATTTTGACTCAAAATTAAGAGATCTGAAAATTATAAAGAAATCGAAAATAACTAAGTATTTTAATTACAGATCAGATAGTTTAAATACGATTGTCTACTTTCAGCCCTTGATTTACATTTCCTGAGCACATCACATAAAGGCAGTCACAGAACTACACTTATTGATTACATTACATGAAATGAAGCCCATGTCATTAAGATTGTTTGAATGTACTTTAGTTTATCCTCAAGTTATTACAAAAATAAAGAAAGAAATGTGTCGATATATATCATATTAGTAGACAAAAAAGAAAAAAAGATTATTCAGAACAATAGATAGAAAGTTTGTGACAAGTTAACTTTTTTAACCATAGTATTTGCAGTATATATATTGAATCAATGATCAAAGACCAGAATGCCTGTTACCGATCAGTAAAACATTTATCTACATTTTGGATATATATGGTCAGTGGTTCTTTTGTCCATTGGAGTTTTGTCATTTTGATTGAGTGTTACACTTTCCAGTCCACTTCTTTTTACCAACAAGGAGTTCATATAATTACTCCAATTAAAAAGTAAAGTAATATGGGTGAAAGGCTTTTACCTCACAAGGTACCAAACGAATGTTTATCTTTAGTCTTCTGCTAGTGTAATGAGGTATATTTCGATAAATGTCACAGAATGACAGTTTGAACAAGAAGTTTCAATAAATCTGGATCTAACCACATGAATTTCAAAAATTGTTCAACTTGGTTGGTTCATTATTTAGATATGCAAATACTGTAGCTGTGTGTATGTAAAGAAGTAAAGGACATGGTTCTTCCCTCAATACTTTGTGGTGCAAGTTGGAGCTACAATCAGATAAATGTTTAATTTGTTGAAATGGATCATTTGTCTGTCAGTATAGGGTGCTGACATCTTGAATCCCACTCGCTCCTTTCTTCTGATGTGTCTGTTACTAACTGTATTTGATAAATTCAGTTCTACTACTAATAGGGTATACAAAGAAAATAGTAGTAGCATATGCAAATTAATTTCGATACCAAGCTTTATATCAGCATGTATATACATTAATATATACAGAAAACTGTGCATATAAGAAACACTGTCTCAACTTCTCTCCTTTTCATAAAAAGTAAAGAAAGAAGAACAAAGAGGTTTACTGAAATATTATCAATGTATATAACTACAAAAATTTTGGTTGAAATTCCTCAAGAAGCAAACATCTTTACAGCACTGTGGTTTACATCTGGAAACATTTATTGAATATTATTTCAAGTTCTATAAAATATTATTATTTTACAAAGACTGACACAAAATGACATCAGAAGTTGACAAAATAATAAAATATAGGGGATAAACTGTTTCATGATATATATACATATGTATCCATCACTAAATATTTTTAACCAAGGTGAGCATTTTTGTTCAATGAAAACATTCTATATTTGAGGACATGCTAAACTTTTTAATATGCAAGATTATAAATGAAAATGTTGCATAAGTTACTATAAGGGCACAACAAGTACAGGTGAAAGTATAAATTAGATCTTTACATTCTGTCATTAAAATTAACAAAAATCAGGACACAAATATTGTGCACTTTACAATAATTATAAAACATTTAGATCAATACATGCTCCAATATTCTCTTTACCCAAAAGTTATAATTTTCCTATATTGAAAATGTATTTCTGGTAGACACTTCCTAACACTCACAAGATTAGATTTTTTCCATTTTGTGCTCCCCTTAATATGCATACATTGTTTTTAAATCACATGCCGCAAGCTTTACGCCATTCCCACTGGAATGAAAGATTCCAACATGTCTTTTATGCAAATCATCATGTGTTACTACCACATAATCATTTTGAAGTTTATCAGAAGATGTAAGTAAGCACCGGAAGATTGTGCAGAGGAAGGTAGGAAGTGTGATTGAAGGGAAGTACCTATCAGAAGTACATTATCAGTGTAGGAAACTTGTAACTCCCAATACAGTACTTCATTACACTCACAGTATTAGCTAGAATCCTACATCCAAAAAAAAGCATCATAAGGATAATTATATAGAGGAGAAAAATAGATCAAATGACTGAAGGAAGGTCACCACACCATTTCTGAACCACGTATCTACTCGCTATGACCAACTTGGAACAAACATGGCAGAAAAATGAGAACATCACAGCAGAAGAGGATAAGTCAAGAATGTAATTCCTACTAGATAGATATGGAAACTCAATCCTTCAGAAGTGGATAATGGAGTAGAATGGCTAGGATGTGGTGAACTGTATTTGGTAAGTCAAATACATACAATATCTCCTCGCTGGGTACTGACATCTGTGGAAGGATATGATGAGAATCATACCAACCTCAACTCGTGGATTTGAGGAAAACAGCGACTCCATGGTACACTAAAGGATTAGAATTAAGCCAATATCTGAGAGAAGTCCAGTGCATGCAATCAACTTGTGCAACTGTGAGACTGGTCCAGAATGTACAAAGGTCAATAACATCCCTGTGGCAAGAGAAAACAAAGGAGTACCCAGGACAGTAATGGAAACATCCTATGTATACCTTCCATGATCGACTACATAGAAGAAAGGATGGATGGAAGATGATGGACAACTCCAAACTTGTGTGATGACTTAGGTTGATTGGTTTACTAGATATCCAAAACCAGCCCATGGGGTATTGACGAGAGTAGGATGGGGATATTCAATTAAAGGGGTTAATTACATTGAGATGTCTCACTCCATGGTATGTGTCACTGAATATGGAAGATGGGATGCCTTCTACACTAGTAACCAGTATCACACTACTCTGAACTGAATGGTTAAAGTCATCTACATGGAACTCATCCAGCAGGATACCTTCATGGTGAAACACCCCAGTGGCTCCTGAACTAATAAGTGAAGAGGTCTCTAATACTCCACTTGAAGAAAGAAAGAGGAAAGAGCATTGGAAAGTCTGGAGAAACAGGTACAACTGAAATAATATATTGGGTGATCACAAAGCCATATTTTGAAAGACAGACTACATCAATTTATTCAGTCAAGGCATGACAGGGATGGGCAGTTATTTTCCTCTGCTTTAACCATGTCATCCATAGGTGTTAGAGTCTTAGACAGGCCTATTTATAAATCAAATATCTCTAGGCTATTGACCATCTACTGATTTCGTGAAACACTCCATCTCAAAGGTGAGCTATATTTATTCTCTTCTTTGCATATTTCCTCAACTTGGCTGGCAAAGAAGTAACAACTGCATGTTGCAAAGCAGTGTCATTCTTTGCTATAGTGCAGTCACTATATGCTTTCTTTTCACGATCCACTTCAAAATACAAGCAACTAAATGATATACTAAAGAGGAAGAACGCTATTGTCTCTATGCCAAAAACTCAGTGATACTCGATGATCTTGCTATGCAGATGCACCCAAAGTGCATGAAAGGCTATGATGGTATCATGGACATACTACATGATATTTCAGAAGGTAAGTAAAACGGAGATGAATATCTAAAGTGTGATCTACATGCCTGACTGTAGAATCTTCTCCAAAGGCCAGCAAGGACGAGAATCAAGGGAAAAGGTGAGGTGTCGGATTTGATGGCAGTTAATATGGAACAAAGCACATCGGGAAGAGGAGAAAGAGAAATATGTCACCTGGATTAATGTACTAATACAATTGATAAGAGACGGGAACAAGAACTTCTGAAGAAAGATGTGCAGGCAATATAACAAAGAAAGTCATACACTTGACACAGAAGTCTATCTGGACAGGACAATGGTAGAAATGAGAAATAGAGGGAAGGGAAGTGGACGAAAATGAGAAGTTATTCTTGCAAGCTGCCAATTTCTGTTAAAAACAATCTGGATAAAGAAGGTAGGTCTGGTTGTACAGTGTGTGAGTGATATCAGTGGTAAACAGATCCAACTGACAATGTTCATAAACCAAGAAGAGGAGGAAATGCATTCTAAGAGATAGGTGAAACAAACAGCATGAGAATGGGGTACCTTCATGTGTCCCAATCCAAAAGTACTGGATGCCTAGGCAACCAAAGTAACTGAAAATAACAGATAAAAATGGCAAGGACAGTGTGACTAGAAAAATGGAAGGTATGGGATAGGCTGCCTGTTAACCCAAAATTGAGAATACTAAAGACTCCTTTCTCAAAAAGCTACGTAAGAAACTCGAAGATATTAGCAACCATATAATGAAAAGTGGGGATACCCAAAGTCACGGTCTAGGTGTAAAAAACATTCCATTTCTGGTGATACACAGTCATGGATGAAGAATTAATGAATTAACTAAATGAAACTCCACTTGATGTGAGAAACTGGATCTCATTGCCACGGACAAGACAAAATACAGATGTGAAGATGAAGGACATGAAGTATGAAATGCAAAATTAGTGAATGGGGTTGAAAAAGATGTTTTAGAATAAAGGAAGATGGATGGGAGGAAACAACGTAATTAGAGTAATTGAGCAAACCACAGTTGAGTGAGCCAGTACGAATCAATCAGAAGGACCTTGCATGGTATGTTATGGATGAGGGAGATTACCCAATGAAGTAATTGGACAGGAGAATAAAGAAACTTTTTGGCCAACTGGCTGAAGGCATCTATAGCCAAAGCCTCATAACTGGGAACTAGGGATGACCAATATAGATTTAATTGGTGATTAAGGATAGTGGAAGTGAATCAATATGAGGAATACCCCACTAATTACAAAGCTGATGAAAAACAAGGAAATGAAGAGACCACTCTATTGGATAAAGCCTATTGGATTAGGAAGGATGATCTGCCACAAGGTTTAAAGCACTCAGTACATGGCACACCATCAAACAAATGTGATGACTGTAGACCTCAAAAAGAGGATAAATCTTATATAACACAAAGATTTCAACTTGGTGGCACCTTGGTTATTCATACAAGCTGTTACTGGTGAATTGTTTTAATGAAAAATCCCCAGACAATTTGAAAAGATGGAAAAGTGATCTAAAACCCAATTAAAAGCAAGGACTTAAAGGACATTGATATAAAAATAATGTTCCTACACAGACTAAAAATGTTTCATGGTGTTTGACCCCCACACCCCAGCTATGAAGGGATGTATCCATGAACAGAAGTAAATCTGAGTGCAGAGGAGGAAGTGTGATACCCACCAATGTATGTGCATAGTCCAATCACCATTGCAGACGATCTACAATGTAAAAAGGAAGGATTATGTCAGTATCCAAGAGATCACAATCAAGGTTCAATTGGCCATAGAGGGTTCATTCAAGGGATCACATATAAGCCCAGAACATGAAGTAAAACGCCAGGCAGGACATTCTGAAGGGCCAGTTTAATAGAACAGAGATGAAGAGGGGAAGGATGATCCCAAATGAGATGGGTGTTGAAGAAAACATCCAAATGAGCAAGGTAGTGGGTAGGTTGAAGGAAGGACATCTCCAACTTTATCAACCAGCCCACCCAAGCAACTTTGAGGAGATAATGAATATAAAGAGTGACTCCCATTTCGAAATACATGAAAAAAGTCAGTCGTAAAGTAAATATGAAAGTGCAACCCCAGGATATGAAGATGTGGACCAAAGGCTCATACCACACAGCAGAAAACATATGGAGCCAAAGTCCGTCTGAATAGAAGGGCAGAAAATTGGTACACCTTCCCATGATGGACAAATTGAAGAAAAGGCCGAGAATACTCCAATACGTAAATATGCAGATAAGCTTAGAGACGTTCATTATAGTCATCCAAAGACACAGAGAAAAGGCCCATTGAAGCGTAAGGTAGGATTCTATGATGAAGTATGGGATGTGAATATATTACCAGTCTTCACTCCATTGTCTTTAGGAGAACTATAAACAGGTAGGAGTAATCACAACAAACTGTGTGAAGCAGATTTGATATGTGTTGTGTGAAGAGGGCTTTCACTGCTTTGGATAGATGCTGGCATAAGAAGGAATTCCAAGGAGGATAAACGAAAACAAGTAGGTGGGACAAGGGAGGAAAAGTAAGAAAAGGTATGACAAATCCCTCTGACACAACTTGATGAATACAAACATTGGTGATGAAAGGGCTCCACTGATGAGTGAAGGTTGTCAGATGAAATCTCTTTTACTGGACTCAAACCCTTCGGGTAGTCACTGTAACTGTGTCATTGCAAAACAGATAGACAATGCAGCACTATAGGAAGGAGGAACAGGTAATTGATGGGAAAGGGACAAACAAGTCATAAAATGGAAAAGGTATATTGTTGTTGGACTGAAGCTACTCTAGATTCCAAAGATTCCAGAATTTTGTCAAACACGAAACATCTTAAAAACAAAGCCATTCAAAGGTCCATAGATAAGAAGCTGGGGGATGGGCCCATCACATTATAGCATCATGACCCAAAATATCCTCGAGAAGAGCAAAAGATGACAGGTGGACCAACATAAAAGTGAGAAGGGAGTGAATGTCTCCAGAAAACCTCTCAGAGTTCCTGTGAAGTCCCTCAGTCAAAATATGGATAGGGAAGGTGAGCCACGAAAGAGTTGCCAGGACAAGAAAAAGATCAAAATGCTTGGCATTGATAAGATGAATGAGAAATTTGCATCTCCCCCCCTCCCACACAGATAAAATTGAACCCAACAATTGTTGGTCCAGATATGAACAATCTGCCCTATGATAAAAGAGGGTGTACTGGAGAATGAGGCACATTAATGCTATCATTTAATTGGGAGGCCAAATGCTCAGTGTGAACTTAAATATTTTGGGATGTGTGTAAAACTGAATAAGGTTGAGCGGCAGGATCATTTAATAAGGAATGTTGTGTGAAAACATCACAAATCTTAAAAATGAAATCCATGAAAGTTGATGAAATCTTCAAGTTGGGAAGGTACGGTGAGCTCGGAGGGGGAGTGGAATAAAAATCCTTATCAGCCTGGCTAGACTCAAAACGTACAGAAGGAAGAGGGCAACAAACAGCAGGAGACAAAGGTTGTTTTATATAATGCTCAATCTCCCTATGAATAAAGTCCAATAAATTCTCCACCAGGTCACTTGTACCTGTAACCAGAATTATGGTATTAGACATTTGAAGTGTACCTTTATTGGGAACATTTACTTCAGAATTTTTGCTTTATACTAAACAAAGAAGTGAAATGTTTCGTGAGAAACACAGATAAATCAAACTATAGTGAAGCTAAACCCATATTAGAATACAGGTAAATCAAACAATTTTGAAAATAAAATTAAAAAATATCCTTGAAACAAATTGAATTAAATTCAACCACTTTCAGAAGTGAGGGACAAAATGAAAGATGGATTAACTCAAATATTGCCAAACGAGAAGTGATGATTCAGTAGAGGCTCATTCAGGGAGTGACATGTGCTATGTGTTAGTAGTGACCTCCTATTGGTGGAGAGATGATGCATGATAATTTGAATGATAGACATCTGGAATATTTAATTCCAAATGTGGAGTGTGGAAGGTTTCTTTCACACTATAAAAAAAGGAGGGCAGCAAAAATGGGAAAACCTAATTTTATGAGAAGAGGGAAGTATTTTATCACAGTAATAACAAATCTACCGTTCTGTGTATATTGTACAACATAACATTCCAGAGGATACTAATACATTAAATGATTTAGCACCTACTATACCTTGTCTTCAAATTGTGTTATTTTCCCTTCACATCAAGGATTTTCAGTCATTGATTTTAGAATTGTTTATTCACTGCAAAAAATTTACCTGCTATCTAGGGTGATGTTGGTAAGTTTTAAACTCTTTATTGTTAATAAATAGAACAACTTTTATACCATTCTGTCTGAAACAAAATGTGCATAGAAATTAATATTTATAAGTTCGTAAACCTGGCACCCCAGTGACTCAGCGGTATGTCTGCAGACTACCAACTTTAAAAACCAGGTTTCAATACTGAGCAAAGCACAGATTGCCCATTGAGTAGCTTTGTGCTTAATTCAAAAACAACAAACAACATCAAAAACCTGAGAAAGTGAAACATATCAAAAATCACAAAATTTCCATAAATTTCTCATTTCTCATACCACAGTATTTATATTTTCAATTCAGTGCAATCCAAAATTATTAATCAATATATATATGAGAGACAATTCTCTACATCCAAAATGAGACTTTTTGTGGAGATATTTTATAATGATATATATTAGAAATTATATTTCTGAAGATTTACCTGTGGATAAATGTTTGAAAAAAATATGTTAAAAATTAAAACATTTTTAGTAGGACATTTTCAACTTTCTTTATTTCAGCATTGATTAATATAATGATCATCTACTTACGTTGGAACATTCCACATGTGCCATAATTATGCATCATATGAAGAGTTTGATTGTTTGAAGTTACACAAAGAGCTATCTGTGCTCTGCCCACCATTGGTATTGAAACTCAGTTTACAGCACTGTTAGTCTACATATGTACTGTTGTGCCACTGGAAGGGATTTGTAAAGTGAGCACAAGGTATTCTAACTTGGGTACTTATTTGTATAACACTTACTGAAAGAAAATTTGTTCACTTTAAAAAATCCCAATTAGAAACCTTTGATAAATTATTTAATAAGAAGTAACGGCCAGTTCTCATGATCATAACAAACACATTAAGACAATGCTTTTAGTATTTACAAGAAATAAAAGAATTTCTTATCACAAACATAAAGACACTATTACACAGTTAAGTTATAATGGGATAACTGTGAGTGATATTTTTTTTCAAAATAAAAAAGAATATTCACTGTTATAGGGCATTCTTATAACGACTATGCTGTCATATATTTATTACATAAAATAAGTCAAATATTTTTTGTGAAGAATTAGGTAAGTAGGTATTTCATGTTTATTGGCACAAAGCTACTAGGCTATTTGTGCCAAACAAGATGTATCACACAAAAATGGTATATGGAAATGAAGGTAAAAATATGCAAAATATGTAAAATTACGACCTGCCAGGAAGATTGAAGCATTAAGTTCAAACTTGCTGTCAGTTACTTGAAGTTTGCCTTTCCAATCCTGGGTTCAGGTCAAAATAAAATTAAAATGTGTAAAAGAAATCATGCTAAAACAGTGTATAGTCCAATAAAAACTTTAAATTATGTTAAAAAAAACAATGACTCTTATAAACGTAAAAACATGAATGAGACGGCCAGTATCACCTATAACATTGGCTAATGTCAAGGGCAAACCTTCCTTAAAAATATGTTTAAAATGGCGTAATCAGTACCAGATAAAAGGAAGAGGTAAGTAAAAAACTTTGAAAATGCATAGCCTAGCCAAAACAACTTCCTCCTTACGATCTTTACAGAAAAAAGATGGCCAAAGAGGTAAAGAAGGCTTGATTTGAAAAAGCTTATTATTTCGTTGCTCACTCCAGGTCGACTGCCAAATGATGTATTGTTGGGTTTTGATAACTGGACCATAGTCCATATATGGAACAGGGGCAGTGGTGACAGAGCCAGAACAGATGGACTTTTCTGCTCTGTCAGCTAGCTCATTCTTACGAATACCAGTATGATCCAGTATTAATAAAAACTGGACAGAGATAGATGATAGAGATGGGCCACTTTGTTTTGGATATTGATAAAAATATAGTGGTAACTAACACGAAATAATGTCAGGACCAATAGACAGTGAATGAATCAGTATAGATCGTGCAATTCGTATATTGTATAGTTTCAATATGATTCAGGGCAAGAGTAATGGCATACAATTCGGCAGTGAACTCAGAAACTGTAGAGAAGATTCTGTGTGCTACAACCGAACTGTAGCAAACAATGGCAGAACCTACAGAGTTACCTGATTTTGAACCATCCGTATATATGGGAATGGATTAATTGTTTGCAAGATGTTCAGCAAATAGAGAGCGATATTTCCAATCGGGAGTACTGGTCTTCTTCAGATGACTCAAAGATAGTTCACAGGTGGAAGAAGCTGAACTGTTGATACTGCTATGCAATTCAAAGATGTATCCAATTTTTTGATTGTGCCCGAACACGAAGGCTAAAAGGAACAATGGCAGATTTTCTATTATGGAAAAGTGTGGCCCACTGAGAATGGAAAACACAACCCCAAGTAGTAGGATCCTGTGGTAAAGAGCGAAGTTTTGAAGTATACATAAGAGACAGTTGCAAATGGCGAATATGTAGATGGGGTTCATGAGACTCAAAATACAAACTTTGGACTGGAGAAGTACGAAAGGCTCCAGTGCAAAGCTGAAGCACCTGATGGTGGATAGGATCCACGATTTTCACTGCTGAGGTTCTGGCAGAGCCATAAACTATCGACCCATAGTTAAGTTTAGATCGGATAAGGGTACGATAAATTTTAAGCATAGGGTATCGATCCACTTTTCAAGGGGTGGAAAAGAGAACATGGAGGATGTTCAGTGCTCTTACACATTTGACACGAAGTTGCTTGATATGGGAAATAAAGTTTAATTTACAGTCAAATATAGGACCTAAGAACTTTGTCTCAGGGACGACAGAGGGTACAGTATCATCAATATGAAGTTTTTGATCTGGATGAATATCCCATTGGCACCAGAAATGTACACAAACAGTTTCAGAGAGAGAAAGTTGAAAACCATTTGCCGTGGTCCACTTAAGCATATGACTGATTGCAGTTTATAGCTGCAACGCAATAAACCTCATGTTTGATGACTGACATGAGATGTCAAAGTCACCAACGAAAAGACCATTTGCAACTGTAGGGGGTAGCTGTTCACTGATGGCATTAATCTTTAAAATAAAAAGTGTGACACTCATAACACAGCCCTGAGGGACTCCACATTCCTGTGGGAAAAAACAGGAAAGTGTTGATCCCACACGGACCTGGTATCGGCGGTTCATTAAAAACGCTTAATAGAAAGTGGCAAATTGCCATGCAATCGTTATGAATGAAAGTCTCACAAAATGTCATATATCCGTGTTGTATCATAAGCTTTATCTAAATAAAAAAATAAAAACAAGATGTTGTCGCTTCAAAAAGGCTTCTCTAACTGATATTTCAAGGCAAATTAAGTGGTCTATCGTGGAGCATTGTCTTCGGAACCCACAATGAGTAGGTGAAAGGAGGTTGTTTGATTCAAGCAGCCAAACAAGACGAGCATTAATCATCCTTTCTAAGGTCTTACTGAGAAAACTCGTCAAAGCAATAGAATGGTAATTTGAAGGAATCTTTGGATCATCCCAGGTTTAAGAATAGGAGTACAATAGCTTGGCACTAAGCAACATTCTTCTGCAATATCCAATTAAAGGCAGCCAGAAGAATAGTAAAAGAGGCAGGAGAAAGGTGGTGCAGCATCTCATAATGCATATCATAAGGTCCAATTGATGTATTGCCAGATTGATGAAGCACAAGTTTGAGTTCTACCAGTGTAAGAGGGCGATTGTAGTCATAGGGATGATCAGTCAAAAAGGAAAGAGACAGATGTTCAACTCGTGTTTCAATAGCTAAGAAGGAAGGGGAGGAGTTTGAAGAGCTACATACATGAGAGAAACATTCACCAAAAGTATTCGCAGTGCTCTGAGCATCAGCAACTTCATGGCCATTGAATGTTAAGATAGAGAGGGGGCAAAAGTATACCGTCCACTCACCTTCTAGATCTTGCCTCATATGAATTTTAATTGGTGGTTGAAGAAATGCTGGAGGCAAAATTAATACAAGATTCCTTCTAGTTTTGACGTCTAACTCGCCGAGCCTGTGCAGGGGTTTACTGAATTACAATGCGGTTTGTAAGCATGGGATATCTACGAAATTTATTCCAAGCACATTTCTGAGTTATTCGTGTTATAAAACAAGCTGAATTCCACCAAGGACAGAGATGCTGTTGGAAAGATGTCAAGGGTTGGGGATACACTGAGCAGCTCTAGCAGTAAATGACTGACTGGGTGCATAAAAATAAGTGTAAGAGCCAGTATTGAAGGGAGACAGATTGTGATTCAGGAGCATATGCTCTATAGCATGTCCCTCACATAAATACAAGAACCACCCCCAGAGGGGATTATATCCATTAAGATCTCTCAGTATTAAAAAGGGGGTTGGCAGTTGCTCAATGAAAGCATCAAGGTCTGAGGAATGATATTTTTCCTAGGGGTATGGTACAGAGAGCAAACAGTGATGGTACGACCCAAGGAGATAGGGATGGCTACAGCTTCCAAGTGCATATTCAATGAAAAGAACTGGGTGGACACATGTTGATCAACCAGCAGTGCTACTCCCCTATGTCCTTGTCCTACACAGGACCTGTCGTTTCAGTATTAGGAGTATTGTCGAATTTTGAGGGTAGTAGTAGGTTTTAAAAAATGTTTCCTGTAAAGAAAGACATTTGGAATGATAAAAATCAATCATATCCTTGATGTCATTCACATTTAATTGAAAACCTCAATATTTCTATTTTTCTTCAGTTTGGAGGAGAATATGGCACTGAGACCTTCTGCTTGCGATTGCACTTTTTCTTTACTGGATGTGGGTTAGTCACTCTCTAGTGATCCTGCTCTGGATCGAGTAAGCAGGTCGGAGTATGTAGACAGACGTTCCAGTGATTCAGGACGTAAACGAATGGGTTGTTTAATTTTTGGGGTGTCAAGAGAGGAAGACCCCATGGAAACACCTGGGCTTGAATAAGGTTAAGTTGGGTAATGACTGAAAGATGTGGTAGGGATAGAGATAGAAGAAGATACTGGTTTGTTTACCTTGTTGATTTTGTAGGTTACGAGATTAAGATACGCTGTTAAGGATTCTGTAAGAGGCATGGAAAGGCCTGTCTGGACTTCTACTGTATTAGTAGAATGAATTACAACAGCATAAGTCCGAGATGGAATTGGAAACAGTAATTTCTGAGCCTCTGGATAAGTAATATTATAAACTGTCTTGAGACGTTGTACTTCTTTCTCTTCCACCCATTTAGGGCAAGAAGTAAAATAGGAAAAATGCGGATCATTACAGTTAACACAATGCGGTTCTATTTGGCATTCAAAAGCATCATGGTCTTTACAAGTACAACGGGCAATGTTAAGGAACCACGGCAAGATGTTATCAAGTGGCCAAATCATTGACAATGAAAACATTTAACAGCGTTAGGGATATAAGACCGCACCTTACAATCTAGATATCCTGCCTTGATTGTTGTAGGATGACACGATGTTGTAAATGTTAATATTAGAACATTTGTTGGCTCCATAATCCCGTCTCTACGAGTAAAATTTCAGTGCACGACTATAACACCTTGGCTGATAAAACCTGCAAGGATCTCTGACTCTTGAATGGTCTTTAAATCCCTCTCAACTATAACTTCTCTCGAAGAATTCAAAGTAGAATGAGGAGTAACCTCAATGGGTATATCCCCAATGGCTTTTAACTTCTAGAGGAGTTTGAAATGTTGTGAAGAAGTTGTATCCACTAAAACGTCTCCAGACATAATTTTTTTACTGACTTAGGTGAGCCAGCAAGCTCTTCTGAACCCTTCTAAATATAAAATGGAGGAATTTGCCCTAAGGGTTTTTCAGTTAAAGAATATTTAATTAAAAATCGCAGGACAGATTCAAGTTGTGAGTTTAACAGTACAGAATCATCAATGTGCGGTCATCTGCCAGTAGTCGATTCCTCTCACTGCTGTCATGCTTGTTTTATTTTTTTATTTGAGGGGTATCCATAATAAAAAAAAGAATATTTCGGTGCCCCCTAACCCCACCCACTATGGAGCTCTACATGAGGATGCACTACACTGCCATATAAGGTCACTGTAGCGATGCCAGGGTTTTGTAAGCACAATACCCGAACACCAGTATCAGGCATAATGTCCGCTACACCTGTTGAAGACATCTTACGCTGGTACTCAGATGACCCTGCCCCAAATGGACTAGCCAATTGATCTTGGGGAGCACCCCAAGACCGCCCGTCTACAGGAATTAAAGGGCAAAGTGGTGTGTTGAAGTTCGACCCCTCAACCACCAGGATCCTCTCATCCCTAAAAGACATAAACTGAAAGTGCAGAACCTTCTTTGGGAGGTCTCCTCATCACGTACAGGAATCCACATCGAGGGGTGAAGAAATGGGAAAATTTATAGTAGTGTAAATAACAAAAGACATACCTTACAAATTCCAAAGAGACTGGTTTCTTTAAAAATGACTGAATAATAACGTTAGTTTCTGAAAATTAACAGTTATATTTATTATAACATTTTTTGCTTAGTTTATGCAAATACATTAATAGTATTTCAAAGTAACTGACTACTTAAAATCACCATTCCTCTTGTGGGTAAAATGGGAATTTATAAGAAGTGGAACTTGATTTTCTGACCCACCATGACACTCCACTTTGTTCTATCCAAGTTTAAAATCACGACAAAATGGGCGTTCCAGCCTAAATATAATAAACCTTAGCACGTTAGAATGTATATGTGTGTGTAGTGTTAAATGTTTGAAAGTATAAAGTTTTATTGAAAGTTTCGGTCTGCCCACGACCCTGTCATGTGACAAAACATGAGCATGTAGTTTTAGCTGAACATTATTGTGATATATGTGAAAAGAGAAAATTTGTAATTTTTAGTTCTAATATATATGTAACATTAGATTTGAATATTAATGTTATTTTAAAATAGAGAGTGAAGAACATGAACATCTAAATTACAAGGTATTTCTGTTCACATGAATGGATTAACGAGATTACCACTGTCCCTATCTACAATCCAGCGAAACCACAGTTCCATTAATGACTTGTTCAGTACTAATTTCTATTAAAAACATTTTTTTTTACATTCCACAAGCTTTTGCTTCCACACACTCCTCAATTCACTTAATTTAAGTGATTCTCCCACATAAATTATCATGCAAAAGACCTCCACAAGTAGAAGTGCTCATGTGAGTTGACTTTCATTGGCCTTGGTTTGAGTTTATGGGCTACACATTTTAA
This sequence comes from Tachypleus tridentatus, assembly GCF_004210375.1. Classification (NCBI taxonomy): domain Eukaryota; kingdom Metazoa; phylum Arthropoda; class Merostomata; order Xiphosura; family Limulidae; genus Tachypleus; species Tachypleus tridentatus. The sequence goes on from NC_134830.1 coordinate 113,864,323, forward strand.
AGTATGATCTGCTGAATTTAGAAACGTAAGCCATTATACTGTTATGGTTTTTAATATTTTTACAGTTAATATTATTATCTATAGTTATGTGGGTTCAATAACATAAGTTTAGTTTAACTGCTCAGTATTTGCACTCTAGATCAGGTTTGAAACTAGAGCTTAGTAACGTCCTTTGTTCTATAATGTTAGATTTGGATTAACATGTGCCTTTCTAATTTTAAGATTACTTGTAATTCATCTTATTTGTATATCATATATAAGTTTAACTGTATTGTTTTTTTCCCTTCAAAACGTAACATCTCATTCATATGTCATTGTCAATACACACTTAATTTTACAATATAACATCTGTTTCATTTTTGTTATTTATCTTTTATACTTTCTCATATTAAACATGTTTATGTGAACCCATGATTTGCACAAACTTCTAATATTGTAAGCATCACTGTAAGTTATAGTTTTTAAATCAGAACTGCACAGTTTGATTAGGCTTGACAAGTGTCTTATTTTTGGTTTACCTGTAGTATATCTTTTGAGTAAGTTGCTAATTAGGTTAAATATTCTTTTTTTTTTTTGACAACTATAACATCTTATATGTTTATTTGTTCCATTAAACACTTACTTAAATTTACATTACATTGACTTTTTCATTTTGTGATTCTTAATAATTTGTATTTCTTATAATTATTTTAGTTTGTGGTCTGCCATACCTTCTTCCAGGACAGCATGCCTTCCTCCTACAACTTCTGAACTCATTTAGGATGACCTATATTTTGTTAGTTTTACTCCACTGATTACAGCTTGCCTTCCCAGGCTGTAAAATCTGATAGGTTCACCTCAGTCTTTTTTTAGACAGTTCTCCTCCTCCTTCTCCAGACATTGTTTTATGATGAGAATTTTTGTCTTTTTGGATAAGGTACTTGGATATCTTGCTCTCTACTGGCTTTGGTTTGACTTTTCTTAACTTACCATCAGGCAAACTCTCATTTTGGTTCTATGTGCCTTGAATCTTTTTCACCTAGTAAAGGAATAACCTTTGTTAATCCTATCCATTTTATCACCTACCTAGTTTTCCAGCTTCATTGACTCTCAACTAGGAAATGTCTATGTAAAACCTCCATTCTTAAGCATTCCACCTGTATATAAGAGATTTTTGTGGGATACTGGTGTCTGCTTCCCTCCATGCTGGGTGTTTGCCATCTTCAGTTCTTTCCCTCCACATGTGGCATTTTGGGGGTCTTCTGTGGTGGGTCACTGTCTTGTATTATTTTATACAACCAACTTCCTATAAGGACTGATAGTCAGCTATTTTTTTTTCAACCAGTTCATCTTTATTCATGTTGCATATCCAGCACCTTCTCTGTTCCTCACATGCCTTACCTATAGGTTTGTCCAGTCTTCATGTATGCTCATTGCTGATTGGATTTCTGGATTGATTAGTTCTACCTCAATCACTTCCTATTTCTATCCCGTTTTGAATATGTTGTCTTTGAAAACAATTGCATTAATACTGAGAATGCTCATAGTACATACTCTTATTTTTAATTTCTTGGAACAATATCTCAGGTCTTTTCATCATGGAAATTGGAACTGTTTTAGTGCCTTGCCCTTCAGACTTGTTTTGGCTTCGTATGACTTTTATCAGGTGTTCTGTGTTTTTACTTCATTATTTTTGGGATTTCATTAACACCACTACTTGGGCACCCTGGCTTTGGTTAGCTCCTTCCAAACAGGGGTGGTTATACAATACTCATCTGCTTCTTACACAAACAGTTTGTGTGGTTGCATTTTCTAGTTAACAGCTTAAGTGGTTTGATTTTCCACCTGAATAAAGTTTTCCTGTTACCTGCCTAATATTCTCATCTCTATTGGGGCCACCTATTCTCCTCCTTGAATGTATTCAATGGAGCTCTCTGTTATTTATGTCATTGTGATTCACTATTTTACTTCTGGCAAGGTTTAAGTATGTTGTGAGATGTGGCTTCTCTGGAAAAACTTCTTCCTCTGGATGTGGCACATTTACAATCTTTTCAGGTTCCTTTGAATTCTTCTCATTATTTTCCTCCTTCCTTCTTCACCTATATGCAATATTGGTTGAACATATCTTCTCTGCCCTTGAATTTACCAATTCCTTTAACTCACCCAGATTTGTTTCTCTTTCCTGATGCTCATCTCCAAAGCTGATAGATGTGAGTCAGACAGCAAGAGGCCTCAGGACAGTGGTCTGTGGGTGAAAGGTCTTACCATGCTAACATCCTGGCACTTCCAGCAGCCCACTGCACTTTAGTTCACTTTCTTCCTCTTGTTCAGATTTGACTGATGTTTCATTCCAACTATTTGATGGTGGTGGCTCACATTACCTGCCAATACGGTATTTGTTCATGTTCCCTTTGTGGTAGGCAGTGAATCTTCATTTTTGAGCCCACACATTTGCCATACATCTCCTTGCAGGTCACATTCTAGGTGCTTTCATCCTCCCAGCTTGTCTAATAACATTTTTTTAACTTTTATCTTTCCTAGGAGATTAAAGAGAATGAAGGCATGCTAAGGATTTACTGAAGATTCGTTTCAGTTTCTGTTGTTGATATTCCACTTACCCATGGTTATATTTTCAAAAGGAAGATTAGGATAAATGTTTAAAGTATTCATCCATTGTATAGGTAGATCATTGTGTATAAACTTCTGGATAGATTGAAATACGAAGAATGCCATTATGCTTTTGTTAAACCAGTATTTGAAACACCTTTTATATGAGGATTTATCTTAGTGAAAAATAATGGAAGACTTTTATATTCTTCTTGAGGAGTGGTGAAATCTTTGAAAATAATAGAAAGTGTTCAAAAATCTTTTAAAAATGATGAATTTCAAAAACATGTTGAAAAATATCCATAGTGCTATATAGAATAGACTGCTAAAAATACATTCTTACTCTAATTTCTGTGATTACTTAACATTATTTTTGAAGATTTAATCTTAAAATCCACTACTGAAAGCTATTTTTGAGCACTTTTTGAAAATACAATTTATTGAAATGTATAAATGTCTCACAAAGAAAGGCATACTTTTGAAAATCAACATTTTAACATTGTGCCTTATTACTGCTTGAACATAAATGTGAATAGTGGGAGTCCTTCTATGGATATTAAAACTCAATTAATGCCTTGTATGATCTATAAATCTGTAAAAAATAATATTCTTTTAAGAAATGTGCTTTACTTTCCTTCTTTGCAGTTGCATATCATTCTCACTTCAAAAACATTGTTGAAAATTCAGCAGTTAGCAAGAAAAATATATATGTTTGTTATTAAGATCATCATATGGGGCTGTTTTCATTATTTTATAGATATTCTGATTGTTTATGAGAACATGAAATTTGTCTGTCTCTCCCAAAGTGGCTCAGCAGTAAATCTGAAGGCTTCTGATACTGAAAACAGGGTTTCAGTATTCAAGGTTGGTACGGTTCATAATACCCATTATGTGGCTTCATTCTTAACAAGAAAACAAACAAGAAATATTGTTATTTCATCTCAAATGTATGTAACATAAGGTTGTCTCCAGAGCTTTTGACAGTGGTGTCAGGACGTGCTAAAATTCCAGTTTTCACTCATTGCTGCATTTTGCAATGCCCAGTTAGTTCTTTTGTTTGGTATGTATGTATGTGTGTTTTCTAAAAAATGAGCAAAGATAAAGTAGTGAAAGAAATAAAAAAATCTTAATATTCAAGTATACTAGAATGAACCCAGTTAATATATATATTTATGGATGATTTAAACTAAAGTACTAACCAACAAAGAAAACAAAATGTAAGAAAATCTCTATTTGACTTGAGTACAGCAAAAATATCAGTCATGAATGCTAATCACAACTCATCAAACACTGCACTTTGTATACTTTTGTATGATGGCTTTGAAAGTAAAGATATTTCTTTTTTTAGATTTATCAATAACTATCTGTTAAAAGGATTGACAAGTTTGAAAAGCAAATAACCAATTCTAAAATAAGTAAAATTAATTAAAAGCTATGTAACTTGTAAGTTATGTTTTCAGTGTTTAATTATGCATTAGGTAGAGTGCACATGAATAAGATCAATGAACTTTGGGTAATAGTAACATACATTCTTGTGCAAATTAATTGAAACAAATGATCATTTTACAATATTTTCAGCATGGCAGCTGGTGTAGGCTCGCTGGATCTGCATATTTCTTTTAATAGTCATTTTTTCACATAAAAAGAGACTTGGAGGTCAAAGGAAAAAAAGTCAGCTCTTCAACCGTTCATTGTAGGCTTCTTGATGTTGGTTGAAGGGTAAGGAGGAGAACAGTAAAAAAACAACTTCTTACCAACTCATTGAAGAAAAAACGGTATCAATATAAGAACTGGATGCAAGAACAATGGAAGAAGGTGTTATTCAGTGACGAGACTCATTTCTTCATATGTGGTCAAAGATATCTGCATGTTCGCAGATCTTTAGGTGAGAAACTTCGAGAATCTCACATCAATCAGTTAGTAAAACATCCCTTGAAGAAGATGTTTTGGGGCTGTTTCAGCTACTATGGCGTCGGAGGCTTACATATCATGGAAGGTATAATGCTAGGACCACAGTACATCGAAGTTTTGCAGAGAAAAGTTATTCCAGAATTGAAAATGAGATATCCAAATGGATCTGGCATTTTTTAGCAAGATCTGGCTCCATGCCACACATCAAAACTTGTGAAGAATTTTATGACTGCAATGCGAATAATGGTGCTGGACTGGCCTGGAAACTCTCTGGACTTAAATCCTGTTGAATATCTTTGGGCAATTTGTAGAGAACGATTTTGGGGAAAAGACTGTACTACAAAAGATAGCTAATTGAGGCCATAATTGAGGTGTGGTACCGTGATTCAAAAATTAGTAAAGTTTGCAGTCAACTCATGGACTCAATGACAAAACAGATTAATGATCTTCTGAAAATTAAAGGCAGTCATATCATATATTAATTTGTGAGTAATTTTTGGATTCTCAGAAATAAAACGCAAAAAATTGAAAAAATTGTAATTTTCCATCTTGTTTCAATTAATAAGCACAAGGGTGTATAGACATGGTATATTAGTTATTAACACAAGTAAGCAGTTAAGTTATTCAGTGAAATATTTATTAAGAGGTTATTAGGTAGTGAATGGAGAGTTAATATAGTGAAATATTCAGTGTATTAATGATCTAACAGTTGTTGATTATTCAGTCGTTTTTTATTTTTATTTTTTTTACCATTTATTATCAACCGAAGAAATTTCTATTAAATGTTATTACTGCATTTGGCCTACAGCATTTTCAGACTATGTTGAAAAGTGTGTTTCTAAAATTAGATCTACAATTTGTGTTAAAATAAATGCAATGGTTACTCTAATTAATGAAGTAATAAAGTAAGTTATGTGAATTGAACATGGCATTATTTTATCAAATAACTAAAATACACCTGCTCAACAGTTGAATATATCACAACAGAATAAATGAGATAATACAAGTTATATAATATCTCAAAACTACAGCATATTCTGTTTGAAAATAGGTTCTCTCTTTTTAATAATTTAACTGTAAATTTTAAATATATTTGTAAATGTATACAGTTAGATATTTTATGTATTTTCTTTGTGTTAGGTGAGGGTATCTATTACTTCAGCAAAAATTGCATATAAGAGGAATATTAGATAATATTACCCTTATTTGTATTCTCTCTTATTAGATCCCTAATGAAATCATTTGATGCTATTACATATCCTGCTTTGTGGAATGTAAGTTTGATTCAAACAACTGATTAATACTTGAATCTTTAAATTAAAAGTTAAGTATAGAAAAACATCAGTTTCTCAAGAAACATTGGTGCAGTGATTTCACATAGCTTACCAAATTCAGTTCCTGATTTATTAAATGTTGTATACTGTTTGAATAATGGAATGAATACACATTTTTCATGTTTTGGGTAAGTAATAATTATCTGTAAAAAGTGTTTTTTTGAAGTTTATTAGTTGTGTGAACATCAAAATTTGTTTATTTAATTACATTGTGAACAATCTAGATAAGGGGTTTCCAAACTTTGCAAACCAGGGGACCCCTTTCAACTTCTTTACTGTATTAGCAGATCAGCTTCCATTTAAAAATAGTTTTTATCAATAAAATCAAATGTAACTGGTGCACTATATGCATAGATTACTACTGTTACAACTTGAATCAAATTTTAAGATTATAACAATGAAAATAAATTTGAATATGGAAACGTTTCTAAAAAAAAATCTTTTGACTTACTTTGATGTGAAGGAAGATACTAGTTTGCTGAAACAATCTTGTGAATTTTTAGGTTAATGTCTTACAATTTTAAAAAGATCCATAGTAACTTAATGTTTACACAAATATACATGCTGTAATGATGCACCAATCAAACTGGAAATCAACTGTCTTTTTTTGTGTGATAATTTTGTCATAATTCAATTTATTATAATTACAGTTATTAATTTTGGATTTCTATGTATATTACTATGTCTTATATTTTATTGTCTTTGTTACTCTTTCAGTAAATGTTAATTTCATAAATTTGATGTATCACTGCAAACCCTTTTAAGTAATATCTGGAGCCCCCAGGAGGCTGTGAACCACAGTTTGGGTTAGTTCTAAAAGTACCAAATTGCCTTAATAATAAAACCAAACAATCCCATAATAAACATCTATCCAGGCAGAGCTGTAAATGTTTTTATTCCCTCAGATTTTACTGTCTTGTCCACATTTTTTTCCACATTATAGTTCATTTACTTTTTGTTTTCCTGTTCAGCTATAGATACATAATTTATAAATTCTTGTGAATTGATATCTGCATGCATGATATAATCACTATTGATTATTTAATTGAAATATACTATTATATTGTTAAACATTGGTTTCACTACAAAGACCATTAAAAATGTCTGTGCTTGAGAATGATTTCACTAGTGATCAAAGTGTTGTAATGTTTTAAAAAATCTTCATTACCCTAAATGAACAATAACAATTGTGAACCAGCTATGATTATGTGAGAGAACAGATAGTGAAATAAGACAACTTTCACAATGAATTAAAATGGTTGAATTTCTATTTGGGGAAATTGCAGTTAAACTCCTTTGAACTTTGATCATATTTAGAATTCAAACCCAGATTTTTCCATCTATAACCAAGACAGGGAAACAAAAACCTACAGCAGGACATCCTGAAACTTTAGGTGTGATACCAAAAGTCAGTAAAATATTTAAAACCAATTTATGACAGAAAAAATACAAAAACCAAAACCCAATGAAAGTCTGCAATAACCACAACTCAGAACACATTCCAGAAGGCTTTCTAGACAGATAGTCTTTTAACAGTGCCTTTCAGTCATATCATTTTTGTCTAAATAACCTTTTTTCAAGTAAGAACAAAAACTTTGCAAAAAGATAAACTTTTATCATATAAAGGATAATTAACTTGAGATTTTTTTTCTATAGTTATAGAAAGTATATCTGATTTCTCACATTATTGGTTTTTAATGACAAATGTGAATAAATAACTGAAAATAATTAGATGTTTGACTTTTGCCCTTTACCAAATGGCAAAAGTGAGTGTGTCATGGGGCAGTGGTGAGCCAACCTAAGCTAGGAAGTACACCGTCAACATAGATATGACTCATAGGTAAGCTTGGGGTCATGAAGAATTACAGATAAGCTAATAGAGTATGTTACTCTTCTACCACCATAGATCAGGGGTGTAACATTCATTAGATGTAACAGGAAAAGGCTTGTGATGCTTCCACAGGACCTTCTCAGTAAGGCTAGACAGACTTACAGGATACAGCCAAAGATGATCTGGACCACATTTTAAACAAATTTTGACAGTACACTGTTTTGAAAAGATTACTGGATGTGCAATGCAATGCATGATATAAAATCTATACTGTCCAATACTTGACTTAAACAAATATTTGAATAAAGAGGAAAAGGCTGAGAGCAGTTCTCTGGTTGTTCGTGGTATCCCAGATGAAGTACAGAATTTAGAGTTGAGAGGCAGCTGCAACAAGTGACTAATCCTCCATCACCAACTTCCTGATTAACAAACTAAAATACCCATGTCAAACAGTTAGAATGATCAGATAATTGAAAGATTTCTAAAAAAAAGGTTGTCATGGCCCTCACTTTCTGAGCTGCAGAGTGGCAACTTGAGGCACCATGTATGTGTTACATTGCATAGTCATTAGTCATGTAACAGCTTGGGTAGTGATATAGCTGAAAGAGTGCTATTTCCTTGTCCAAATTATTAAATGATATGTATAAACACACACACTTACATATGCATTACTATACAGTTAAGAAGTTTTTTTCTTAATCACATAATTAACAGGACTGAATTGGCTTTGAATTTATTCATCGTTTATTCATAAAGAGAGATCTGCATGGTATCTATCACACCACAGTTGCTCAGTGAACAAAAGTTTAACATGGTTTGTGTCAGCATTTATAATGTCAAATGCAACAACAGCTTCTACAACTGGTGTTGGTAGTTAGGAACCAAATAAATACATTAAAAAAGTCTTTGTGAACCTTGCTTTCCGACCTGCTGATTAATTTTTCTCTTAGGCAAAACATTCAGTGTCTTGTCATTTTTTTATGCAAAATGTTCATCTTTGTTATATTTTTGCTTTTGGGTGAAGTTCCCAATATACAGTGATAGCATTATCTTTTGTTTGAGTGCAGATGTATTGTGATATATATCTATAATTAGGGGCCAGATGGGGCATATTGGTCCACCTCAGCTGTTCTATCCTATAAACTAAACTAAAACTATTAAATAAGTAAAGTGAAGAAAAAATGAATTCAAAGGATTCCAGTATTTTTGGATAAGCTAAAGCATTTTTTTATAATCATATATTCTTTGCTGCCTCTCTCCCAAAGTCTATATTTGATCCATCTCAGAGTCCTTTTTATCTTTTCATATCATTCAAGCCCATTTATTTTCATTTGTCTGCAAGTCATGGAGTGTTTGGCCACCTCAGATCTTTTGATCCTCAAGATCACAAGCAACTACTATGGGTCTGTGGACACTCTTCTTTTCTTGTATATGTTTTCTGCTATTTACTTTCTTCCACACATCTTGGCTAAACTTTGCTACAAGATATCTGAGGCTATATCTGGTGATGCCATTACAGGTAAAACCATAGTTGTAATTTAGGTTATGTGTAATTCTTTGTGAAATGTACAGTTATCTTGCTTTTTTTCAATTCTGTAATTACGGAGTTTCACCAAGTACCCCTGGTTTCAAGTATCAAATTTAGAAAACAAACCAGTTCAGCTTAATAAACTGTCTCATACAACAGACTGAAAACAACACAGTGCTTAGTAATTCAACACCTTTGGTTTAATAACAAGTGTGTGAGGTGGAATTTCACTGAAGACCAAAAACACTTCAAGTTCAGCCAAGAAGACTTGGTTAAAAGAAAAGATCAAGAACTGATACAGTGTTAGAATTTCATCTACCTAGTAAAGGTATTAAATATCATCAGAAACCCAGGTTGAATTAAAAGACTAAAAATCTTGCAACAGATACAGAGATATCACTTAATGTTGTATCTGACTCTAAAACAAAGAATATATGCTCTAAAATCATTCAAACTTCTTCCAAGAACTACACCAGAAATGGACATAAGGAGTTCAAATATATAATGCTCATAAAATGCAAAATTAAAAATGATAGTAATAACAAAAACAGACAAAGGTATTATGACTGTTATATTTGAAAAATAAGATTATAACAGTAAAATAAACAACTTTCTTTAATCTAATAGTTTCATGCTCCTAAACATATGTAGACCCTATCATAACCTTCAAGAAAAATGTTAAATCGATTTTGAACAACGGCAAAAACGTTCTTAATGAACACCATAGTAAGTCAACAAGTGTTACGAATCCTCACCTGCTGCATCTGTATGGACTTCCTAAACTTCACAGAACGAATATTCCTATCAGAAATGTTGTTCCTATACTAATGTTCATGCTTGCAAATTAGCACAGAGAAACCAAAATATTTTCAAAAATTTAACTGGTTTTAAACCTATTTTGGTGTAAGAAACTCCCTGGAGCTTGTAAAAAAAAACAAAATGTAAAGATATTGAATAATGTCAACATTTTTTAGTTTATTGGTAAATGTAAAGAAATTGTTAGTGATGTAATTGATATACAAAAGAAAACTTTGTTCAAGACCAGGAATTAAAGAACAATAACCACCTGCTTAGATAAGTACTACTTCAACTTTAATGATCAAATATATAAACAGAATGATGGGTTCTCCCCTGTCTTCTTTGGTTGCAGAAGTTTTCATGGATAATATAGAGAATAAATTGTGTAGTAATGAAAATAATATGTATTAAGTATAAGTATAGATATGTTGATGATGTAATTTGTCTATGGAAAGGATCCAAACATTAACTCAACAATTTTGTAACTTTCTAAATTAACAAAACAAATTCTTTAAACTTAATTTGGAATTTAGTTAAATCAGAAGCATTAATTTTTGGACTTAGATATTGATATAAATAATGGCATACATCCCTCCAAAATATTCAGAAAACCAATTTATAATACTTCTATCATACATTCTTCTTCAAAACATCCAACATCACACAAACTTGCCGTTCATAGTTTGTTACACAAACTTATCACTGTACATTTGAAAATCATGAATATGAATTAAAAACTATGAAAGTATTGCTGTTAACAGTTGTTATACAACAAAGTTACCTAATACATTGTTTAAAATATTAATACACAAATTTAAAATCATTATATCCACATACTTTATGAAATAACAATACAAAAAGAAATGGTTTGAGATAAGCTACATCAGAAATCCTTCCCACAAAATGTATAATATACTGAACAATGAAATCTAAAGACTTACCTTCTCCTGTAAAATCAACCTATCAAAGATGTTATGCAACAACAAAGACAGAAATGAGAAGTGCAGCAACACTGTTGTTTACCAGTTAATGTGTCCAAAGACTGCAATAATGTATATGTGTTTGTACATATAGATAAAATGGAACATTGCATAGAAATGAGAATTAAAGAAGATTCTGGAATCTGTAAATTAAGAAACATGGATTAAACCTTTGCATCCCATCTTAATTAAATTAAACACCAATTTGATCTAGAAAGAAATAGCAAAATTTTACATATCTGTGAAAAAGGTAAAAAACTAGGTAATCTGTAAATTTTAGAAATAAACAGATGTCTAAAAGCAAATCCAAACCAACTGAACCTCCTCCCCACTTCTTTCCACACTTGCCCATATGTGAATGGTAAGATCACTTTCAGTTCTTTTTTTTAAGATGTACATAAACCCTCCTGTAAAACATTTCAATTTGTACCTGGTGATGGCATTACAAGCAAAATTATAGTTGCAGTAAATGATCCACTTGTTAGGAGTACAATTATCTTGTATTTCCTCAATTCTGTAATTATGGAGTCTCATCAAATACTGATGATTTGTAAGTATCATTTATCTAACCAAGTTTAGTGATAGTCTATTCTCCCTCTTGGAACCCACTCAGTGGTTAGTGTTGCCTCACAGGGTGCACTTACTTCCATAAATATACATTGATTTGGTGGACAACAGTAAATATTAAATCCACCTGCCCTGGTTTCTATGTCCACTGTTGAGATGAGATTTTCTACATGGCCACTGTGATGGCATATTTATCTATTTGTCTCTATGCCTATTCCAGACAGTTACTTCATTGACTATCATTGAAACATTCAGCACTATAGGAGTGCTTACTCATTTTTAAAGTTGTGTATATAGCATTTCAGTCTAGGTTTTATGGTAAGCCACTGCATTTCTTCCAGTGAAAAGACCTTGTGACAATTAGGTCTGTGAACCTCTTTTGAGTCTTCTCAGTCTGAATATCCCTGTTATTTAAGTGGAACACAGAATGCCAGTGTTGTTTCTGGAATGATCAATATAGAGTTACTTGCCATTGTACAAGCCTTCTAGAAAAATGCAAGTGGGTAGTACAGTATTTTGGAAAGTATGGCAGGGGTGTCCATGCCAATGAAGTGCAGGTTACCCCTATTACAGTTGACCATCTGGATGGGGCAAAGTGCTGGAAAAGACATTAGTCCCTGTAATTGCCCACTGTTTTGTGTGGCTTATTCTGATCCAATAACTCAACCCAAGTTTTGTATAACTGATTATTTTAATAAATAGCAAGTGCTAAGTAATAAACGATATATCAACTATAAAGAAAAAATAACAGTTGAAAGTATACAATATGACAAAACATTTTAGTAGCATGATACACAACTTGACCTGGTTAGAAAGAACAACATATCTTCCTATAGCTCGTATAAAAACACATAAAGGCAACATAAAACATATCAAAGTGCAGTAGACATTACTGCAGAACTAAATTGAAAAAATGCAATCTATGAAGAAATCAGAAGAGCATTGACACACTTTCTCTGATTACAGTTCATTGAACAAAAAAAATATCATTTATGAACAAAATGGAAAATTCTAATAATAGATCCAAACCCATATGGTGAATCGAGGAAATTCCTACAAAAAATCAATATGTTTTGTTTATGATTAACAAAACTGAAACTCTTGTTTACTGACTTTAAGGCGAATACAGTAGTAGTTTGAATAAGAAAAACAGGGACAATCCAAATCTTGAAAGTTTCTCGTGTCTGCTTCATGTTAACGATGTTTCTCGTAGCAGTTTCAACCTTGTGTATCTGATCAAGCATAAAATGCAAAAGAAATTGGCAGGGGTTTAATTTAGAGAGAGAGAAATATGAAGAATTCTCTCCCCAACAGGGGTGGTCATCAACGTTGTGGTTCCTCTTGGTCCCCTCTCGTGAGATGTTTGAACTTTACATGGGAGTTTGCCTTTATATTGTTTGAAATTATTTAAAGTGAAGAAGTGAGTTGGGAGTTATGAACGTGACTCGTGATCAAGCATACGGACGCATATCTCCTTTATACAATACTGTATCAAGACACGCAGCATTTGAATTGGTTTACAATCGGAATCTGACACTCACAAATAAAAATGTATTCAAAGGATTATATCATTGATTAAACAGTAAGCCATAGAATATTGTTATATATTCATATAAAACTGCATATAATGAAATCTGAAATAAATTATAAGATATGATTTAGGTGTAAAATAGTTGAAGGCTAGTGGCATACACAAAATCTCAGGCACAAATGAAATAGAGTTATGTATCTGTCAGAAATACATTTACTGTTAAGGAAAATGTCGACTATTTATGTGTGTTCAGATGGTAATTTAAATTATTGACAGAAAGTATTAAGTATTAGTAGCACACAAATAATTGTTCATATAATTAGTATAAGATACAATTTTTGCAGAAAGTTAGGAAGTAATAAAAGCTAATTTCAAGAGGTTGTGTGCCCATGTCTTGTTGTGCACACAGTATTATGAAGAGTGATCAGTGAAAGTATTGAATTTACAATTTTAGTTTGCTTTTAGTCAAATAAATTTGTTATTAATAGTATCATTAATTGTAATTCAAAATATATATTATTATGGCAGTGTGTTGGTCATTTGAAATTATTATTGAACTCTATATATGTATTTCGTTTTTGTACAATTCTAACTGGGCTTTTTAGTGTATGGTAAACCAGTTTTTATGATTTTATGAATTACCTTTTACAAAAAACTTAAATGCAAATATTAGTATTGAACACAGTAAAGGGGGGATCAATAGTAACTCAAAATTTTCTTATGGAAAAATGTACTTCGATAAACTATTATTTCAATAACGAAATTTCTTATATGATACATATCTACTTTCATACAACAACTTTTCCCAATCATCTATTGCTCTCTAATCAAAAGAAATCTTTCTTGTTTAATGCACTTTCAATTTCACTCCATAAGCTCGAACTGCTTATTTAGTATTCAAAGAGCATGTGACAATCCTCCACCAATAGAAGTGCAATATGCCCTCCTAAAGTAGCTGGCTCCCTCTATATAATTCTACAGATATCTCATTTTCTCTTTTGGTACACTGTGATGTGTTTATTCCTTGCTTTTGATTTTGAACATTTCATGTTATTTGTCTTTCACTACTACCATGTTAATTTTAAGTTTGCCTGAATAATTCTTGCATACAGGGTAAAATTGTGCATTGCTAGATATATATATAAGTTAAAAGTTATTCTAAAATATGCAATTGAAACAATATTTTTAAAGCTATGTAATTTTCTACCCTTTTTGTGAATTATGAATGTACAATTTACTGTGACGTTTTTGAAGATACCATTTCATTACCCAAGTATGGGGATCACTGTTGTCTGTTGTGTTTCTGTGTGTGTAATATTATGTTAAATACTTGGTGAACCATCACTTATGGACTACCATATGTAAAAGAGCAGAGAAGTGCTTCTCCTACTTTGATTTAATAAATCAGGAGCACTTTGCTTGTCCAAATAAGGTTTTGCTGTGAACCATGGTACTTTCTCAGGTGTGAAATTTCTCTAAACCCTTCACTTCCTTTTATCCCTCCCTTCAGCAAGTAAAGCTTGGAAGCACTTGCTACTTCTCAGTTGTTAGCTGTTTGGGTGGTGGACCATAAAGGTCTCCTCATATACGTTGACCACATGCCATAACATTAGTTATTACTAAATGTGGTTGAGAAGAGGTCTTTCTCCCCTCTGGAGTTTTGTTCCCAGAAGTGCTGATGTAGGTGGGAATTGAATAGGCCATTGCAAGATTATCTTGGTAATACTGGATTCAGGTTGTTCCTATGGTTGAGGCCAGTAGATGTCTGGGATTGATAATTCTGGTTGCAGGATGTTTTCATTCACTTAGTTGAGGAAAAGGGACTTTGTTCGTTTTGTAAGAATGGATGTAAGGGTTTTCGTTCCTTCTAAGTTAAGTTTCTGCTTTAAATATCAGGTTTATGGTATCTCCCTATTCTTTCAGTTGGGTTGCGGCTTAGACACTAGCTCATAACTCCGGATTCGGTATGTTGTACTTTCTGTCTCCGTGCTTGATTTAGAAGTTTATCCAGAGTTTGTTCTTTGCTTGTTGTAGTGGCAAGGGCCATGATACATATGAGTGTGAATCGGACGCTCATTGTGTTAATTGCAGTCGCTCTCACCCAACCTACTTTCGTTCTTGCCCTAAATGGTTGGAAGAAAAAGAGGAAAAGTGTTTGAAGATGATTCAAAACATTACTTATTTTGAGGCTCAAAACATGCTATCCATTAATTAATCTCGGTCGTATGCTGCTGCACTTCATTCCATTACCACAATAGGAGTGCAGACAGATCTCTCTGTGCCTCCAAAGGAATCGTTCTTTATGGAAAATCTTTTGACCTCCATGGTTAAAAAGTCGAATAAATGTCAACATCCATTTCTGCCCCTAACATTCATTCCAGCAAATCCTAAAATCCACTTTCTTTGGTTCCAGTTACAAGCATTTTCTCTGCTACATCTTCTCCCACCCTAAAGTGCAAAATGATTACTCATTCACATCTTCAATTGCTGGAATCCTCTTTCAACGACAAAGACCTGCCCAATCGACCTAGGGCAGCATCCATGGAGGTCGACATACCTACCTCAAATAAAGAAAGTAAAGAAAAAAGACGTGGTCAAAAACAGAAGGGCTCTCCACCCAATTCACCTACACATAAATAGAAATGGTCATCTTGATACAATGGATATGTTGAGGTTTACATTCTAATCTGGATGACATCAGAACACTGATTGCTTTCTACCATCCTGTATGTCCTTCCTCACAGGAAACATTTCTGAAACCTGTTGATATAGTCATTTTTGGCAGTTTTCTTTGTACAGAAATGAAAGGTTGTGTGATGGATAAGTGCATGGCAGAGTGTCACTGTTAGTTGATCAGCATGTGCCCACTCTATCTTTGCCACTCGACACACCCTTGGAGGCCATAATTATCTGTATTTTCTTTGGTCGTACCATTACTGTTTGCTTTCTCTACTTGTCTCCTGAAGAGACCTATGCTCAATCACACCTTGATGCTCTTGTTGAACAGCTACCATCTCCCTTTCTAATCCTGGGAGAGTTTAATGGACATAATCCCCTCTGGGGAGATACTGATATTGATGGGAAGGGTCGCTACATAAAGTTATGCTCTCAGGTCACATTTCTTTTTTTCAATACTGGTTCTAATACATATTTTCATGCACCTAGTCAGTTCTTTACTGCTGTTGATCTCTCACTTTGTTCCCCTTCACTATTTTCTAACTTTTCATGGAGGGTTGAAAATAACCTACAAGGCAGTGATCATTTTCCATTAATTTTGAGAGAGACTGGCCATGGTCGATGCCACCCGACCTGTGTGCTCCAGTGGAAGCTGAATCAAGCCAACTGGCCCTCTTTCAATGCTCTTGCAGAACTTTATCCTGCCATTATCTGTAAGCAGTCAATAGATGACTGTATGGCAGTAGTGACTGACTGTCACTATGTTTTCCTAAAAGCTCGACTGTTTTCCACAATATATTCATCCATGGTGGAATCATGCCTGTCACATGGCATGGAAGGCTCGTAGGTATCCTACACTCTCGAACTGCATTGCTTTCCAGCAGGCCCGTGTACATGCACGGCAGGTTAGACATCAAAGCCAGAATGAATCTTGGAATAAGTTCACAACAAGCATATCTTCTACCACTAGTTCCAAAGTCATATGAAATAAGATTTGAAAGGTCAGTGGGCAATATAACTTATCATTTTTCTTTTATCTGGAAATGATTCACCAATGTGTTGGCTGTGTGCCATTTTACTGTCTTGCCATCGTTATCACTCTCAATAACGGCACCATTTTAAACATATTTTGTCCCAAGGTTTATCCATAATGTTAGACAGTATCATTGGCGATGGTGACACTGTCCACCTTATAAATGTTTTTATTTTATAAAAGCCATTAATCATTTTAATGCTATTTAAGTTTTTAATTTATAAATTAGACCTTTTTTTTCAGTGTGATTCCCATTTGAGAATTAAAGTACAACCAGTTTGAAATTAGAAAATAGCCGTAACATTAAATAACTCGAAATCAGGACTGGAAAGGCCAACTTCAGGTGACTAACGTTCATGTTTGAACTTACTTGTTAGCCATCCTGGCGAGTTATGATAATTAAAATTATGCTACAGAAAGTCCTTTAGAACATATATTACTGTAGTTTCTCTCTTACTGCTGTAAATTAGGTATACAATTGGATTTAACACTATTGATGTTTTTAATTCAAACATTAAACTTTGATTTGTTTTACTTTAATTCTTTTTTACAAATTTTAATAATTTTACTTTAATTTTAACTTTTTGCCAAATGTTTGATGCAGATAGTCTAGTAGCTTTGCGTCATGAAACACCAAACTAACCAATCAAATTTTTTGTTAAAGCCCACATAGGTGGGTTCAATTTCTTCAAACACATTAACAAGTCAAATTATTCTTCTGTACTGTGTTATTGCAATACGATCAGTGATAAATTCACTTAACAAAATTTCTAAATTTGCACCAATCTTAAATAATGTTGCATTTAGTATAAAAGTAAGTCTGAGGTCTGTTTCTATATAAGGAAAGAACAAAATGCATTAGCATGTCTGATTTGTACTTTTTCTAATTTTGTCATATGCACAGACCACCCTAATGTTTGTAAACACCCCTCAGTCTTTATATATCTATATCACTAAGTTCTGATCATCCCAAGAAGATAATTAACACATATCTACCAAGTTTATTGGACTAGTCATACGTTTTAAAGAGCTGCACCATTAACATTTTCTTGCACTTTTATTACTTCAGCCAATTTTCCTTGCAACCATTATGATGCAAACAAGCCACTAAATTCTTTCCAACTCTTTTAAAGCCAGAATTGTAATAAACTTTGTTGGATAGTTCTGGTAATTGTAATGCATAGGCTTATTTATTGTTGATTATGTAGTTTTATGATGCTATGCAAACAGACTAATAGCAAGAGTAGTGTTTATTAGTCTTACATGTGGCAGATTTCTACTTCAGCTACTAACAGCAAAATAAACATAAGAAATAGATGTGTAAAGGTTAGAAGTAGAGACTGTTAGGGGAAGAACTTTATGGTCAACACTAAAAAGGATAGAATAGTACTACTCACTTTATTCCACATTTTTCAACTTTTGAAAATTATGCTTGTTATGTGATTGGTGAAATTTACTGACTCCCCTGTAGAGGATGATTAGGGAAAATAGCAGCAAAAGTTAATTCATAACAGATTATTCCTAAACAATTATATGTACAAACCTGTGATAAATTATTACTTTTAAAATTTAAATTTAACACTCATGCTTTATAAATATATAAATCATAACTCTTATATTAAATTTAAATGAAACAGTTGTGTATATATAACAGAAAAAGGGAAGATAAACTTTCAGATATAATCTGGTTGACCACTGGAAGGCACATGTTGTTGACAATCTATAAGCAGCACAAGTGTCACCTCCATAAAGTGAGAAAGGAATAAAAACATAAAAAAAAACTTTCTTGATCACATGTTATGCAAAAATTGCATATACATAGGATAAATGAAAATATTTGAAACTTCTACATTAACATATCAAGCTAAAGATGCAAGACATTTACACTATTACAATATCATTGGAAACTAGATGTTAGAAAGTTGTATATTTACACTGATCCTCCACAAACTTTGTGTACTACAACAGTTGTTACATGGAGTTTATTCTTATTGGTCCTGTTCTCTGTTGGAAATAATATTATAATTATTCCAATAAGTGTTACACAGGCTTGTACAGATTAGTATTAGGTGATTGCTTGTATACTATAAATATGTATGAAGGGAGTGGTGACAGACATAGATATTCTAAGAAGACTCTATAAACAGTGATGTCTCCCTTGGAAATTGATGTAACAAACAATGGTTAAATTGTGGAAATGATGTCAAGAACAACTACCCCTATACCAAAGGTAGGAAATTATATAAAGTCTAGTTAATGGGAAGTAGCTCCAGAAGATTGATGTGTAGAGTTGATGTGACCAAAACCAATGACCTGTGAACACCTTTGAATTCATAAACTGCTGATCCAACACAGAAATGACTGTAGAAAGACACAACATGGAACAGAGATACAAAAGAGGAATACCAGCTGTGGTGTTATCTCTTTGAAACCACTAGGATATACAAACATACAGTGAGGGAGAAAGAAAGATAACAGGGTCCAACTGATCCTGCACAAGGTTTCATTGAATGTACAACACAAACTGAAGATCTTGCATGTGAGCATGACCTAAGGTAATGAGGACTACTGTGAAAGCCCAAGTCCCCAAAGGATATATAGTCTCATGAGCAATGAGAAACAGAAGGTGGAAGAAGGTCTTGGAGTGACAATAGGTGTAATTCTTGGATTGCACGGCAAGGGATGAAGGTGGGAACAGGTAGCCAAATCATAATCCTGAGGTGCACCAGGAGTTGGTATATCTAAGACACTACAGCATACATGGTGGACTCCAATCCATGACAAACTAAGACCTAAGCCTCCTCAGCATAAAGAGTGGAGCCCAAAGCCACAGAAAATGTATGTTGTTTTCAGTATCAGTTTACTAACAACAGTAAAATTGTGAAATCGTGTATCAATAATGTGGAAATTAAAGCGGGATATTTAAAATAAAACCACAAATGGTTAAGAAAGTGTGTTTAAAAATAATTGAGTTAAACACGAGGAAAATGAGAGACATGTGGATTCTAGTATGCCAAATCAAGAAGTGAAGATTGGACTTTTCCAGTGCAGGGGGTCAGCTTAACAAAGGTAGTGTTGTATGCCCACCGATTGGTGGAGGGTTGTCACATGCTTAGCTGCATGCTACAGCACAGCTGCACAATAGGAGTAGGTGGCAGTATGAAGGCTAGTGGTGAGCAAACATTGTCCATATAGGGGGTAGCATTGAGTGAGAACAGTTTTATTGTCAGGATACGTAAGGTATTTAAAAAATTCACAAATGGCCTTGTTTTTTATAATATAAGTGTTTTATTCACCAGATTGGTTCAGAGGTGAAGTTCATCTCCATTTATTTTGGACTGAGATTTTATTAAATTTGTTTGAATTAATAATTCTTCTATTCAAACATACATATTCTAAAAGTTATTGCAAAATACTAAAATAGAATTAATCTTCCTTCTTATCTCTTAATTTAAATTTATTTAAATGAATCAATTTACATTATATCTGGAACATTTGAATTCAAATTTACCAAAATCATGTATTAATTAAGCTATTTTGTTGTATCTAATTACAACGTATATTAAGGATCCTTCTTCCAGCAAATTTTATAGTATTATTTTGTTATCTGAAGATAACAACTGAGTGATTTTGTTTCAATCTGGTAACTTGTCTGTCATAACGAAAAAGTTGTTTAGTTTAGCAAAGAGAATAAAAGCATTTTCAGTTAAGTAATTGGATTACTTCATGATAATTCCACCAAAATAGAAGTTACTGGCATGTTTAAGAACTTCATTTGTTCAATCTAGATAGTCATTACACATATACTGAGTACAGTCACTGGGGCCTAATACAACTTATGTACCAAACAATGATTTTATATTAGCTTAATGGTATTAATTGCCAAAGTAACACACAATATACACTTGAAGACTAAACTTCAGTTAATAGCTGTATTTTTCAGATATTTTATTTAAGTTTTAGTACGTGGTATGTCTGTTGAAAAATACTTGCCAGTTGTACTACCCAGGTTTATATGATTTATCTCAAGAAGCTATAACTAGTCTGACAACATTTGTTTTTAATCCACACTACACTGAGAACAATAAAAAACAATTAATATATTATCACTATGATAAATTATGATGTTTGAAAATTTGATCCAATAAAAAAAAATTCAAGAAGACTGTTATTACAATTCTAAAACAACAGGAACAAAAGATAGGTAATAAAATAAACTTCTTGTTTTCCATTTACAAGATTTACTGGAACAGAGAACATATTAGTAAGGTAAAAATCTAATAACCAATTCTCAAGTTACAGAGTGAACAAATAAGTATATATTCTGGACTAATTTGTTGCTTCTTATTTTTAAACTGCACTGTTGTGTGTTAATTATTATCCCAATTATTATTATTTATTATCATATGTTGTTTTAATATTCAATGTTTGCCCAAACCCCAATAATTTTGTATGATTGAAGACTTGTAATGCTAAACATTTGGATTTCAATTCCTGTAGTGAACTGTGGTTGTGCTTAAAAATAGACTATCATGTTTTACAGCACATAAGACATTTTTCCCCACCAAAAAAGTCTACGAAATTTGTAACAGTCCATTTCTGTTTTTTTAATAAATGTTGGCAGTGTTTTAATGTTGAATAGCTATTTACCTTCTATCACTTCTAAATTAAGAATAGCAAGTGCAGATAATCCTCAAGTGGTTTTGAGCAATATTTAACAATTTCTTTTTTGTTCAAATAAAATGTGTTAAACAAAATATTAAAATGCTTTCACATGAAATTTTTAACAGTTGCAGGCGAGTATGAAAATAATTTATGATATTTTTTCCCTTTAGTATCTAAAACGTTTGAAACCATCTTATTGAAAAGTTTATTTTCAGCATCCACTCACAAATTTTTGTTTTTTTCAAATTTATTCCCACTAATATGGTAATCTTCATTTTTGAATGCAAATATATCTAGAAAAATGTGTATTAATTTAAGCTTGCACTGAATTGAAGAAAATAAATAAATAAATGAAATTCTTGTCTTATTTACAAGAAAATACATTTATGGAAATTTTTGTGACTTTTGACAACATTGCAGTAGATTTCAAAAGGTATAAGTATTAGTTTTTGTCCACACTCTTTGTTTCCAGATCATCAGGTATAAAGGTCAATAGCATGTTTGAGAGTAAAGACTTTATGGTTTATCAACATTATCCAAAATATCAGGCAACTTTTTGACAATAAATATATAATCATAGAAACAAACTTTACAACTGAGAACAATATGCTATTTCAGTAATAAGTGTAATGTCTTGGCATAATATATTTTTCAAGGATAAAATGATTTACAGCAGCTGAGCATATCATGACATTTGTATTAAAAGAAAAGTATTAAATATTACGATTTTAAATGTCAGCATTGGTTATATAATAAGAGAAATAACTGAGTATGATAACAACATCCAATCATTTTAAACTTTGCTGACAGTTCTTAAAGAATTTAAAACAATTGTGTGTCTTTTGTGTTAATGTACTTATTAATTTTTGATTTATGTAGGACATGGAGCTCTTTAGCTACATTGGTGGAAAAACTGGAATGTGGCTTGATATCTCAGTGGCAAATGTATTGGAAGCAATCATTAACTTCAGCATTGGAATTGAAAACTGGTATTTGAGTCTAAAGATTGTCAAACCAATTCAATCTACTGATGTAACAGATAAATGATACAATTTGAAAAGAAGGTTTGTTGGCTACTAAATCAGTTGCTGTATTAGTCTTTCATAGTGTTAGTTTGTAAAATGCGCACAAAACTGTTGAATCATTTTGTGTGAATTGAATATTTATAATAATATACTAATTTGGTGTTCACTTGCTCAAAAAATCATGTTATGGTGATTGAGATATCATATGTTGTACTTTCATTTGTGTACTTGTTTTTTGTGTTCTTGTAGTATTATATACAAATCTTGTCCTACATAGTTTTGCATCATAAAATGTGCTGAAATGTAGAAGTTTTAACTAAAGACAATCAGATATAATACTATTTTTAGATAAATATTTTTATGACTGTTATCGTATATTTCATAAAGGTTTTCTTTCATTCATTAATTATTTTGTAAAATACAAAAACAAATTATTTTCAATTTTGAACCATTTTGATCATGCTTTTTGATGCACAGGTAGTTGTTGATGTCCAGAGCATCACCGATACTCTTGGCAAAAGCATTTCTTGTGTATCTAACACTTCTGCTTCATCCTCCACCTTTTCAGCCATTAAGACTAGGCAGAGTGATGACTATCCTCAAGTGTTACCTTTTTTTGAGTCACCTATGGAAGGTAGATGCTCTCAAATTGATGTACCATCTTCTATTTGCTAAACATCTTTTGAACCATTATCCATTCCCATTTATTCTGATGATGTGAAATCAGGTGATTTTGTGAACCCTGCCATAGTTTATTATGATTCATTGGTTGCACAGAGGATCTCTTCTATAGTTTCTATGTTCACTGCCAAATTGTATGCCATTTCTCTTGCCCTGGTTTACACAGAAGCTATGCAGTATATTAACTACACTATTTATACTGTCTTGCTTAGCTCTCTACTGGCACTGGATTCACTTCATGTTAGTTCTCATCCTGTTCTCATCAATATTCAAAACCATATGGCCCATTTCTCTTTATCATCTACTTCCATTCAGTTTTTCTGGATGCCAGGTCATATTGGTATTTGCAGGAATGAGCCTGCTGATACTACAGCTAAGTTTATCTGCTCTGGTACAATCACTGCTGTGTCTGTTTCATATATGGACTACAGATGTGTAATCAAGGCTGAGCTCTGCACCAGTTGGAAGTCGATTTAGAGTAAGCAACATGATAACAAGCTTTTTCTAGATAAAACCTTTTAATGGACTTTGGCCATCTTGCTTCTGTAAGAATCGGAAGGAGAAAGTTGCCCTAACTAGGCTACACATTGTTTTTTAACTTATCCTTTACTTTTATCTGGTACTGATACACCAATGTGTGGTCTGTGTGACACTCAAGTCACAATAGCCCACATTTTACTTTGATTTTGTTATAATGACCATGAGCAATGCCACCATTTTAGATATATTTTTACCATGGGTTTACCCTTGATGTTGGACAGAATTATTGGCTATGGTGACACTGTCCACCTTTTAAAGGACTATTTTATTACTTAGAGCTACTAACTATCCAATTCTCTTCTTGAGAGAAATTGTGCATTTTTCTCTATTTTAAGGAAGTGGAGAAAATTGTCCCAGTAATTATAGACCCATTAGTCTTACATCTGTTGTGGAAAAGGGTTTGGAAAAATCTGTTAAAAGATCCAGTAAGAAGTCATTTAACAATGTTTAGAATTTTATTGGATTGATAGCATGGTTTACTAAGGATAATATAGCCTTATAAAATTTTTGACATTATTTGGAAAGGTTACTGCTTATGCATATGAAGGTAATGGTGCAGATTGGATGCATTTGGATTTTCTGAAAGCATTTGAAAGCCAAATAAAAGGCTTGTAAAAATTGTGGCTATGGTTGTGGGGGATATGTAATTGAAGAAATTCTTACTGTTATTTCTTTACATTTTCCACTAACCTTTTCTCATACGTCCTTTTTGATGTTCTAATTTCCTCTTTCACCAACTTTCTTAATAGTCTATGATCTTCTAAGTCTGTTATTGTACCAGTCATTTTAAATTTCTTAAATTATGATACTTTTTTCTCATTTTATGTCTTAAACACTTTGTGAACCAACCTTTTTTTAACTTGCTGCTCCCCTTTTCTTTATATGAGGAATATGTTTACCTTGAATATTTAAAAATTTGTCTTTAAAATTTTCCACATCTGATCAGTGTGTCTACGTAACTCAGTAATTCAAAATTGTTTATTCTGTACTTATGCAGCAAAACACTGAACGTAATAAAGTAATCATTACTTGCATCCAGATGTTACCCAGTTTCTACCCTTTTGATAATTTTGATAAGTTAACAGTATATCTAAAATAGGAAGTTCCTTGACTAGTTGGTGAAGAAAGCCAACCTGAGAAGTTTCCAAAAACCATTCTCCCTTTTGCTTTGACTTTGATGGCCTGTAACAAGTTCCCACTTAAAGCATTTTCTTTTTGTATTGACCAATACAAATTGAAATGGTTTAAATTTACTTGCTATTTTCTTTTATAACCTCAACTTCCACAAAATTAAACTTGCACTTTTTACATGTAGAACCGCTCTTCACCATATTTAATAGTATATCTCTATTAAATAGCCTGGATCCCTGTATTTTAAATTCCTTCTGTCATCAAAATCTTCTATGTTTAACCACGTTTCAGTTATTCCCATTTTATCAAAATTCTCCATTCCTACTGATGCTATGAAGTAATCTATTTTATTTTTTAGACATGTAGCATTACAGTAGTAACAATCCAGCCTATCCTTATAACTTCTCTACTCATTTTCCTATAACAAACTTTTCTTTGCCTCTTTTTGTTTTTAATATAGTTTTTGTGACCCTCAACACTGTCTAGTACTAGTTTGAAATTTCCATTAAAGCTGAGTTAATAGCCTCAGCAAACAAGCCAGCCCTACCCTATTTAAATGTAAACCATCCATTCTAAAAAGATCCATTCTTCCACTGAATTAATCCATCCCACAAACCCAAACAGCCTATCTGCTTATCCTTACATATTAACCTTAGCCCAACATGTAGCCCTAGTGACTTAGAACTTCATTTCCACAGTCAGTTTTAGGCATTATCACTAACAAAATTAGGTTATGGCTTTTTTCTTTATATGACTTTATCAACTGTATGTAGTTATTAATAAGCTCCTCTAACATACTTTTCCGTACATATCAATAGCCCCTGTATTCATCAAAAACTACATCTCTGTTAGCCTCCTTTATTATATTTCCTGCTCTGTCAGTTATATCCTCCACCTGTGTAGCATAATCTAATTCTTTTCTCCCCATGGACAATCATGTCTATATACCTCGTCATGGAATAACTTTTAACTTTTACCTCCTTGTCATCAACATCCTTCTCTGACCTTTTTGTTTTTCTTTCCTCCAATCCTTCTTCACCTGCAGCAGACAAGGGCTGAAATTTGTTGCTAAGCAAAAAAAAATCATTATAACTAAATTCACTACTTTTACTCTAATAGTAAAAACGTCATTAAGACCTACACAATCTTCCTATTGAGCCATTTGTATTTAACAAAAATAATCATATAATGGGATCTAGATGTGAGTAAACAAATAATTTCATACAATATCTATTTTAGTTATGCTTTAATGCAACAACAGAGTCTCACGAACAACTGGTGTATAGAGTGATATAATACTTTTGTTTTATAAATATTATTGAAAACATTGAGTGAATAAAGCCTGTACCTGAATCAGACAAATATCCAATGGTAATTGTTGTTCAGTACTCATAAAAGTTTAGAAGAATATGGAAATGTGTTTCTTTTTTATCTCTGTAACAATCACAAAACAAGTTTGCATCTGACGAAAAACTGCATTGAGTGAACAAACCATCAAAAGTTGGAGGAACCAGTTCTGACACTGATGACAATGTAAGGCTTAAAAGAATACATGCATATGTGAAAACTCGTTCTTTCTTTTCCAATACTTCTGTCAGTTCCATATGCTGTAGTCTAATTTTCACTTACTGCTACACAATATTGTGTTAAAAAAATTTCTAATTACCCTTACTCTAAAAAGGTTAGAAAATTTATATACATGAATATTATAATGGATTTTCACTCTGTTATGCATAATTATTATTTTACCAATTTTTCTGTGTTTGCATTTCAAAATATAAAAAGAAATATTTTGTTAATCCATCATTTTTCTTAAAACACACTCTTTTAAAGTTAATACAACTGTTAGCTTTAATTAACTAACCAATCACTCAACATGATAATTTGTTGGATCTAGGTGTATTTGCTTACATTCACAGGTACCACTCTTACGTGATTTATTTTGTCAGTGACTTCCTGCAAAACTGATTAGAAATTGCAATTTTTAAATTTTCTCTTTAAACATAAAAGTTTGAATTAAATGAATATGTTGCTGAATTATAAAATGATATTCTCTCTTTCATGCAACTATCTACTTCAGCTCAAATTAATTCGCTGATTATGGT
Source organism: Tachypleus tridentatus (assembly GCF_004210375.1). Classification (NCBI taxonomy): domain Eukaryota; kingdom Metazoa; phylum Arthropoda; class Merostomata; order Xiphosura; family Limulidae; genus Tachypleus; species Tachypleus tridentatus. The sequence continues at coordinate 113,891,245 of NC_134830.1, forward strand.
CCTCATTAAGATATTAAAAAGTTCCAGACCAGATAGAAGTCACAGTATTGTTTGTAAAACCTTTGCACATTGATAATTACTTGTCATAATCATTATTGCAAATTGTGATATTTTTATGTATTAAAAGATAATCGTATTGGAAAATAAAACTGTGTGTATCAGTCTTGTTGGTAAGTATCCTAGATTGGATAGATATAGACATTTATTTAACTTTTAAATCTAAATTATCATTTACCTCAGCATCTGGTTAATTGAAATAAATATACTTTGCATAATTGCACACAACCACTAAAACCCTTAGGAAATTGGTATAAGTGATCTGTGACAAATTCAGAGCACCCATAACATGACACTCCAGACAGCTTCTAAGACACGTGAGGTCAGTCAAGAATAGACAGCTCGCTAGCTTATGTGAAGTGTAACAATATTAACTGAGAATTAATATGTCCATTGGTGGATCTGGACTATCGATAAAATATTCAGTTTCAGACCAGAAAGAACACTGAATATTTTTGTTTGTACAATTTTTAAATATAAATCATTATTTTAATCACCATTTGTGTTAACCTTTATTATAAATTGTATTGTTGTTTGTAAATTAAAATACATTTGTGCTAAAAAAGAAAATTGTGTGTATCAATGTTTTTGGCAAATATAAATTTGACACATATCTACTTTCAAATAACTTTTGAATTAAAATTTTCGGTTTTCTGAAATCGTAATAATTAACACAACAATTCGGAATGTATGTTTTCTTATAGCAAAGAAACATCGGGCTATCTCGTGTTCACCGAGAGGAATTGAGCCCCAGATTTTAGAGTTGCAAATCTGCAGACTTACCGCTGTCTAAGCGGGGGACATAAATGGGGCACTCGTTCAAGATAAATTATAAAACATGACACGGAAAACGAGAAAAGCTATTATGTTAATAAGGTAAGGTTGTGGAATCAGAATTGTTATGCTTTTCTTTAATATATCTTTTATACATTTTGTGAACTAACCTGTTTTTTTTCTTAAAACAACCTTTTCTTTAAAAAAATTCAGAAAAATGCCTATTCTTCATTATTTTTAAGTTTTCCACAGCCTACACAGCGCGCAGTTGCTAGGCATGCTGTTGCTCCATGTCCAAACCTTTGGCATTGGTAGCATTGTGTTACAAACACTGATGGTGTTTTGGTTTCTTCTACTGTGCATTTATGATACCATTATTTATTAGCTGGGTTATTTCTTGGGTATTTTTCGTAACTACTTTAATTAGATTAGTTGTTTTTTTGGTTATGTTAGAAATTATTCGTTCAACTGAAACGTGTTTAATGTTTAGTTCAGTTAGTTCATCCTTTATATCTTCTATGTCAATAATTTGGTGTATCCCCCTGATTACAAGATTTGTGTGTTGGTCTAGCTCCAGGTAAGTGTATAATTATGTTCCCTGTTTTAAAAGCGTCTGAAGGCCATTCTTTCAGTAAACTATTAAAGTCAGCGGGTTCCTGTCCTTGAACGAGGACCCCGCCGTGATACAGACGCTCTATGTTCGTAATGTTAATTTTAGGTTTACACCTGAATATTTCTCTTGCTAGTTGTGGTTGGTTGTAGTTTCCTGGTATGCCTTGTGTGATTATGGCGTTTTTTAGTAATTTTGATATATTTTTTGTGTGTTTCTGTGTTTGTTAGTGTTTTTTTTTTTTTTTTCTTCTGATGTCGTCATCAGAATTTGTTTCGTTTGGTTCCGAATTAGTGTTAGTTTTAATATCCAGAGTGGGGTTTTTAGGATTTACCTTACTAGTTGTTACTTCTTCATTGTCGACAGCAGCAGATATTACTTTTTCTTCAGTTATTTTATATATTTTGTTCTTTTTTTCTCTTAGCTTCAATTGAGAGATATCCACTGGGGAGGCTATAGTTTTTAGTTCTTCTTTAGCCAGTTAAATTAAAGTTTTTAAATTTATATTTTCATCTAGAATTATGCCACATGCATTAAACTTACTTTTTGTTAAACATTGCCTTGATTTTCAATTTTCGAAGACGTTACAAGGTTCGATTTGCCGGTATTTTTCGGCATTTCGGCCGATACTTCATATGATGAATAGCCTAGATAATTATATTATGTAATCGGTTCTCGATAAACTAATTCTTCGTTATAGATTTGCTCAATTTTCCGTTAAAATTTCCTAAGCTCAAAAGTACGTCTCTCTTCTTTCTCTCTCGCCAACAAACTCCCAAGCTCGTTCTGTTAAGAGTTTTACCTAGATTTTAAACTTATATTTATTCAACTTTGATTGGCTAGTAGAGTCACTAGAGTATACCCTTAATGCTTCCTCAGAAAACAAATAATCATCGACTAGTATTTCTTTAATACCCTTCTTATTTCATATCTTCTCATTGATTTCTTAAGTTCTAATATTTTGGCAATTTCAAGCAATTCACTTTTGCTATTTTTTCTACTTTTTCGAAGAAGGGTGATTCAAGAAAACTTGGGTATCAGACGTGATCAAATCTTGTTGGCACTGATAAATGTAGAATGAAGTATTTGTTTGTTTGTTTTTGAATTTCGCGCAATGCTACTCGAGGGCTATCTGCGTTAGCTGTCCCTAATTTAGCAGTGTAAGACCAGAAGGAAGGCAGCTAGTCATCACCACCCATCGCCAACTCTTGGGCTACTCTTTTACCAACGAATAGTGGGATTGACCTTCTCATTATAATGCCCCTACGGCTGAAAGGGTGAGCATGTTTGGTGCGACCGGGATTCGAACCCGCGACGCTCGGATTACGAGTCGAACGCCTTAACGCGCTTCGCCATGCCGGGCCCAGATTGAAGTAAGATTTGAATTTTAATTTAGAATGAATTTTGTCTCTGATTCAGATTTCAGACATGAGCCTCCAGTTTATCATGTTACGTATTATAATTTATCTCGGACGAGCTTTCAACCTATTATGTCACGTATTATGATTTCAAAGAGCCGTTAATTCTAACTTAGAAGTAAATTAAATGTCAATATGTATCAATTTCATGACATTTGCCAACAAGTTTGACATACATGATTTTCGTGGTTAACATAAATATACTTTAATATACAGACAACAATACAAGCTATAATAACAGTTATTACAAATGATGGTTTATATACAAAAGTTTTACAAACAATACCGAGTCTTCTGTCTGGTTTGGAACAGAATATTTTATCGACAGTTAACGACTAGCGAATCAATTCTATGTTGACACACAGGTACACTTCATTAACGGGAAAGTTAAATATCCCTTAACGTGTGAAAATTTTCTGTTGAAGTTACGCGATGTCTTCTCAGAAACATTAAGGTTTGAAGTTAATTCACTGAAGTTAAACACTTTGTAATGTTTGAAATTTATAAACGTTCCTGGTCGAATATCTGTAGTTTTTCAATTCATAAGAGTTTATCACAGTTATATATTTCGAGCCTAATGAAATTAATGAAGAGTAAGTGCATTTTGAAGTTACAGAGACCTGTGAGGATCTTCAATTCGGGGACAATCCTTAAATCTCTTTCAACTATGACTCCTCTAGAAGTATTCAAAGTGGAATGAGGAGTAACCTCAATAAATATGTTTCTTAAGGCCTTTGATGTCAGGAGGAGGTTGGAATACTGTGATGAAGATGTTTCTACTAAGATGTCTCCTGAACGTAGCTTTTTAACCGATTTAGGGGAGCCAGCAAGCCATTCTAAGCCCTTCTGAATGGGGATATCTGCCTCAGAGATTTGTCACTTAAGGAATGCAAAGGTTATTTATGATAAAACTATCAAAAAATTTTAATACATACACAAACATTATCCAAAATTTACAGGAAAAAACTACTTAAAGCCATGTTGAACACGAAATACAAAGAACTACATGACTTACAAAAACAAAAAATGAACCTAGACCATCAACTTCTCTCTTTCTTTGTGAACCTGACGATGACCCGAAGAAGGTCGAAACATTGTTCACTCCTCTACGTAAAAAATTTTATCAACCCAAACGAGCCATTTTTACATATATAGGTGAATAACCAGCATATCAGAGAAACAGAATGATGCATAAAAACGTTTGTAATGGAAAATGGATGCATTTTCTCTGTATTTTTCTGTATAAGCTGAAACTTGGGAAATAAGTTTGAATGTAAAAACCATGAAAGCTAATTTTCATAAATATTAAATGAAATACAGTATTTCTAGTCTGTGTGATCATGAGCTTAGTGATGAAGTGTGTATAGTGGCAACTTTTAAAATGAAACTTTCATAAACAATAACAGGGTAGAGAAGTATAATTCATCACATTAATTGTGTTTTAGGTAACTGAACAAGCTTCAGTTGACTTTGATGAGGAGGAGAAAATGAACGATACCTCTGGATATAACTATGGTAACCATGTCTTTTTTGAGATGGTACACACCTGTACAGTGTACCAGCACCATTTTTCATTTTGTAAAATGGAGAGGAAGGTAACAAAACTAGATATAATTTAAATCGATGTGTGAATTTCCTCCTTTGATCATTTCTTTTGTTCACAAGAAGACCCAAGAGACACCAAAGTAGGAATGTCACAAATAACAAAGTTTAAAATAGTGTGAAAACATATTTTTTGTTTGATCATCAGTGCATCATGAGGTGCGAAGAATTACGTAGGATTAGCATGCCATTAATATGGAACATCCATGGTCACCTGGTCTTAACACCTACAAGACATGATTTCTATCAGTCAATGTAAAGAAGTGGCCTTACTTTAATTAAAATACTTTAACTGGACAGTGGCAGGTGAGAGCCAGCCTGGATGGAAGCAATATTAAGTTTGAAAAGATGCTTGGGACTGGAAAGCTGGTGACCACAAGTTGAGTTGCTCAGTATGTTGTTCTGGCTGTACATTCACTCAGATAAAACAAATCACAAAGTGGACAAAGATGACTGATTTCATTAACTGAACCGCCTTTTTCATGCAAGAAAAAAATATGCACATGCAAGTGAGTCTCAGGGAGTAAATCAATTTCATCTGACATGGTCAGTTGAGGAATTTATGCCAATTTGAGCAGGTGTGCATTTCTCCTCTACTGTTCTTTGATTTTATTGTGACCAAGAGTGCATATCATTTTTATTGTATCTTGAGAAATCATCCAAACCTAAAAAGGAAACAAATTACTAGTTTCTTTTCACCTTCATGAAAAAGAAAACTTTGTGATAAAGTAACCTAAGAAATGGAATTAATGGTGTCTGTGATGGTTTCGGTTTCTGGTCTATCTGTTCATAAGCTATCTGACAACGACTGCCTAGATGCTACACTTCTAATAAGAAAAAAAGGAAGTTGCCTAAAAACTTGAAGTTAAAAATAAATTAGCTCTACACCTTGCCAATAAGAATGGAACTTTTTGAGTAGAAATGAAGGCAGAAATGGAAATTTCTAAAGAATGGGCCAATAATGGAATAAATTATTCTAGTGAACATTGACAGCAGCAGTTTCTGTTTGTGGAAGGAATGTTTCAATTATAAGAAAATCATGGGACATAAAATTGTAGCAAAATTGTTGGTTAAAGCTGAGAAAGAGACCATTGAAAATGTGTGTTTGAAAGCATTATTTAGCAAAAAGTGATTACAACAAGATTTTTTTACATAGTAAATAAGGTAGCAAAAGAAAACCAATCATTTCATTATTTTATTTCTGAAATAGCTTGACAAGAACTAAATTAAATTGACATTGACCATACTCTTCACTCAATGAACACACAATTACTAAATCAAAAAGTAGAATTTCATTGATAATTGACCAGTCAATAACTTCTTTGAGTAAAAAAAAATCTACCTTAATAGCATATGTTCAGATCTGTATCCTTGGTAATGGAATGAACTAACAAGTAAATATGTTTTTGATTTGATTGAACTTGAAAATATTACTAAAAAAGAATTTTTGATTCTTTACTGGACTGTTGCCAGTCTTGTAGAATAAGTGAAGACTACCTGAAAAATTATTGGCATGTGATTGGGCAGTAAAAATGAAGTTAAGAATATGACGATAGACAAATTACTCTTTGTAATTGGGTGGTACTGTGCTAATAACAGAACAGAACTGTCAGTCAGGTAACACTGTAAAATCGGTCTCAGGAATCAACAGATTTAAAGCCTATGTTGATGAATTTTATGTCTTGGATCTTGTGTCACCTAAAAATAGCAGAGAACTGAAAGTGTGCTCAAAGTTGCTGGAAATTCAACTTTTACAAATTGGCCAAATTTTAAGCATTTGATGGGTGAAAACTAATTTCTGATCATTTTCAGCTTTTTTTGGGAAACTATGAAGCATTAGTGCAACATTTTGAAACAGCAAAGTATGATTTAACAAGAAACAAAAAAGAGTAATGTGTATACGAAGGTTTACAGTGAAAAATTATAAGCACAGAATTTCTAATGGATCAACGATTGATGTGTAATACTCTCCAAGAATTATCTGAATTAAGTTTAGAATTACAAGAGCATGATTAAACTTGGAAAAGGTGGATCAAAAAATAAAGATGGTCTTAGCTGAGACCAATAAGACACGGAAAAGGCGAGCCACCTTCTTCCATATCTCATCTGATGTTGGACAAAGGACCAGCATATGAAGGACAGATTCCACCAGAGTATGTACACAATGGATATGATCGGTGACAGTGATACTGGAGAGGTATAAGCGTTCTCCCACTGGTAGGATGTTATGAACAATGCACCAGTTGAAAGCCTGAAGGTAATTATCAACATGGCACATCACTTCCAGACCCTAAACAACATCCCACTGAAGAACAAATTGGTGTTGCTCTATCCTGTGAGTATAGTTCAGGGCAAGCAGACAGTAGAGAGAATTAAAATCCACTGGAATATTATGTGACATGGCATGACAACATCTGATTGCCACAACAGCATCAGCATACCAAGGTGGAGGATCAAACACATTGGTTTACTCAGGCCTGGTGAAACAACAGAATAGCAAGTATTATGCCAATCAGGAAACGGGCCAGTTGGCTACAGGGATGATCCTCCTAAGAAAGACTGAATAGTAGTGAGCAGGAAATGAGAAATACACTTGGTCCAGACACATAGGATGTCCAGTCCTCCCTTGTGGAGCAGCTTAACTAAAAACAACCGAGACACTGCCTCAGTCTTACCACTCCACAGGAAGGTGTAGACATGCTGCCTGATAGTTCATGCACAGCAGTCATTCAGGTCTCATTAATGGCATCAACAGGACAGAGGCCTCAAATAAAGGCTATCAATCCATCCCCCACCTCCTCTGTGAGTCTCCACAGTCCAGAACCCAAAAAAACTTGGGTAAAACCCTGGAATGCGATAAAAAAGGCTTGATGGTCAGAGAAGTGAATCAAAACATCATGAACCTGATAAACCACATCTCTAGCTAGGTACTGCTTCAGGCTGGTTGTCACATAGAAATAGTCCAGACAAGATATGCCCTGACAAGTCCAAATGACAACAAAAACATCCCCGTAAAATGCATGCCAGACATCATGGAAGTCCAACAACACTGATTGCAGAGACTGCATATGCTGATCACCAGAAAGGGGATTTCTCCCAATCTTATCAAGGTGGAGATCTAACACACAGTTAAAGCCCCACCAAGGACAATATCTCCTTGTGTTATCAAGAACGTGTCCAGGGAAGAAAAGAAGATCTTTAATATTCTCCCCTGGACAGGCACATTGACATTAACAAGCTGTACTTTACGACCTTAAGTGATGACATCAACATACACAACCTGCCCTTCAGCATCACTATGTGGTGTGAGGATACTTCTTGAGAAGTTGGGGTTGAGGAGAATTCTCACACCTCATACATGTGTCAAACCAAAAGACAAGAAAGCTGTAAAAGGAAAACAATTCACAAAGGAGAAGTGATCTCTCCTAGAGGCAAAACGAATCTCCTGCAGAAATATCACATTAACCGGAAAGCAGTTTAAGAGAGAAAGTGCACAAAACTGTTTTCTATGGCTATGCATTCCATGGACATTAATAGTAAGGCAGGATAAACCTATCAACGGCTTCAGTGAGATCGATTTACTTCTGCTGCTGCTTTGGTGTTATATCTGGCAGCAAAGGGTCATGGACTCTCTTCAGACTTGTCTGTTCAAGGACAGGAACTTCAGGGTGGTCATCCAATAGGGATAACCACTACATAACCTTAGTATCCCCCAGACTTGAGTCTGGGAGATTGACAGTGTACCTTCAAACAGGTTCATCCAATGAACCTGGAAACTCAGAATATGGGGAAAGTGGACAAGAGATTGGTGAGGGGACATACCACCCAAAAAGAAGAACAGTGAAGGTATCACCAGAGTGGAGAACTGCACTCCAACCAAGGAGGGGCCCAGGCCCCTTCCTGAACCAGCAGAGAGGTTTGAGCATCCTCAGAGTTCCCCAACCTTCCCATGACTAGACAAAGGGGTACAAACCTCCACAAAGGTAACAACCTCTCCATGAACTAACATGTGGCCCAAGTACCCTCATAGAACCCAAACACCCCATGACCTCACAAGGTGGCCTGAGCCTCCTCAGAGGCCCCAACCTCCCTATCACCTGACAAGGGGACCACTTCAGAGGCTCCAATCCCTGTAATTCTCTTTAATCATTTGTAATTTTGTAGTTTGATTTTTGTAGTTTCAGTTTGTTTTTTATTTAAGTACTTGTACATACCTGTATATATTGTTATTTTATGACCTATCAGCCATTGCTGGCTTACATCACAGAAGTTACAATGACACAGTGCATAGTCATGTTATGGTATCCAACTATGAATAAACAAATATAGTTATTACATTTATGATACATAAGAATGTTTTAAATAAGTCCGTCATAACTCAAAAACGAAAGGTATCAGCAATTGTCAACAAGATTTTTCAGAATGAGTATCATCAGATTAATTAAAAATATTTAAATTTTTTCATATAGCAGAGAATGTCCTTATTTACTTTGATACGAAATAGCACCAATAATATAAAAAAGTGTATTTACTTTGATGTAATGAAGCCAATATAATATAATGGAATTAATTATTTTTTCATAAAGTGTAGTAGCAAAAATACTGTTGAGAGTGTATGCATTTTTTTAAGCTTGCTAGAAATACAACCAGTAATGACCTGTGGTGTTCAAAATGTAGTATAATGAACAAATATTAATGTTCATACACCTGTCCCACAGTGAATCAGCACTAAAACCCAAGTTTTGATACCCCTGATTGGCACAAAACAAATAAACTCTTGAGTTACTTTATGTTAAATAACAAACAACTCAGACATCTAAGAAACTTGCACTAAAAATGAAAGCTACAAACCAATTTAAAGTTTTTTTTAATATTAAAAGATCAAAATTACACTCCCATTATTACTCACCTGAGATACAGAAAATACATGTTTTTTTTCCCAAATTCTAAAAATACACTTCATTGATAATATCTGGAACTGAACCTGGTGAGCTAAATACAACAACTACTCCATTATTCAGAGGAAAAGTGACATTTGTTTCCACATATAAGTAGAAATACATTTTATTGAAATTTTCATAACCTGGTGAGAAAAGAAACCACTGATTACACTATATATGTCATATACTAATAATTATTTCCACAGTAGCACTGTTCTTTAACTGGTAGGTTTTTTTTCTAAATTATTTGTTGAAAATATTTTAATGGTTAGTCCACTTATTTCTTTCATTTATTCATAATAACAAGAAACCCACTTGTATTCTCAAAATCGCTGGTATGGGTATTAGTACTTTGTTAACCTGAGGATAGCTGAAGAAGGTCAAAATATTATTCTGTACTTTATTTTAATTAAAATGCTGATATCCATACCAGCTGAGACTACATTTTCCATTTATGTTTCTACAAAGTTAAAATTTTAAATACCTGGCCATTTCAATAATTGTCTGTGGGCCAATAAAATTAAAGCAAATCAACTTGTAAAAAACATATCTACTGACCAATTCAACTCATTTTTAAAATCACTCATACATCACAGCTATATTGTGTTTATAATCTAGCTCCACTACACTTGAAAAAATTATACTGTTAAAGGTTTTTACCATGATTGATAGGTCATGGCCAACTGGTGGGCTGCAAAGCAATTTGAGTTGGGCTTCAAAGGTGTTGGAAACTTATTATTTTTGGAAAATTTTGCAAACAGTATGATGCAAACAAAATAATACCTCATAAAATTCTATCAATATATTAATGAAAAATCTTAATAAATTCCCATAGAACTTACACTGAATGTAGTACTGAAAGTATAGTATATTTTATATTAAAAATGGTAGGGTGGAAGAAAAATATCAGTTGATTTACTGTGAAAGTGGCAAAAATGATAACACTTCCTGCAGTGTTCACTGCATTACACATCACCCATTTTCACGACCAGGAGTCCAGCAAAGAAACTACAAGACAACACTGCCATATGCATCATATTTCTAGAAGTTTTTAAAATGGACTGTAGAAAATTTCTTGAAGTTTGGGTGGGGCATGTAATAAAAAAAGGTTGAGAGGTACTCTTTGAACCAGCGAATTATGGCATTAAATTTGCAGCTTACAAAAATGCCTCTTTTTTATTGTGAAGTTACTTGAAAATCCAACCATCTTAGAATATATCTCTAATTTTAGAAGCATTTTATACCTTTTTCTTAATACAGTTTCAAACCAAATAACTTAAATGGCAATTATTTCATTTTCTGTGTAGGAAATTATATTTTATTGCTAGCATTCATTAATCTGTAATCTTAAAATGGAAAGTTTACTAGAAATATTCTGCAGCTGTGCACTTAGTTACACTATTTTCTTCATATTTACAGTAAAATGTTTTGTACAGCTGAAATGAAAGTAAAGAAAAGAAATTAGAAAATGTAGATGTTTAATTTTTTATTGCAATCTCTGCTCACAGCTTGTAAGTGCTATTTGCATTTCTCATCTCCAATTTTGAAGTGATAATAGACTATGAGAAAAACAACTAGTTAACACCACTCACTTCCAACTCCTGAAGTACTCTTTTATCAAAAAACAGTATGTTTAACTGTGGTATTATAACATCTCTGTAACTTAAAAGGCAAGCATGTTTCACAATCAGAACCCATTGCAAGTTGAGTGCTGAAATCATCAGTCATGCTAGACACAAATATTTAGATGATGCGATAAAATTATGATATTTTTGAAATGAAGTAATTCAGCTTTGGTGGGGGTGGATGAAACAATTAAAAATAACTTATGTTAGCTTTTCATAAAACTGCAAAAATCCATATAAAACCAATGTGCTTCAGTTTTGGAGTATATAAGAAAAAGAACCATTTGATTAAAAGTAGACAAGCACACATACCAAATTTCATCCTTTCTATACTCCTGATAACAGCACTAGGTAACCAGTCATTATTAATGGTTAAGCAGTTTCCATACACAGTAGTATAAGACTTTTAAAGTGGACTGTGTAAGAATGGAAAAAGAGATAAGTTAACTTTTCAATCACACCTTGTTTAAAATATATTTAAATTTTGAGTGTTTGGTTCTTTTCTATTGGTAAGTACAAAGCTACACAATAGGTGATCTGTTCTTTGTCTAAGACAGGCAAACAACTTGATTTGTAATGTTATAAGCCTTCAAACTTGCCACTGAGGGACAATACAAAATACTGTTTAAGAAAGCACAAGTTCCTATCATGTTTTCCTGTCATACATGACATGGGAAACATGGTTGTAACTTAGAGCATGCACAAACAGTGACATTTTCTATTAATAAGTTAGGTGATGCCCTAAGGCTACAAGTACTTTCATACTGAAGTAAAAGCTATGACTGTGTGTTATTGTTGTAATTCCTGAGCACAAATAGCCATTTTCACAGCCTTATATTTGATAACATAAATTACTTTTTGCATCAGGCTCTTATTACAAAATTCATGCACTGTTTCATGGGATAGTACATTAATGGATGTCGGGGTACTCTAAAGATGTTTTGTGTCCTACTATATAATGTCTATTTGTGCCAATTTTTTACTGTCACACAGAGCAGAGATGATTACATGTTTCAGCTTATATGGAAAAGTAATTGATAAGAATCATGATTTATTGATTACCCCTACAAGGTTCTCCAAGAAACTCAGTGTTATCCAAGTATATGTTTTACAAAGTTTCCTTGTTGTGAATGGTTCATCCTCTTGGCATCATACAAAGTTCTTACTTGTTGCAATGAATGTAGTACTCCTTCTGAAGCTCCTAACTGATGTTTAGGGGCCCCATCCAACAGTAAAACAACAGTATCTGCATGATTTTTGTCACTGGCACTTCAGCAATTTCTATGACCACAAAGTATCCATAATTTAGACTATCAACAAACAGACTATCTCTCATCATCTGGTGAGTTAATTTATCTGCATTATCTGGTTCTACTTTGGATGTAGTGGGGTCAGTGGGAATTAAAATACTTTTTTTTTCCTAAATTAATAGCATGTAATTGTAAAATAAATATAACTTGTGGGTATAGTAAAGTTTATATTTGTGCAGTTAAAATGCTGTATTTGAAACTATTATAATCATTGTATGCTTAAAATGATCATAAATAGTACTACGAAATGGAGCTGTATTATATATACGCCCCCACTAGTACAACGGCAAGTCTATAGATTTACAACGCTAAAATCAGGGGTTCGATTTCCCTTGGTGGGCTCAGCAGATAGTCTGATGTGGCTTTGCTTTAATATAAACAAACACACACACACACACACAATGTATATGTAAGTTCAGAGAGTATAGCTATTTTCTCTAAATAATTTAAATGTACCAATTGGTTATGTAGACATAACTGATATGTAGCCCTTAGTTATAAACTTATTAAATCTCTGAAATACAACCTACAGGTGTACGTATAATCCTGAAAAAGGAAATTGTTAAGTGTGACATCCTGGCTCAAGAGATTTTATTACCATACAACTGACAGTGTCATACAATAAAGTTGTAATTCTTATCATATATTTTGGGTTTTGAAATACATAAGCCATTTTAGTGACATATTGTGCACTTGAATGATGAACTCTGTTATGTATTAGAAATGATTTTGTGGTAAGCAAATGCACATTTTATGTTCATTAAGCGAAACAAAAACCATAAAGCCGTCAGTCACTACGTGGTATCAAGCTTATCTAACCAGAGTCCACCATCATACATGTACAAAGTATCTGATTAAGAGTGATCACTCAAGAGACATTTAAGTTTACTATGTATCTATTATTTACATGCTATAGTTAAGGTGATATTACAAGGTATTAGTATTTTTATAATCTGTTCTTGTTCTATGTATAAAATTTACATATATCACAAACAAACTCCTGACTGCACATTTGTGTTTGTATTGCTTATGAAACAATACAACTGAAGGCAGTTAATTCTTTGTTGTGCAATATCAGCATTCAGAATCCACTAATGTTTGATTTGCATATACGATAAAGTGCTCTACACTTTCTGATACATCTGTAACAACATTACTTTGATTCCACTATAACTGACATTAGTGTGCAGAATGAATGGAAAATTATGTTGGGAATAAAGCTCATATTGAAGCTTCAACTAAAATATGTATTTGTGAATGAATACTTGATTACAGTTTTTAAGAGGTTTAAGTTGCATGTCAGTCTTAGTTACACCAGACAATAGTGCAGAACCTAGAAGTGGACCTTAATATGAGAATATTAAGATGAAAATTCATCAAAACTACATCCTTCTTTTTTCATTCACTGACTGTGGCTAATCCATATTTATTGTGTTACTTGTATGACTTTAGGATATTCTGTTCCTTTCTTATGTATGAGGCAAACTTCCCACATATCAGAATAAGTATACTGATTCCAAGCCTTCTATCTTTTCTTCACCTACAGAAACACCAATCAGGGATTTTTGACAGCAGACTGAAATGCTTATCATCAAATAGCAATATGTCATCTGCATGAATTGTATTTTTCTCCCATTGCATCCCTCTTAGGACAAGCTCCATTAATTTCTCAAATAAGATAGATACATTATACAGACCAAATGGTCATGGTATCTAATTATTGTGCAATATCTAAATTGTTTGGCTTACTTCCATCTTTCAGTTCATCTTACAATTAACATTGTACGAACTTTGATATGGTGAACTAATGTGTACCTTCTAGTGTGTAACATATTTTTCCATTTTTCAACAGAAAGACATCAACACACATTCCCACTGTACTTGTTTGAAGATAACACAGTAAACTGGTTTCTTTTCCTTTCCACTTCACTATCATTACTTTGGTTGTGCACTGGCTTCCCACCAAAGCAGGTTGTAATAATCTACTAGGCTGACTTCACTCAACATTATTGTAATTCATTTGTATAAATGCAGATATGTCACTCCCACTCCCTTATTTCTGGGCTTTGAACAACAGATAATACAATGCTTCAGTGCAATTTAATTTTATCATACACCATGACAGTTGGTAACATCTGTAGCAGATTCATCCCCCTGATACCATTACCAGTGCCAGTTTATTTATCAGATTATTTTTGTTCTGTGAGAATCAGCACTGACAGCAATTTAGATTTATACTTTACTGCTGTATTCACACTTATATCCATTATTCAGGATGATACACAGATTGGATATTTCGATAGGAAATTTGACTAACTGCAAGATTCCTGTGCAAGCATGACAGCATCAACATCCATCAAACTCAATTTTGCATCTATGTCTCTCTACAAGATAGTTAAAGTAACACAATGAAGTGAGATTACCATTACAATGTTGGACACAAACAAGATGCTATTCGTGCATAACTTAGTGCCAGAGCCATCTAGTGCTTGGTATTAGCCCTCTTGTGGCTGTCCAGTATAGACAACATTGCATAATTATAGCAGAAACTTCCTTTATCTTGTGGAGAGCCAGCTATTTACATCTAACTGCTGTAACAGCAGTGCTGTAATTGTAACCAAAAGAGCATACCCTCAAGTAATCAAGGTACCTGCATAAATAATTTTAGATATTTTACACTAAAATTATATTAACAAAATTGTATAAAGTAAAATGTTAGTCGATTTCTTTGCAGATATACTAAAATTTATATTCTTGCAAAATGAATTGTCAGCTTGTTATAAATTTCATAAACATAACTAACAAACTTCATGCTTTGATCAAATTCATAAGTATGTATTCCTGACTAATGGATTTAACATTTTTAACTCTTACTTCTGTCATTTGTAATGCTAGTTCCAAAATCTGATTGAAATTTAGTTTTTATTGGAAATTTAAAAGTTTGTTATTTCTAACCTTCAGATCTCAAACTTTATATAGCCTAACACAAATTCTGTTTTATTTTTAACAATATTTCCTTAGTCATTAGTGCCTACACTGCATCATTTTAGAATATATCTATTTAAATATATCACCAGCAATTTGTATTGCCCAATCCTTCTATTTAAGACAGTTTTCTTCATGTAATATTGGTCACAAAAGTACAAATCATATTCAAGTTTTCTCTACATTTTACCTTTAAAAGCAAGGAAGTTTACTTATAATATTACAATGTTTAAGAAATACTTTGTAATTCTCAACAATATCAACTTAAAATGGTTTTTGTTCCATCAGTCATAAACAAACCTTCGCATAAGTGGGAATGTTAGACATTCCTGTAAATCCTACTTTTTTATTGAGTGAATTTCAATTCTGATACAAAATTATTATATTGCATGAAAGCATAATACAATTTTCTTCAAAAATATCCTTAAAGACTTTAGATATATATTTTTGTAAGTGATTTATGCACCTCTATTATAAGTAACAAAAATAATGTTACATTCAAATAAATGTACATTATTTTTCTTCATTTTATTCATATAATAATGCAACCTTAACCAACATTATTATGAGACTTTCACTTACATCCATCAAACTTCACAAAACTACACACAACTAAACATTTTTCAAGTTACTTACCCAGAAGTCCCAAACACCATGAAGTAACATACAACTAAACTTTTGTCAAGTTGTTCTCCAGCCTCTTTCACTTCTGTTACTGTCTGTGAGTTTATATACTGATTCCATTTTATCACATCTGTGATACTGGTGAGCTAAGTGTATAAGAAGAAAATTAATTTTTTGTTTGATAATGTTTAATACGTTTTTTTTTATTATATCTAAACCTAAACACAAAATGAATAAACAAATAAGATTACAACATTTAATTATATAATATTTTCCATTGATATTAATCATGAAAGTAAATTGTAAGTGGGTTTATGTTTAGAGAAAAGCCATACTGGGCTATCTGCTATGCAAGTCCTTCCTAAAACAAGACACTGTACCAGTGGTGGCCTTATTTTGTGGAATTTCATAAAATTGTGTTAATCTATTCTAGTTGACTTGATGTGCAATACAGTTAGCACCAACAATTTCTTTAAGGGTTGATCAAAAACAGAGTGTGTTTAAAGTAAAATGTTCTCAATAATGTTTATATACTTTTATCATGAATTTTTGCACATGTATTTAAACTTAGTATTTGTTCTAAATGAGTAAATATGGGTAAAAAGAACAAGCACTTTAGTTAAGCAACAAAGTTTAATTTATATTTTAATTCCTAGTTCTCATGTAAACTTTAATTTCTCTAATGTGGCTTTCCATATTAACCAAGTTGTGCACTTCAACCTGTTTGAACTTATAATGGATATTTACCATAAAGATGTAACTTATGTATACTCACAATGTATTAAATAAAGCACATTTCATTCAGTAGGAGATTTATGAACTGAAGAAGGACAACTGCAATGATGTAAATTTTGATTGTTCAATCTTCCTTTACTTAATTCATCCAACAACGTACTCCCATTTACAAACACACAAGTCTGCCCCTTGTTGTGACAGTAGTACGTTTACAAACTTACTACACAAAAATCCAAGGTTCAATTCCCCACTGTAAACACAACATATAGCCAGAAGTGACTTTGTTTCAGACAAAACAAATATACCAACACATCTTACTTATAACATAAATTAAGCAGTTTAACATGCTAGAAAATCCTGAGGGTGAAAAATAGAAAAACGAAATAAATATTGCCCCCCTCTTATTTGATACCAGACATTTGGATATGTTCATGACACCTTCATGATATGATGACATGGCAAATGAGCTTTAATAAAGCTCACTAATTATCTATTAAATTCACTTATGAAGTAGTTTTTCTAGTAGCTACTAGTATTAGCTTAAAAAAAATAGAAAAGAAGGTAAAGATCACAATTTATTGAAAACTATCTGTTCATCACACCATCACATTGACAATCAAATCCCATCACACAAAATCTGAAAGGGCATTAGTTTTATATTTTGATGAATATATAAAAATATATAACAGTGGCCAAAAAATGATTGGGCAATGAAATATTACTGCTAAAATGTATTGACAAATGTTTCTACTCAGATATCACTTTTAGAAAATCTGATAAATTTATGAAACAGCAATTTGATAAAACTATAAAATCACTCAGCAAGAAAGATTAATTTTACCCTATCGACGTAATTTACCTTGTAAGGATAAATAACCAGTATATATTACCTTTTCAATTTTGAAAATATGTTTAAATATAAAAATGTAATATAAATAAAGAATAAAAGCATAATTATAATGTAATAAATTAATACAGTAATGTGCAAAGAAAAATTAAATGCGTGCAAAAATGCTGTTTATATATCTCCAAAATAAAGAAATAACGCTGAAAACAAATTTCGATTTTTTAAGATATAACTTTCGATAATTATTTAATCAACGTGAAATCTCATTAAGTTATCAATTATATTATCTTAGGTAGCTTGCATTATTAATTATTGATAAAGCAAAGCGACAGAATAATGGTACTTTTTTAGACAATATTCTCATGGAGCCCTCACACGAAAGTTCTTTTTCGTACCGGCCCGGCATGGCCAGGTGGTTAAGGTAATTACTGTCTAACTAATGAAAGTGCAAATAATCTATGGAACTATAAGAGAAATGATTAATTTGCACCAAATGTATGTGTAGATTGTGCATGGATATTGCCCTGAAAGGGGCCTGAGTAAGTGTGGGTTACTCTGGCCCTCGTGTACCATATATAAGTACACTTGAGAGTTGTGAAACCAAAATTTCAAGGAAGGAGGTAGAGGTCAACGAAACCTGACTCTCCTGGGTACATAAATATCTATACTCAAATACCTATACAAGAGAGAGCGAAAGTGATCGTACTTAGAGGCATCGCAGTGAGTTAATCCGGAACTGGAAGTCACGTGCAAGTACGTAGTGGGTTGTCGTCCTTCCTCAATTCATGTGTAATGTGCCCTACGTGAAACAAAGATTCTTGTTTCATTTGATGATCCATTCTATACATATGTTGCTTTGTTTTTCGAATTACTTGTGGCCAACTCCTATTTTAGAACAGATAATTCCTGAGAAGACATGATGCTTTTAAAATACGTAGTTCACGTAACAGCAACACATTTTAAGTTTTCAGGTAACTAATTAACTTTTGCAGTGAAACTATGCAATAATTAACAATATATTTACATCAAGATGTTGTTGTTTTTTGCCTAACATGGGCATCTACAGAAACAATTTCCAGGGGATGGAGGGGTAGGGCAAAGTCAAAATCAAAGAATGAATGACTCCTTTTCAAAGTTTCATCATCATAGTCAAGAGAATTTGACAAGCTCTCATGATCATGTTTTTGATTACCAGCATGGACATCTGGATAAAAAAGTTCCAGGGGACGGAGGGGTGGGGAAAAGTCAAAATCAAAGGACGATGGACCCGTTTTCAAAGTTTTATCATTATATTCTTATTCGCATTGTCTAGAACCCCCTGTAAGTGTTTTTTTTTAGATTTTGTACCAATCATTAGACTTACCATCCAAAATGTGGTGCCTAAAATCACATCTGCGAAAGTTTTGCTATATTCATTCGATTGTGTGACAACAAATAAGTCAAGTGTAAGCAGCAACTGCTGTACTTTCAAGACAAACGAATAATTCTTTAACTTCTAAACCTAATGGCATGGCCAAGGTTCTTGAAGATGCCAATGGTGAAATTTCATTATTTTGTACCTTAGGTTTCACAAAGTAATAGAACAGTTCAAATGTTAAACAGAAATATCGGCCTATTCAGTTAAAAAAAAAAATTCAGCTTAGATAGTTGATCTCGTAGGATTTTTTTCCCTTTTTTATTTCGACTCAATTCGATTTATACAAATTCCAATCGACAATTGCAACTTAAAAGGTTGGTTTTGGGGATTACTAGCTAAGAGAAGCATTTCACACATTATGTTGATATTCTAGAAGTATACCAAAAAGTATTACATGGGAGTGTCAAAATTAAAGAATATTCTAAACAGCTGATTTTTTTATTTTAAATTTCGCGCAAAGCTATACAAGGGCTATCTGCGGTAGACGTCCGTAACTTAGCAGTGTAAGACAAGAAGGAAGGTCACTACTCACAATCACCCACGGCCAACTTTTGGGCTACTCTTTTATCAACGAATAATGGGATTGACCATCACAATATAACGCCTCCACAGCTGAAATGGCGAGCATGTTTGGCGTAACGGGGATTCGAACTCGTGACCCTCGGATTACGAGCCGAGCGCTCTTACCACCTTTCCATGCTGGGCCCCAGCTGACTGAACCAACTTAATCGGAAGTTGAAAAGTTAATCAAGCTAGGGAGAGAGAGTAAAAAAACCAAAAGGATAAATGATAAACACACCTAAGAATACAAACTATGATACAGACATAATATAAACGAAGATAAAACTATAATAGAACCTATTTAACTCAATGCTCTTGGTTGTTACGAGTGATCTCGCTAGATGAGTTGGTTGACTTTAAAGAGATATATAAAAAAGTTGAAGTTTTAAAAGAAATTATAAAAATCAACTCTAGGTAATGACAACTATGGCATGGAGTTCCTAATTTAAGTTAGAGCGATATCTCGCACTAGAGATATATATTAACAAGAAGTTAAATAAAGCATTGGGAACTTAAAAACTTACAGATAGAAGTAATAAAAAAGTAAGATAACAAAGCTGGATATATCATAGACTCAAGCTATAAACCCCTATTTTGATTCCATGCTCTTACCTAAAATTACATTTGGTAGAATCAAAATAGGGATTTGTAATTTGAGTGCGTAATGTATACAATATATCTAGCCTTATTTCCTTACTTTTTAAGATTTTTTTTGCTGGCTTTTTTTATGCTCAAATACGAACAAAAAATTACTTGTAAAAACGGCCATATTAATGACTGGGATTATTTTAATATTATATATAAATTTAGAAATATATGTTTCGTGGCGGATGTGTGAGGTGAATAATTTATTGTAATATAAACACCAGCAAAAGTGAAACCGAATGGAAGTTAAAAAGAAAGGTAGATATGTAAATTAATATTTTACCTCTTATGTTTTAAGACTATTTCAATTTAAACAATTCTTTCGATCAGAACACTCACTCTGACTTGATGTTTCATTACATATATTTTTTGTGACTGTACTTACCTACTATTAGAACAGAATGTAATGGTTGGGAAAATTATCTTTTCCACAGGTTCGATCTTAATCTCTACAGTCATTGGATATTCATAGTAGAATTGAACAAACTCGACAATGTGAAAAATAAATCCAGCCACACAACCTACCAAAATTAGTAATTGGAGAATAGGAGCAACTAGTTGTGAGAATGTTTTATATGAAATCATGGCTGGATTAATAAAGAAGGAGGAAATAGTTCAATACATTTATAAAGGCGACAAGGAATTTATGTCTTTAGTTATTATATCAGTCGATAAAGTCGTGTTAATGACAGCAAGGCACGTGGATATTTATGCATGCGCTTTCTTTTCATAAACTTAAGACGAGTTTTATGAGTTTGCGTTGAAAGGTGCAATCTACATTTTACATTTTGTTATTCTGTTATATGACATGACAACATTGTATTCACATAATGATACAAAAGAGAAATATGTTAACTGGCATTCAGAGAAACGAATTTCAAAAAACGATTTACCGCAGCAGCCAGCTTACAAACTGCTGGCCAAAATCTTAAGGTCAATGAACATAAAGAAAAAATATGCATTTTGCATTGTTACACTCAACCACTTATTTGAGTAGAGCTTCGAAAGATGAAAATAAGAAAAGTGAAAATAAAAATAAAAAAACTTTTTTAGCATTTAATTTGGAAAATGTGAACACTATGAAACTAGCCTAAATACTAGCTGGTCAAAAGATTAAGACCATACTGAAACGAAGCGTTAATCGGTAAACACGTAACGAAATTTATTCATTTGTGTTCGAGCATTCACTGACATCTCCTGTGTTATATTGGGTAAGAACATGGCAAAAGCTAAAACGTTGACAGAGGAGAGAAGGCGTTGAGAAGGAGGATTCGACGGGTTGTCTGGCAAGACACCAGCCGATCGTCGAACCAGATTAAGACCCTTACGGACGCAGAATGCAGCTCAAGAACAATAAGACAGCATCTACATGAGAAAGGCTTTAAAAACCTTAAACGTGTTTAAAGGCCACGCCCCTTCCTCACCACGAAACAGCTCGGTAAAACTTTGCTGAGAAGCACCAAACATGGGACGTAGAAAAGTAGAAAAAAGTTTTGTTCTCTGATGAGAAAAAATTTAACCTGTATGGTCCAGATGCTTTCAAGGTTACTGGCACGATAAGGATATCCCACTGGAGGCATTTTCTACACGACACAGTGGAGGAGGTTCCATCATGATCTGGGGTGCTTTCTCCTTCTGTGGAACAATGGATCTTTAGGTTATACAGGAGCGACAAACAGCAGCTGGCTACATTGGCATGTTGGAGAGAGCATTCTTACTGAGTGAAGGCCCTCGCTTCGTGGAAATGACTGGATCATTCAACAGGATAACGCTGCAATCCACAATGCCCGCAGGATAAAGGACTGTTTCATGACAAATAACATGATTCTCTTGGATCATCCAGCATTTTAGCCCGAACTGAATCCCATTGAAAATATTTGGGGATGGATGGCAAGGGAAGTCTGTAGAAATGGACGTCAATTCCAAATAGTGCATGATCTTAACGCTTATATCGATCATGCATGCCGAAGCGAGTTTTTGAAGTTATTCCCAATGACAGCTGTACAACTGACTACTGAGACCTCTTGTTGGGTATTTCCTACTCTGTTTAGAACTTCTTTTTGGTATGGTCTTAAACTTTTAATCAGCTAGTATTTAGACTAATTTATTGGTGTTCACATTTTCCCTATTAAATGCCAAAATTGTTTTTTTATTTTCCCTTTTCTTATATTCATCTTTCGAAGCTCTACTCAAATAAGTGGTTGAGTTTAACAGCGCAAAAAGCACATTTTATCTTTATGCTTTTTTTTGTTTGTTTGGGAATTTCGCACAAAGCTACTCGAGGGCTATCTGTGCTAGCCGTCCCTAATTTAGCAGTGTAAGACTAGAGGGAAGGCAGCTAGTCATCACCACCCACTGCCAACTCTTGGGCTACTCTTTTACCAACGAATAGTGGGATTGACCGTAACATTATACGCCCCCACGGCTGGGAGGGCGAGCATATTTAGCGCGACGCGGGCGCGAACCCGCGACCCTCAGATTACGAGTCGCACGCCTTACGCGCTTGGTCATGCCAGGCCCCTGGCTTAGATAGCCCTTGTTTACTTTCGAACAAATACGTCTAATAAATGAAGAAGTTTTAATTATTGGATAACAATGAATATTAAGAAACGAAAAGAAATGTTCTTAAAATTTGACTTTTCTGAGCTGAAAAAACATACTGTATGTAGTATTAAATTAAACCAATCTTTATTTAATAAGCGGAAAAAAATAAATGTATAGAAATAGGTGCACTATAGAGTGAAGGTCAAGTCAGGAATGAACAGAGTATAATAAAACTTCCTCTGTACAACCTCACGAGGGGACGTATCCAACATTCGGTTCATGTCTGTTGCGTCAATTTCTGTACCCTGTAAAGAATAAGCCAGGTATGCCTATCATACAATGACTAGAGGTTTCTGTGAATCAAATTATTGGTAGCAACGCGTATACTGTAAAATCTATTTATATGACAACACAAAAGTCAGCTATAACTTGTGCGTTTCCCCCTTTAGAACTTGCCCTTTCTTTTGCAGTTAACTGTACATGTGAACAAAAATACAAATATAAACAAATTCTCAGAGGTTTCTGTGTATTGATGTTATACAACCGTTATCGTCTATACAAAAGTAAAAGAATCATAGACACGTTTGTATAAGTTGTATGATAACATGACTATAAAAATCGAAGTATGTATGAAGCGGATGTTCGACACAATCCTTTGTGTGGTTGTACAGAGGAAGTTCTATACAGCGTGACAATTTCCTATATTTTCATTTTGTTCAATATTTTTCCATGTATTTTTCGTGCATCATTAATTCATTTGTGTTGATATCCTGTACATAAATCATCATTGTGGGTGTGCACAATAATATTATGGTACTTATATGTTGTGTGCATTCTCTTCACTTGTGTTATGTGAACACATTGTAAGTTACGTATGTGTTGCACATGTGATGGCACACACTACAGTGTGAAATGTAGTGTGGATTGTGGTTGTGTGCATATACTAAGGGTTGATATATTAGTCAATCAATTTAATTAAACTACTTCACGTAATCACTAACACGTGGTCCTCGTGCTGTGTTCTATTTGATACACTTATAACTATAGTACATCTGTTTGTTACACAGCTAGAAGCGTTCAACAGTGTCAGTCAGTCGGTGAAACTGTGAAATTTGTGATTTTTTTTGTATATGCCCTGCTGACATTCTCAAGTGGTTCTATAACTTGTAATTTTTTCGAGGCTAAAAGACGAGTGCACAGAACTTCCGACATGAATTCTACATCACAGGGAGAGAATTGAAAATTCTTTGTCTTATTCAAAAGAACGTTTGTTCACATTTGGGCTGAGATAGTATGACGTTGTATGTAATAAAGAAAAAATAATAACATGACCTCTCTAAGAGTGCAGGCCAATTGAAAGTCGGAAGTGTTTACTCTCAAGGAATTTCTAAACTTATATACAGCAAAGTTACCACAAACAATTTCTAGGGATTCAAAAATAAATCGTCACGAATACTATTCATGAGAAAGGTATAAAAAGACCTAAGTAGAAATGTTTCATGATCATATGTCGATCGCACATGACATAAATTAAGAAACAGTATTTCTGTATACGAAACTCTGTAAGAACTCTATAAATACATATATCTCATGTTTTCTAATTTTTGTTTAAATGTGTGTTTCTTTCTTTTTAAGTATTGCTCAAACTTATTAAAAATTTAATATTCCACTTTCATTGTTCGTTTTAGAGCAAAGCTCTATTCTTTCGGGGAAATGGATCTTGAATTTTAACGTTATAAGTCAGTCGGTAGATTTACTGCTGTCCAACGAGGGCACAGTATTGTCTCATAATACTGACATTAATCAGCTGTATGGCTTCAAACAACACCACTTGTACGCGTACCACAGTCTTAGTTACACTGGTCGGAGCAGTTTTCACATCCTAAAAGGCGAGTATATAATTACATAATCCACGCTACAGGATCCAGGTTCTTCTGAACTGCCGGATTACAGGAAAATATATTATATAGGTTGTTTTGAATTCCTAGATTACAAGTAACTACAGTATTTCGGTTATTTTGAACTGCTGGATTACAAGTAACTACAATAATCAGGTTATAAAAGAATATTAAATCAACCAGGTTCAAATGGTTTAACAAATATTTACAACTCTGAGGCTCAAACGGTGTAATAACTATTTGCAACGTATAGTTTCAGATGGATTAATAAGTTTTAAAAAAACATAAGTTAAAATGGTTTAGGAAATATTTTCATGCTCAGCGTCCAGGATTAAAATGTTAATTAAGTTATTTACAGCTATTAATTTTCCAAATGTTGTTTTACAATGTCTTCACATTTGTTTGTTTGTTTGGGAATTTCGCACGAAGCTACTCGAGGGTTATCTGTGCTAGCCGTCCCTAATTTAAGAGTGTAAGACTAGAGGGAAGTCAGCTAGTCATCACCACCCACCGCCAACTCTTGTGCTACTCTTTTACCAACGAATAGTGGGATTGACTGTCACATTATAACGCCCCACGGCTGAAAGGGCGAGAATGTTTGGTGCGACCGCGATTTGAACCCGCGAGCCTCAGATGATGTACAATATAAAATACTGCGCCATCTATCTCCTGCTTCTCTTGCTATTCTTCTGATTATTTTTAACTGGATCTTTCAGGAGAATTTTTTCCTGATCCTGTGCCAGACTGTTGTCGTACTTTTCTCTCAGCCTGGGAAGGATCCCAAAATTCTTTCAAACTACCATCCAACTGCTTTGACGAGTTGTCTCTGTAAGACCTTAGAGAGGATGGTTAATGCTCGTCTTGTTTGGTTCCTCGAATCAAACAACCTCCTCTCACCCACCTAGTGTGGGTTCTGACGACAGAACTTCACCTTGGACCACCTGGTTGGACTTGAAACGTCAATCAGAGAAACCTTTCTCAAATAACAACTCCTTGTATCAATATTCTTTGACATTGAGAAGGCTTATGATACAACATGGAGGAATGGCATTTTGTGAGACCTCCATATATATGGGTTATGTGGTTATTTGCAAATATTTATTAAAAATTTGTTAATGGACAAGAAATTCCAAGTTCGTGTGGGTTTAAAACTATCTCACTCTTTTCTATGGGAACTTGGAGTCCTCCAGGGCTGTGTGTTTGAGTGTCACACTTTTCAGAATGAAAATTAATGCCATCACTGTATAACTCCCTCTCACTGTTGCAAACAGGCTCTATGTCGACGACTTTCACATCTCATGTCTGTCGTTGAACTTATATTGAGCAGAACCTACAGATTGCCTTCAATCATTCACTAAACTGGACAACAGCATTAGGCTTTAACTTCTCTCTCTCTAAAATTGTTTTCATTCACTTTTGCCAATATCGATGAAGTTGTGCTGCCTCTGGTCTCTGAGACAAATTTCTTGGGGCTTATCTTTTAGAGTAAGCTGACCTTTATACCACACATCAAGCAGCTACAGGTCAAATATACAAAAACACTTGGGGAGAGGATCGATGTTCTATGCTAAAGATATATCGCGCTCTTATTCAATCAAAACTCGACTATGAACACTGGTCTATAGCTCTGCCAGGACCTCGGCCTTAAAGATGATGGACCCCATTCATCATCACAAATTTCAAATTATACTAGTTCGAATATTTATAATATAAACAATAATTAAGTTCCAACATGATAAGTTATTAATTTTATATTTCTATTTTTTCACAAATACTCAATAAAATGAAACGAGCACAATAGAAAAAATTAAATGGGGCAGAAGGAAGAAAACAAAGGAAGGCCCAAGATGAAGGATGTGCGAAGTCAGGCAAAATTCTGACAGCATTTTTGAAAAGATGAGAAGATTTCGAATCATCGACATCAAAATCAGTAAAGGATGTAACGAGACACACATCACATGACTCTATGAAAAGCCTTGAACAAGAAGACTTGGAAGAGAACTACAGCAATGAAACCGATTCAAAACAGACATATTTAAGTAAAATGGAATACCAAGGTTCATCAAATTCTGAAAAAGATTTGGATGATGATTTACCTTATCCAGTTCAACAAGACAAGCCAAAATGTACTAAAATTGTAGGTGATGTGATTCACCATCAATAATTTGGATATATGAAGTTTGACAAGGCATCAGGAAAAGCAATCGTGTCAGATGCACTTCTCATAGAAATAGTGGAGAGAGGGTCGATTTATTTTCAGAATAGTGCTGGGCCTTTTGCACAAAAATTAATAGATCAATCACTTTAGCATGGTTTACAAAACAATTAGGAAAAGGAAAAGGGGGTACAGTAAATCGATCTTAATTGGTGTTTTCCCCAGGGCATTTTGTTTTTCGTGTCTGCTTTTCCCATCAAAAGGTGCAGTCAGTAACTGTTCTTCTCTGGAAACTGAAAATAGTTTAAATAGTTGGAAAAAACCAGAAAAAATTACTGCACATGAGAATTCCCAAAGGCATTGGGATTGTTTCACAACATGGAAGGAAATGGAAAGGAGGCTGATAAAAAAGAAGGTTTAATAGATGCACAGCTTGAAAATCAAATTGCTAAAGAGAATGGCGACAAGTACTTAAGAGGGAGTTATGGTGCATAAAATATTTAGCCGAACAAAATTTGACCCTAAGAGGCCACAGAGAAAGTACCACTGAAACTGAAAAAACGGAGAGTCACAGAAACGCTGGAAATTTTATAGAACTTCTGAAGCTAGTTCCAGAGTTCGATTCAGTCATGAAGGGCCACCTTTTGTGTGTGCAGCAAAATCTAGGATCAACTATGTACCTTTGACCAGAAATACAAAATGAGTTCATCCAGCTTTCAGCATCTACAGTTAGAGAAAAACTTGTGTGTGACATCCAGAGAGCCAAATACTATGGAATAATGTTTGATCCAACTCCTGATGCTTCTCACCAAGAACAAATGTTGGAGATTATTAGATATGTAGATATAAACTTCGAGGAAAAAACTGTACTTGTGAAGGAGTCTTTCTTAGGATTCATTCAAGACCATAAAAAAGATGCAGCAAGTATTGCAGACATAATATTGTAACAACTCGAGAAGGATAAATTACCTTTCGAAGATTGTCGATCACAGTGTTATGACAATGCATCTGTAATATCTAGCCATAAATCAGGATTGCAACAAAGACTTGCTGAACTCAACTCAAAGGCTACATTTGTTAACTGTGATAACTATACAATTAATTTAGTTGGGGTTCATGCTGTTAGTCATGAGGTAGCAGGCGTGACATTTTTCAGCACTGTGCAAGCTGTCTACGTTTATTTTTCGCTATCAACTCTTTGATGGGAGATACTGAAAACTGCTCTTCGTGTATCAGTAAAGTCAGAGTCAGAAACTCGTTGGAGTGCCATAGTAGAAGCTGTATAACCGATACATGATCAACTAGAACAATTGGTAGAACTAATGGAAAATAATGCGGATGATCAGGAGGAAAATTCAAATACAAGAAGTAATGCAGTTCAGTTGTTACATCGGATTCTAACATTTGAGTTTTTGGTTTTTCTTCGGTTCTGGAATACTGTACTTGCCAAGATTGACTGGGTTCAGAAAAGGCTTCAGGACCACACCATGAATTTCCATAACGCTGCTCAAGATATTCGGGCTTTACAAGTGTATTTCCTAAAAAACAGTGATGCCATATGCAAGAATTCTCTTAAAGAAGCAAAGGAACTGTGCAATTCTTGTGATGTCCAAATTGAGAGACGGCAAAGGAAGAAAAATAATGCCCAGAGAAACAGCAGAGGATGTAAGACTCAGAGCAGAAAATGAAATGCTACAACTGATGAAAAGTATGACAAAATACAAACAGAAATGGGAGACAGTTTCATCAGCTTGAAGAAACTGGACTCTAGTTTTGGCTTTCTTTTAGACATAAAAGAACTGATGTCTACAACTAATGAGAATAGCTTGAAACAGAGATGCATTTTTATGGGAAGCTCTTATGATACACACTTGGATGGCTTGGAGATGTTTAGTGAAATAATGTACTGCCGAATGCTACTCAAGACAAGGGATGATATTAAGCTTTCGACACCAAAGAACCTCCTTCACTTCATTGTGCAGTATGGGGATGATGTATTTCCAAATCTGAGAGTTGGTCTGCAGATCTTACTGACTGTTGCAACATCTATTGCAGTTGTAAAAGGTCTTTTAGTAAGTTAAAACTTATCCTGTCTTACCTGAGATAATCCATGGGACAGGAAAGATAGTCAGCCTTGGCTTTGCTGAGTATGGAGCGAGAGGTTACCAACAGCATAAATTTTGAGGAACTAATCGATAAATTTGCAGCAGCAAAGACAAGAAGAATTTCTCTTTGAAGTTACATAATTACATCCAAAGCATTATATCAAACTATTTCTTTTACTTTATGTTAACTTTTCAGGTTACTATATCCAAAGTAATGTTTTAAGTTTTCGCAATGTTATGTTTCACTATTATTTTAGTATAAAATAATTCTGCATTAATTTTTTATATGCATTCTTGTTTCTGATTCTGTCCTTCTCTGTTATTCAATTATATCTTCAAAGTACCATTGTTGCCTCAATTATTTCACTTTTCTCATCTCTTCCATACCCTAAAAATACGCCACGAAATGCAGGTTTTCACGTTCTCAAACTCATAAATTTCCGGGAAAACATGAAGGACCCCTTATGGCTTACATTTTGTCACGAGGGAACGCGAAAACTGGGCGCTGAAAACCCTAGTTACGCCTCTGGATCATTACTAAACAGTTGTGAATACAAACCTGTGATAAATTATTACTTTTAAAAGTACTAAATTTAACACTTGTGTTTATAAATATATAAATCATAACTCTTATATCATATTTAAATGAAACAGTTGTGTATATTTACCAGAGAAAGGGAAGATAAACGTTGAGATATAATCTGGCCTACCATTTGAAGGCACTTGTTGATGTTCTATAAGCAGTACAAGTGTCACCTCCATAAAGTGAGAAAGAAATAAAAACAGATAAAATAAAACTTTCTTGACCACATGCAATGAAAAATTGCATATATATAGATAAATGAAAATATTTGAAAATTTAACATTTACATAAAAAGCTAGAAATGCAAGCTGTTTACGTACAATGTCATTGGAAACTTGATGCTAGAAAGTTGTATGCTTACACTGATCCTCCTCAAACTTTGTGTACTACAACAGTTGTTACATGGATTTTATTCTTATTGGTGCTGTTCTCTGTTGGAATAATATTATAATTATTCCAGTAAGTGTTACACAGGCTTGTACAGATTAGTATTAGGTAATTGCTTGTGTACTATAAATATGTGTGAAGGGAATGGTTACAGATGTAGATATCTAAGAAGACTCTATAAACAGTGATGTCCTACCATTGTCAATTGATGTGACAAACAATGGTTATATCATTGGAATTTTGTCATGAATAACTATCCCTACACCGAAGGTAGGAAACGATATAAAGTCTGGTTAATGGCAGGTATCTCCAGAAGATTGACGTGCAGAGCTGATGAGACCAAAACCAATGACTTGCAAACACCTTTGAATTTATAAATTGCCAATCCATCACAGAAGTGACTGTAAAAAGACACAACATGGAGCAGATAAACAAAAGAGGAATGCCAGGTGTGATGTTATGTCTGTCAAACCACTAGGATATACAAACATACATTGAGGGAGGAAGAAAGATAACAGGGTCCATGTGATCCTGCACAAGGTTTCACTGAATGTACAACACAAACTGAAGAACTTGAATGTGAGCATGACCGAAGGTAAATAGGACTACCTTGAAAGCCCATGTTCCCAAAGGAGATACAATCTCATGGGCAATGAGAAACGGAAGGTGGAGGAAGGTCTTGGAGTGAGAACAGGTGTAATCCTTGGATTGCATGGCAAAGGAGGACGGTGAAAACAGTTAGCCAAATCATCACCCTGAGGCACACCAGGAGATGGTATATCCAGTCTTGTGTTAGAAGACACTACAGCATACATCGTGGACTCCAATTCATGGCAAACTAAGACCAAAAGACCTCCTCAGCAGAAAGAAAGGAGCCCAAAGCCACAGAAAATGTAGGTTGTTTTCACTGTTAGTACTAACAACAACAATTGTTCTAAGTGAAATTGTGCATCAGTGATTTGGGAATAAAAGCAGGCTATTTAAAATAAAACCACAAATTGTCAAAAAAGTGTAGCAAAAAAAAAAAAAAGAGAGTTAATCACAAGAAAAATGAGGGATACACATCTGGTATGCCAAATCAAGAAGTGAAGATTTGCAGTTTATGGATTCAACTGAACCAAGATGATGATGTATGCCCACCTACTGGTGAAGGGTTGTCACATGCTCAGCTGCATGCTACAACATAGCTGCACCATAGGAGAAGGTGGCAGTATCAAGACTAGTGGCAAGCAAAATTGTCCATATAGAGGGTAGTATTGAAGGAGAACAATTTTTTTGTATGCAAGGTAAGGAATCAAAGAAAAGTTCCAAATGGTCTTGTTTTTTTTATAATATAAGTGTTTTATTCACCAGTTTGGCTCAGAAGTGAAGTTCATCCCCATTTATTTTGGACTGAGATTTTATTAAATTTATTTGACTTAATAATTCTTCCATTCAAACACAAATATTGCAAAAAAATTATTGCAAAATACTAAAATAGAATTAATCTTTTTATCTCTTAACTTTTCTTTTGTTTAAATGAATCAATTTACATTATATCTGGAAAATATGAATTCAAATTCACCAAAACCATGCATTAATCAACCTATCTCTTCAGTAAAGCTTGGCATGGCATGGTGGGTTAAGGTGTTCGACTCGCAATCTGAGGGTTGCGGGTTCAAATCCCCGTTGCACCAAACATGCTTTCCCTTTCAGTCATGGGAGCATTATAATGTGACAGTCATTCCCACTATTTGTTGGTAAAAGAGTAGCCCAAGAGTTGGCAGTGGGTAGTGATGACTAGCTGCCTTCTGTCTTGTGTTACACTGCTAAATTAGGGACAACTAGCGCAGATAGCCCTTGAGTAGCTTTGTGCAAAATTCAAAACAAACTGTTCAGTAATATTTTGTTATATCTATTTGCAATGTATATTAAGGAACCCTCTTCCATCAAATTTTATAGTACTGTTCTGTTATCTGAAAATAACAATTGAATGATTTTGTTTCAATCTGGTAACTAAACTGTCATAACTAAAAGGTCGTTCAGTCTACCAATGAGAATAAAAGCATTTTCAGTTGAGTAATTGAATTATTTGATGATAATTCCACCAAAATAGAAGTTACTGGCATGTTTAAAAATTTCGTTTGTTCAATCAAGATCGTCATTACAGATACATTAAGTACAATCTCTGGGGCTTAATACTAGTTATGTACCAATAAAAAACAATTTATAGATTATTACTACCACAAATGAAGATGTTTGAAAATTTGATCCAACAAAAAAAAATCAAGAATACAGTTATTACAATTCTAAAACATCAGATACAAAAGATAGGTAATAAAATTAACTTTTCCATTTACAAGATTGACTGGAACAGAGAACACATTATAAGGGTAAATATCTAACAACCAATTCTCCAGTTACAGAGTGAACATATAAGTATATATTCTGGAGTAATTTATTGCTTTTTATTTTTAAACTGTATTGGTGTGTATTAGTTATTATCTGAATTATTATTATTCATTATGATATGTTGTTTTAATACTCAATGTTTGCCCCAACCCCAATAATTTTGGAAGATTGAAGACTTGTAGTGCTAAACATTTGGATTTCAATTCCTGTAACAAACAGTAGTTGAGCTTAAAAATAGACTATCATGTTTTACAGCATATAAGACATTTTTCCCCCACCAATAAAAACTTCTAAAAACATCCTGAATGTAATAGTTGAAATGAAAGAAAATGTTTTTGTTTTAACTTCTACAAAATGTTCTGTTACTTCAAAAGAAGTGCTTGCCTTATTTTAAACAACAAATCCATGATAGTATAATTCCTGCAATCCTCATTAACAGTAAATATTTTTATTTCAAACTAGATACCACTCAAAGTTGACATATTTCAACTGTGTAAGAGTCTTCATGTTTGAGATTAAGAAATTGTTATAATACTTGTAAACACATATACATGTGATACTAAAGACATACTAAGAACATTGACTTGATTCCTTTATGTCACGACTGTTGTAACTAAAATTTCCTAATTATTTAACTATATGAATTTCCTCTCAACAACACATAGCTAAAATTGACACTCAAGGTGGAATACTACATACATTTTTCAATGTGGCATGGCTTGATGGTTTGGGCGCTAAACTCGTAAGTCTTGGGTTATGATTTCTAATCCCATCACCAAGCATGAAATTTGTAACAGCCCATTTCTTTTTTTGTTGATAAAAGTTGTTATTGATTTAATGTTGACTAACTACCCTCCTCCTATCACTTCTAAATTAGGAATGGCAAGTGCAGATAATCCTCAAGTAGTTTTCAGCAAAACTTAACCATTTTTTTATTCAGAGGACATCTGTGAAAAAAATATTATTAAAGTGCTTTCATATGAAATTTTTAACAGTTGGAAGCTAGTTTGAAAATCATTTAAGATTTCTTTGTAAGTGATTTTTTTTTCTCTTTTGTATCTTAAACGTTTGAAGCCATCTTATTGAAAAGTTTATTCTTAGCATCCACTCACAATACTGATTGTTTTTTTTTTTCAAATTTATTCCCTCTAAAATGGAAATCTTCATTTTTGGATGCAGATATTTCCAGAAAAAGCATGTTTTTTTTTTTCCTTTTGCTTTCCAAGTATTAATTTAGTTTGCACTGAATTGAAGAAAATAAATAAATAAATAAAATACTTGTCTTTTATACAAGAAAATAAATTTATGGAATTTTTTGTGATTTTGACATAATTGCAGTAAACTTCAAAAGCATTACTGATACTCTCAGCAAAAGCTTTTATTATGTATATAGCACTTCTACTTCATACCCCACCTTCTAAGCCATCAAGACTTGGCAGAGTGATGACCATACCCAAGTGTGACCTTTCCTTGAGTCACCTGAAAAAGGCAGATGCTCTTATTGGAAGTACTGTCTTCTATTTGCCAAACATCTTTTGAACTATTCTTTCATTCCCATTTATTCTGATTGTTTGAAATCAGGTGATTCTCTGAACTCTGCCATAGTTTGTTATGATTCGGTGGTTGCACACAGGATCCCTTCTATAGTTTCTGTGTTCACTGCCAAAATTGTATGCCATTTCTCTTGCCCTGGATTACATAAAAGCTACTGTAGTACATGAACTATACTATTTACACTGACAAACTTACCTCTTTATTGGCACTGGAATTGCTTCACATTAGTTCTAATCTTGTTCTTGTCAATATTTGAAATTGACTGGTCCATTTCTCTTTATCATCTATTTTAATCCAATTTTTCTGGATGCCAGGCCACATTGGTATTTACAAGAATGAGCCTGTTGATACTACAGTTAACTTTACTTGCTTTAGTGAAATCACAGTTGTGCCTATTTCATATGTGGACTACTGCCATGTAATAAAGGGCAACCTCAGGACCAGTTGGAAGTCAATTTACAGTGAGCAACTTGATAACAAGCTCTTTCAGATAAAACCATCAATTGAACTTTGACCATTTGGTTTCCATAAGAATAAGAAGGAGAATGTTTTCCAAACTTGTCATAGTTTTTAACTTATCCTTTTCTTTTATCTGGTACTTATGCACCAATGTGTGACACTCGAGTCATAATAGCCAACATTTTACTGTCGTGCTGTCATTATGACCATGGGCAATGGCACCATTTTAGATATATTTTAATCACAGGTTTACCCTTGATTTTGGAAAAAATCATTGGATATGGTGACATTGTCCATCTAACAAACTTTTTAATTTTTCAAGAACCATTGGCCTTTTTAATTCTGTCATATAGAGCTCTTAACTATCCAGTACTTTTCTTGAAAGAAATTGTGAATTTTTCTCTATTTTAGGAAAGTGATGAAAATTGTCCCAGTAATTATAAACTCATTACTCTAACATCAGTTGTGGGAAAACGTTTGGAAAAATCTATTAAAAGATGCAGTGAGAAGTCAATTAACAATGTTTAGAATTTTATTGGATTGATAGCATGGTTTTACTAAGGATAATCTTATCTTATAAAACTTTTGACATTATTTGGAAAGGTTACTGCTTATGCATACGAAGGTAATGGTGTAGATTGAATGTATTTGGATTTTCTGAAAGTATTTGACAAGATGCTGTATAAAAAGCTTGTAAAAGTTGTTTATGGTTGTGGGGGATATGTAATTGAAGAAATTCTAAGTGTTATTTCTTTACACTTTAAACCAACCTTTTCTCATACATTCTTTTGATGTTCTAATTTACTGTTTCACCAACTTTCTTAATAGTCTATGATCTTCTAAGTCTCCTATCATATCAGTCAATTTAAATTTCTTAAATTTATGATGCTTTTTTCTCATTTTATGTCTTAAACTCTTTGTGAACCAACCTTTTTTTAACTTGCTGCTCTCCTTTTCTTTATATAAGAAATATGTTTACCTTGAATATTTAAAAATTGTCCACATCTGATAAGTGTCTCTAAGTAACTCAACTGTTCAATTTACAATAGATAATTTTGTCACATTCCTTCAAAATTTATTTTAAATCTCTTGCCAAAATGTTGTTATTCCTTACTTATGCAGCAAAACATTGAACCTAATAAAGTAATCATTACTTGCATCCAGATGTTACGCAGTTTCTACCGTTTCAGTCATTTGTATATTTGAAGTTAACAGTATATCTAAAATAGGAGATTTTTACTAATTGGTGAAGAAAGCCAGTCTGAGAAGTTTCCAAAAAAACCTTTCTCCCTCTTCGTTTGACCTTGATGGCCTGTAACTAATTCCCACTGAAAGCATTTTCTTTTTATATTCACAAACAGAAAGTCAAATAGAATACATTTACTTGCTATTATCTTTAATATCCTCAACTTCAAAAAGATGTAACTTGCACTTCACATGTAGAACCACTCCTCCACTTATTTAATAGTATATCTCTATTAAATAGCCTCTTTTTCTGGCCTCTCAACACTGTCTAGTCCTAGATTGAAACTTCCATCAAGGCTGAGTTAATAGCCTTAGCAAACAAGCCACCCCTACCCTATTTAAATGTAAACCATCCATTCCAAAAAGGTCCTTTCTTCTGCTGAATCAATCCATCCCACAAACCCAAATAGCCTAACTGCTCATCCTTATATATTAACATTAGTCTAACATGTAGCCCTAGTGACTTATTTCAGAGTCAGTTCTGGGCATTATCACTAGCAAAATTAAGTTATGTCGTTTTGTTTCTTTAAATGACTTTATCAACTCTTTGTAACTTTTAATAAGCTCCTCTGACATACTTTTCCCTACACATCATTAGCCCCTGTATTCACCAAACCCTGCATCTCTGCTGACCTCTTTTATTATATTTCCTGCTCTCTCAGCTATGTCCTCCACTTGTGTAGCATAATCTAATTCTTTTCTCCCCATAGACAACCATGTCTACATACCTTGTCAAGAGATGACTTTTATCTATAACCCCCTTGACATCAACATCCTTCTCTGACCTTTTTGTTTGCCTTTGCTCCAACCCTTCTTCACCAGCAGCAGCCAAGAGCTGAAATTTGTTGCACAACAAAATAGATTCATTATAACTAAATTCACTACTTTTATTCTAATAGTAAAAACGTTACTAAAACCAACACAATAGTTCTATTGAGCCATTTGTATTAAACAAAAAGAATCATATAATGGGATCTAGATGTGAGTAAACTAATAATTACATACAATTTCTACTTAATCTTTAATGCAACAGAGTCTCACAAACAACTGGTGTATAGAGTAATATAATACTTTTGTTTGTTTTATAAATATTATTGAAAACATTGAGTGAATAAAGCCTGTACCTGAATCAGACAAATATCCAATGGTAATTGTTGTTCAGTACTCAGTAAAAGTTCAGAAGAATATGGAAATGTTTCTCTTTTTTATCTCTGTAACAATCACAAAACAAGTTGGAGGAACCAGTTTTAACACAAAAGACAATGCAAGACTTAAGCAAATACATGAATATGTTAAAACTAGTTCTTTCATTTCCAATACTTCTGACAGTTCCATTTGCTGTAGTCTTTTGATCACTTACCACTACACAATATTCTGTTGTAAAAAGTTTGTATTTACCTTTACTATAAAAATGTTAGAAAATTTATATACAAGACTATTTTAATGGGTTTCCACTCTATTATGCGTAAATGCTATTTTACCAATTTTTCTGTGTTTGTTTCAAGATACCAAAACAAATATTTTGTTAATCCATCATTTTTTCTTAAAGCACACTCTTTTAAAGTTAATACAACAGTTAGCTTTAATTAACTAATCAATCACTCAACATGATAATTTGTTGGATCTAGGTGTATTTGCTTACATTCACAGGTACCACTTTTACGTGATTTATTTTGTCAGTGAATTCCTGCAAAACTGATTAGAAATTGCATTTTTTAAATTTCCTCTTTGAACATAAAAGTTTGAATTAAATGAATATATTGCTGAATTATAAAATGATATTCTCTCTTTCATGCAACTGTATACAAACAAATGATATACTATGTAAATGAAAATGCATTTTATCTCGGCCAATATCTGGGTTTGAAACTATCGTGTTGTACCTTAGATATCAGCTTCTTAAAAGCAGTCCAAAGAAGCTGCAAGCCATGAAACTATCTTTCCTTTGAATTACTGAAAGCACTGAATCACAAATAGACAGTCACACCAACATAGTATTTCCAACTAATATGCACACTTTGATTCTTAAAATTCAGAGTTGGTAGTCTGCAATTAGTTACTAGAAAATATAGAAACTAAACTATGTGATGATATCATTATCTGAATGTATGTGCCTGACTATATAAGGGTTAAGATAAAGAAGATGGCAAGTTAACAAGAGAGGCTCATATCTACACGCACTATAGTAACCTTCTTTGCAATACGCATATAAAAAGATAACCATTGATGGTATTTATCAGTATTCAGAAGAAATGAGGCTGCCAATAAAATCAAATTACGGAGAATCAATAGCACAATACAGTCATAAAGCCATTGATAAAAACCAGAAGACATGATGGATCAGTAACAAAAATTCTCGTTTTATACTCTGCTGTGGGTCAATTAATGTAAATTTTCCCGTTGTGGCCAAACAGGAATATCTACCTAAAATGCTTAGTTATTGTCTCATTATGAGCTAACCCAAATTTATGTGTTAAACAAACTCATTATGATTCAGAGAAGAGTATCTGGACCAAATATTTGTGGCTATTTCTTGTTGGTTTAACCCAAATTCACGGTAAAATATTCTCATCGAGATTTATTTTACGACATTTATAATGTTTCCTACTTAAAGACAAGAGATAAAAAATCAGAAATTGCAAAATAATATACCTTGATAAAAAGTAGTTCTACTTTTCAAATCATTCATAATGTGGTGCTTTAAATTAACATTAATACAAAAATTTCTATAAAATCGTAAGTTGCCAAAAACTTCAAAGTTTCTTTTTTTCTAATTTGTTCTTTTTTTTTCCTTGGAAAAAATCATACTTTACTCTAATATGCTAATAATCCATATTTTTTACTTGCCAAATAAACAATTTTTTACTAAATACATTTGTGGTATTTGAATACAAAGCGGAAAATAATTATTAAGCATTAAATTACCCATCTTACCATATTTGCATTCAACGATCTAATTCACTTGTTTGTTTTGAATTTCTCACAAAGCTACTCAAGGGCTCTCTGCGCTAGCCGTCCCTAATTTAGCAGTGTAAGACTAGAGGAAAGGCAGATAGTCTTCACCACCCACCGCCAACTCTTGGGCTACTCTTTTTCCAACGAATAGTGGGATTGACTGTCACATTATAACTCCCCTACGGCTGAAAGGGCGAGCATGTTTGGTGTGAGGGAGATTTGAGCCTGTAACCCTCATATTATGAGTCGAAAGCCTTTAACCCACCTAGCAATGCTATAAGCCTCGAGCACTTAAATGTGATTGTTATAATGTTTATTAATCAGCTTAGCTAAACTAAACTAGCTTCCTGTTTAATTAATTGTATCTATTTCAACTCAGAGTTAATTCGCTCGTTCTGATCCTCAATAATATATTAAGGAAGTTCCATACCAAATGGAAGACTCGAAATTGTTTGTAAACCCTTTGCATGTTGATCATGACTTATAAATAATCGTTATTGCAAATTGTGATATTAAAACATATTCGTATTGAAATATAAAACTGGATGTATCAATATTGTTGATAAGTATCATAAATCGAAAAGATATCGACATTTATTTAACTTCTAAAATTAATTTATCATTTAACACAGTTTCAGGCCATTTGAAATGAATATATGTTGCATTACAGCACACAACCAGCAAAACTACAAGGGAATTGGGACAAGTGATGTGTAACAAATTCAAATCACCCATAACATGACATTCCAGTTAGTTTGTAAGCCACCCAAAAATAGACAGCAAGCGAGCTTATGAGAAGTGTAACAATGTCAACTCAGGATTAATTTGCCTATCTGTGGACCTGGACAGTCGATACAATATTCAGTTCAGACCAGATAAAAGACTGAATATTGTATGTGAGTTTGTATAATTTTTTCTTGTAAATCATTATTTGTAACAGCCATTTGTTATAGAAAATGCATTACGTCAGTTTCCCTATGCAGTAAATCTGACACTTAAAGTAGAATCAAATTGAGACTATGGAGGAACTGCAAGCTACAATACCAGTTTCTTAAATGTGTTGGTAAAACCATTGCATTCATGATACGGCTCTTATTTGTATATCCACATTTTAAAATTGGATAGAAACTGGAAAGAGTTTGAATGTTGAATGCGCTTGTGTGTGGACTCTCGGTCGTTACCTGTTCATATGAATGGACAAATTTTTTACGAATTTCTATTTTGAAAAAGCCTGTGCACGATATTTTTCGCTTGTCCATTAATATTAGCCGAATAAGAACAAGTCTTCTTACTGCTAGCAGGTAAAACTGTCACTTTGCATAGTAAAATTTAAGATATTAATACATTACATACAGGGATATGGCCTTCCAAGAAACCAGATATTACACTGGTCTTCGGGGTACATGCATCAACCCTTTGTTAAAAGGCTATTGACCTCATCACGAAAGATGTTACTGTGTGGATACTTACAACAATGGTAAAAAATTGCTCTTTCAGACAAAGATATTATTTTGAACTTAGAGGTGCCCGCTTTTATGGTAGCATCATAATTGACACAATTAATTAATAGCAGTATGTTTTCATTGAAATTTATTTCCTTAAATATGGGTGATAAAAGGTGCTGCAAAAATCTGTATTTCAATTCATGATGCTCCTTTCGTTAAAGAATAATTTGAGGATATTATTTCTTTATTTACTTTTACAAGTAAGATATACCTCAAGGATGCACTATGTTTGGTTTGGTTTGAATTTCGCACAAAGCTACACGAGGACTATCTATGTTAGCCGTCCCTAATTAAGCATTTTGAGACTAGAGGGAAGGCAGTTAGTCATCATCACCCGGACGGCTAGAGCAGATAGCCCTCGTGTAGCTTTGCGCGAAATTCAAAACAAACCAAATCCTCGACCCTCATGGAGACGGCACATGTGACTGTTACTCGGCGAAAACCTAGTCAAGTGATATGGCGTTTCTTCACAACAATAGAATGGCTGACTGCAGCGTCTCAAGAAAAAGTGACCTCTCAGGCTGATAATCTTTGTGTTCTTAAGATACAAATTGTGATCTTTTATATCCGTTTACAAAAGGCTTAAACTACACTAAGTTAAAAGCCTCAGTCATATCGGCGGAGACCCTCTAATGACCGAAGTGTATGTCCAACTATGGCATTTATCTGAGCTTTTGAAGTGGCAGAACCTTCGATTGTTCCAGAGTGTGTTTATTAGTGTTGGTCTTTAGTCGTTGCCAAACAGAATAGCCACGATCAACTTCTTTCAGACAGTGGCAGACGAAATTATTCGCTCAGAAATTTCCTGGGGTCGAATC
The DNA here is from genome assembly GCF_004210375.1 of Tachypleus tridentatus. Lineage (NCBI taxonomy): Eukaryota > Metazoa > Arthropoda > Merostomata > Xiphosura > Limulidae > Tachypleus > Tachypleus tridentatus. Next base: position 113,931,994 of record NC_134830.1, read on the forward strand.
GTCGCGTCATATTCTGTTGCTGGGACACTGCATACACCCTGGTCGCCTTGAGTTTGTTTTAGGATTAATACAACGAACTGGGACAGTTATATAAGGAGGCGCAGCAATGTGGTTGGTCCAACAATTAGGTTGGGTAGATATTTAATTATAGATATTTTAATAGTATAGTGTTAGTAATAATATTTAAGTTTTAACGTATTTGTTGTTCGATTCTGTGCTTAATATTATATTGGTAACAATACTTGAATCCAAACATATTTAATCCTCCATTCTGAGCTCATCATTATATTGGTTATAATACTTGAATCCTATTTCCATCAAAGATTTTCTTGGAAAGACTACCTAATGTTTTATCTTGACTGTTTTCGCTGTTCTGTGCAAGAGAGCCTCAATGTTTCAGACACTGTATGTTTTACGGCTAGCACTGGAACAGGTTGGGGATGTCATTTTGGTTAGATACTTCTAAACTGAACAAACAATTAAAGAAAATGCAGACACTGTTCACCTATTTAGACAGGTAGATGTCGCAATTCCTTAAAAGTATATAATCATTGTATGTTGTTTCTGTCACCTTGGTCATGGAGGTGAATTTATTGTGTTACTTCTGTCAACCTGGCAAAGAAAGTAACTCATATCTTTTATAATCATTCCATGCTACTTCTGCCAGCTTGGTCATGGAAATAAGTTCCAACTTCCAAACCTTCAGCATGTGGGCTCTCTCACCTTAACCATGGAGGTAATTTACGTCTTCTACAATCACTCAATTACTACATGTGCGGTGGGGCAGAACATTTTAAGGAGGGACCAATAAATTAAAAAGCTGAAATTAATCTGAATCTTTAATAAAATTGTCATTAAAACAAATAAAAGTAATAGTACTTTAGAAGTTTTATTTTTGTACTAAATGGTACAAAACGACTTTATTATATATAAAACAAAAAGTAATATGCCTCTACCGGCTACGCCTGTGAAATGAATACACCTTGGATAATTGATTTCATAGTTTAAAGAATTCGACGTTTTTATGCATTGTATTTAAAATGGAAGGAACTACATTAGTTTTTAAAAAGTAAATGCCAACTTAATCTCACTTTGCATGGCTTCAGTAATTAAAGAGAAAAATTGTTAAAGAGATCAGTTCATGCAATGAAAAGGATTTGGAATTATTTGAAAGAGATTTTTCATGAAAAATGAGATTACATTCATACAACAATGTACTTATCATTTACAAAATGAAATTATTTTCTTTTTAAAGGAGTAGAAAGGAAAAACAACAATATTATGACCCAAATATTTAGAACGGAGGTTCCCAAACTAGTTCGTGTGTTCCTGGAGGGTCCGTTATAGTACTTAAGGGGGTTGGTAGTAATACATCAAGTTTATACGTCACAAGCGTCGATAAAAAGTACATTGGAAAAAAGTTTCCGAAATATAAACGCAGATAGCTCATCTTTAGGTTTTTCTGCTATGAATTTCTAATTTTTTTTTTACCAGGAAGGGGATATTTTTCCTCTTAATTTTATAAACTAGACACGCCATTTGAATATTAATTTTTAGCAAGTTTTCCGATTTGTGTTTTACCCCTTCTTTTACCTATCACCACTCCAGGAAAAAAACAACAACAAACACAATATATTATAGCATGTACAGATGCAAATCAGTATGTCAGGAAATGCACAATATCATTCAAAGAAGAAACGATTTTTATCCATTAAGAAATCACTAGTGCCACATGACTGTAAATAACCCCAGTTGATTAAGCGTCAGTACACGCCAGGATCAAGTAGGAAGTACTTATATTAACGTTATATTTGTGTTGATGTTCTGTGAATATTCTCTGTTATTGTATAATTACTGTCACTCAGCGGAAAGCGTAACGTCTAATAATTTGTAATTAACCAGACGAATGTAACCTTGGAAATTTGAGTTGAAAGGAAAAAAAAACAACTCGCGAGTGTACAGATATCGACAGTGAAATATCCATCAATATTCCTCAAACTAACACTTAAATAAACCAAATGATTTTAGCACAAATTTATATCGTTTAAATTTCTATACGTAATATTTATTTACTGTGTGTGTTAGTTCGTTTCTTGTTAAACACATGGGCTGTTTGTAATGCACTCACCACGTGCATCGAAACTCAGTTTTTGTCATTTATAAGGGTATGGTTAAGTATTAGTTATCCCAAAATATGCTTAATGTTGTTTTGATGTAGAGAATAAGATGTAAACAGTGTGTGTATTATTAAATACGAAAAACAACTTGTTCGATGTGAACTTTCAACAAATTGTCGATAAATCAGTTTTAATATTCGACCAATAACTGGCAGATGGCTGTAGCGTCTTGTCTCACACATCGACCGCAATGAGATATTTTTTGTCACAAACAAATCACAAAGCTACTACCCATTGGGCTTGGCTATTTGTGCTCTATCCACCAGAGATATCTAAACCCGGTTTCTGGTGGTGTAAGCCAGCAAACACACAGCTATGCCACTGATGGGGGGAGCCGAACTCGTTTGTTTGTTTCTTTTGAACTTCGCGCAAGGCTACTCGAAGGCTATATGCACTAGCCGTCCCAAATTTAGTAGTGTAAGACTAGAGGGAAGGCAACTAGTCATCACCACCCACCGCCAACTCTTAGGCTACTCTTTTACCAAGTAATCGTGGGATTGATTGCCACATTATCATGCCCTCATGGCTGAAAGAGCATAATTGGTGTGGCGGGGATTCGAACCCGCGACCCTCTGATTACGAGTGGTGTTGGGCCGAACTCGTTTGTAACAAATTATCGGAAATTATGCTTCTAGTTTTCCTTTTGTTAATGTAATAAAAATAAAAAAGTACAATAAAAATACATAAATATATTAGTACTGAAAGGAAAGATATACTGTTTTCAATAATCCTATTAATGTCAAATTAGATGGGGAGTCTAGCCCTCCAACATACCCTTCCTCATGTTATCCTGTATCACTGTGACAAGTTTATACTGATTAATCAAGAAATGTGGAAATTTACAAGGAATAGAGATGAAATGATAGATATACGACCGCGTATTTTCTTCCTATACACGCGCTGTGATGTATATGGTTGATTTTTTTGTACAAGTGAAACAAATGTGACAAGTTTTAAGTAGTCAAAAATATTTCAAATAAACTTATAAAATCACTAACTGGTGTAAAATCATCATCACACTATTTCTCCTGTACATGATGTACAAAGAAAAAAAAAAGTAAAGTTAAAACATAGAGAGGCCTGGTTATTGACTCGTCATCTGCAAGAATTGGATCCGAATATTCAAAGATGCTTGCCTTTTTCGTCATGGAACATTATAAGGTGACAATCAATCTCACTGTTCATTAGTAAATGAGTAACTCAAGAGTTGTAGGTAAGTGGTGTTGTCTAGATACCTTCCCTTTAGTTTAATACTCCAAATACATATAACATTGTTAACTCATAAGGTACCAAATAAATGTTTGACTTTAGTCTTAAGCTAGTGTGGCGAGGTGTATTGGGAGATGTGTCATAGGATGACAGTTTGTACAGGTAAAGTTAAAATAAACTTTATGACTTAACAAGTTTCAAACTTTGTTCAAGTAGGTCAGTTCATTATCTCAGCATGCAAACACTTTGTGAGAATTAAAGGAGTAAATAACAATGCTTTGGGATGGAAGTTGGATATACTTTTCAAATAGACCACTTGTCTGTGAGTATAGGGTGTTGCCATCTTGAATGACACTCTTCAATCACAATAACAATCTTACTTCTGATATGCCTATTACCAACTATATTAGATAAAATGAGTTCCACTACTAACAAGATAATATTGTTTCATAGTATCTTATTCTTGGTATATCCAAAAAAACAATATTAGAAACATATACAAACTGCTCTTTAGCCTAATTTTAATACCAGACTAAGTATACAATCCTTACAAATGTAAAAGAGAGAAATTTATGACAATATATTAAATGCAGTTAGATGTTCTTTGTAAAAATAAATATAAAAAGTGGCTTAAGGAAATCTTAATATAATGTGAAGTAATATAAAACATTGCTAATTGTCATAAAATACAACAACGTTATAAGTCAATCAAATAAAAAATAAAGAAGGGAAAGTTTCATATATATGTAAATGAACACACTAATTCCTCAAACTTCTTACCCACTGAGAAAAAGTTTTTTGTTTCATAAAAAAGAATCTACATTTGATCCCATTAAACTTCTTAATAAACAAGGTTATAAATGGCAAAAGTTGCATAAGATACTACAAGGACACAACAGGTACAAGTGTTAGTGTAAACTAGATGTTGACAATCTGACATCAAGTTGACACCAAATCAGGACACTAATATATGGTGCACTTTAAAATAATCATACAGCATTAGAATCAATATATACTTTCAAAATCTATGGTGCTGCATACATTATACAAATTAATAGGCTAATACAGTAAATGATTTAGCATCCACTACATCTTGTCTTCAAATTATGTTATTTTTCATTCACATCAGTAGTAGCCACAGCCTGTTGAAATGGCAATATGGTATTTGATGATAGCACCTTTAAATATAAGAAAATGTTTTTCACTTTCATGCTGCAATTAATGATTATATCCAATGTGCTTGCCAGTGAGATACCAAGCCATATTCCAAGATATCCACCAATGTAACTGAACAGCTCTAATTCCTATATAAAGCAGAAATTATTGAATATAAGTAAAATAAATATTCAAGATACATGACTGATGCTTCTTTATCAGGTTTGAGTAAAATGTAAACTTATCAGATGATTATTTTTATAGTGAGTCAGTTATTTCTAACCATTCAACAAATTTATTAATTATTTAAACCCTAATGAAAACATTTTATATAACTTCATGATGTCCTTAGCACCTGTAAAACATTTTATAATTGAAAAGTATCATTTGCTAAGTCATTATATGTTTTACTGGAGTTAAACAGTATTTTCAGGTGTAACATATTCTATGATTGTTTATTCAATGTAAAAAGTTTACCTGATATTTTGGATGGTGTTGGTAGGTTATAATCTCTTTGTTTTGAATAACAAGCGAAACCCTTACAGCATATTCTCTGGAACAAAATGTACATATAAATTAACATCTACATTTTTAGAAATCTGTGAAAGTTATTAATGTTAATAATCAGAAAATCTGCATAAATTTATTCTCTCATACATAGTAAGTATTTTAGTTACTTATTTTTCAATTTAATGAAAACCAACATCAGTAATCAGTAAGGTAAATAAAAGACATGTTTCAAAATAAGACTCATTTTAGTGAGTATAAAATTTTAAAATTAAATTTCTGAACTTTCATCAATGAGTAAATGTCTCAATAGAAAATCATTCAGTACAAAATCCAAAATGGTCTATTTAATTTGTTTTTATAGATGCAGTAATTAGAATACTTAAAACTTCAGTTGACAGATGTTGTTTGATAAATGTACACAAGATGTTCCTTCTTTGATGCTGACTTGAGTAATATTTATATGAAGATGATTTAATCAATTTAAATAAGCAATAAAAATTCTTCCATAAATAACTAAATTAGAAGTTATGATTTTTCCTATATTGAAGATGTTCTCCTGACACGTACATACTTATGATTACATACATAGCTATTCTTGTTCAGTCCTACTCTTTATTTGCAAATATTTCCTCACATGCCAAAAGCCTTACATTTACACATTCCTTGTCAGAGTATAACCTCTGACAAAGTACTTTACTGCTACTCACATACATAGTTAGAATCCTACAATGAACAGATGAAATGACGAGAGCAAGGGAGAACTAGAAGTATTCTTCAAACCAACCTCAAAACATCCTGATTATGGTAATAAGGGTATGATGGACCTTATATGGCAATCCAACAGTATTCAAAAATCAAGTGCTGTGAAGGTAGGACATATATTATACTGTTGATAAGTCAACTACACACCAAAACTAAACCACTGGGAACCAACATCCATGCTGAAGTTGCTGGAGCAGGAAAAAGAATTGTACCATCTTCAGTATCCACCATCCCAGTATCTTGGAAGTGGGAAGTTGTAAGAACTCTTACTCCACTAGAAGAAGTTTGCAGGGTGAGAAACATTCTGTGGACAGTTCAGAAGAATGTCACACTAGAGACATTGCAAGAAGTGACCAAGAAACCCTATTCTTAAAAGCAGATCAAGCCTGGTTTAGTAAATCTAAGGAATGGCAGTAATCCCCTTCAGCTTTTCCCACAAAGTCCATGAGTTAGTTAAGTTCAAATAAGGCATATTTAATAAGCAAATATATTGTGAGAAGTAATCAATAATTAATGTTTTGGAACATCCCATCTCTATTTTATGTGACTGTAATGAGCAGTATGTACAATTTTAAGAAAGTAAAGTACACTTGAATAAGCAACGTTTGTCACAGAGCAGGATTCTAGTTGAAATATGGGACATGCCCAGAAATAATATATATGACAAAAGAAAGAAAACTTACCCAGTTACAGTTGCACTGAAGTCTGAAGAATAGCAACAGATGGAAGATGATAACCTGACAAAGAAGAAACCAATATGATACAGATAGTGAGAAATGCAAGTATGGTAAATAGAAGAATTTCTTCCAAAGAGTGATGTATGGAAAAAGTAAGATGTCTAATCTGATATTAAGTCACCTGAAATGACCTGTGGGAAGAAGTGAAGGAAGATTAAGTCAACTAAATTAAAAGCTGAAAACAATTTCTAAGTGTGAAAGGAGTAAGATCATAAATAGAGGAGAAATGAAAAGAATGAAAAAGTAAAAATGATCATTACTGAAGAGAGTCATGCAGGCAGTATAACAGAAAAGAGCATGAATGAGACATAGATGTCTGTCTGGATCAGAATGGCTAATAGGAAATGGAAAAAAAGGAAATTAGTAGGGATTACTACTAGTGGAATTACTCCCCTGTGCTGCTGAAGTTTTAACAAGAAAATATTAATCTGGTTAAGGGAGAGTATAAGTGGAATGGCACAGATTTCATGAAATACTGAGGACAAACAAATCTGACTGAAGATGTCTGCAGACCAAAAAAAGAAGGAACTATGCCTTAATTGTTAAATGAGACAGGAACGAGATGACAAAGGTTCAAATGGAGGTAAAGTAGGGCAAAAGAAGATCCATGATAAGGTTGAAATAGCTGGTATATGACAAACAAGTAGATAAGTACTATACACTTGAATCCAAAAAAGGAGAATGAGAACAATTGTTACTGTAATATTGCTGAGATAATGAGAGATGGGAGAGGAAGCTGAGGACAAGCCCCTTAGATAAAATCTGAAGAACCAAGAGATCCCTGAAGAAATCTTACCAAAAAGGAACAGACTCAGATAAACAAGCCCTCAGTGCAACAATACTGCCAGCAGTGTAACAAGAATTATCAAATTAAACATTTATCCCCTGGGTGACAGACAGATAAGTTATGGGAAGGATTAAGAAGAGAAATGGAAATAGGAGATCGTTGAGGCTCAGAGCAAGATAAACAATCAACTGATTACATTCTGGATTCCAAAGTTGCTGGAAGATCTTCAGGTACCAACCTATGTGGAAAATGGGGCAAGTGTAATGTATTAAGTTAAGTAGGTGACAAAGGATTTTGGGACAATACAGCATCTCTCCTCAAACGATTCAAACAACAGAGGAACCATGTGCAAAGAAAGGGCCAAAGTTGAAAAACATTTTAATATAGATGTAATTTGAGCAAATGCATTCCATGAAAACCCCTCAGTGTTTTGGTGGATTGTCTCAGAAAGAAGGTGGAAAATAGTTTGGGGTAGAAGTGAGGGTAAGATGAAGGCAAGAAAAAATTGGACATGGGATAAATAAATACAATAATTTGAGAAAAATGGCAAACACCAGGAAGGAGGTTGGTTCAAATAACTGTTAATCTCTCAAAATAGCTGCTGATAATTCCACAGCTGAGTTTTTCCTATCCAAACCTTTGTAAATATGTAAGTAGAAGGTATAACCTCCAAAATGAATAACAAAAAACAACTATATTTGAAAAAAACGTATGAAAGAGTATGTAATTAATGAATAAGGTCAGTGTCTGGGTAAAAATATAAATAAATTCCACTTCGGAATAACTTACAAATTAGTATTACTGGATTATAAATCAATAAGAAAATTAAAAAAAACTTGAAGAGAGCACAAACTAAACATCCAAACATGATCACTGCAAATCTAAAAGTGTAAGTTAGGTAAAACAGTACACTTCCTCTACAAAGAAAGTCACAAGAATCAGGTGGATGCATGATCTTTCTTTGGTGAAAGTTTGTTGTATGATAATTTGCTTCTTAAAATGAGATAAACCATGTCAATTTAGATGTGTGTAGGAAATGAAAAAGGCTTGTGGCATGCAAACAAATTTGCAAATGGAGAACAACACTGAAAGAGAATAGCTCTACATGTGAACAGAAATAAGGTACTTTGTACGAAGTAATATTTAGTTGTAATGATCATAGCATAAACACATTAAGATGAAGTCTTTAGCATTATAAATGAATTTAAAAACAGTTTAGAAATTTTAATCACAAACACAAAAGACACTTACACAGCTGAGTTATAATATAACAACTGTGAATAATATCTGGTTCATAAAGAAAATGAGCATTTACAGTCATATGACAATCTCATAACTGTACTGTCATGTATTGTTACATAAAATAAATCAAACATTACTTTTGAAGTAACAGGAAAATTTGTAGTAATGTAGAAAACAAACACATACCTTAACTGTTCCAAAGAAACTGCTTTCTTTAAAACATTTTTGTATAACACCATTAATGTTTTCTGAAATGTAAAATCATATTTAATTGTAACTATTTTTCTTTCTTACTTTATGCAGGTACATTAATATTAATTTAAAATGACTGACTGATCAAAGAACACAATTTATACAGTGTTTAAACTGGAAATTTTTAAGAAGTGGAACTTGCTTTTCTGATCCACTTAGACATTTCATCTTGTATCCAAGTTTAAGGGTATACCTGCCTAAACATTATGAACACTAAAACATCTAATGAACCATCTTTTTGTGGTGTTAGTTTTTCCCATGTGTTGTTTTCAATAACAAAGAAACAGAAGCAAGCAATCAGTTTGAGCTAAATTCAGTACAACTTTGTGATATATCTTGCTAATTTTCTCATTATGTAGCAGAACAACCTATTATTTTTTGAGAATATCAGATTAACCTGAAAGTACCACTAAGTAGAAAGAAAGGAGAAATGCTAATGCCATTCTGGTATTTTCAGGCAAACCTGAATTTCTGATTGGTAATCTACAATAACAGCAGATTTATGCAACAAATACAAGGAGTGTTTTGTCGCTGATGACTTGATTAAATTTTAGATTGTGTAAGAAATAAACAGGTTGAACATCTTTAAAGAAAGAAAAACAACCTGTAATTAGACACAATAAAGAAAAACAGTGTTTGTAAACAAGTGGGACAATCTCTTATACTGGATCAATGACAAGCTCATCACCTGTCTGTTCATTATGATGAAAACCCAGTAGAACTGAACAAGAAAATACACCTGAAATCAACAGATATACTCAATCAGCAACACCTCCTGGTGTGTCTTTTTTGCTCACACTTTCAGTCAGCATCATCAGGTAGTCAAGCAAAGGATATTCCTGTGATTATACTTTTAACTTTAGATTACTTACACTACTGCAAAATCTCTGCTACAGATGAGAGGTTACATACTACAGAGAACAAAGCAATCAGAACAAAGTAGCCTTAAGAACTGAGAAGTATCCTGTCAAATGAATCACAGACCACAAAGAAACCTGCAATTAAAAAATGGTACATGGATTAACTGCTGAGAGCAACTCATCATTGTGTCATCCTGAACCAGGAACTGATTAGTTACCAATGGTGGTAGCCAATAATGAACATGCAAACTGGTAGAGAGATTTAGCCACCAACACAAGTCATAATAAGTGATGCTGAGTACCCACACCTCTCCTCAACATCCACCCAATAATTAAAAGTGTGACCAAATAATATCTGGACATTTTCTTGAAGTGGTTCAAGCAGTTAAGTACTTGGAACAAATGGTGCAAGGAGCCACCAGCTCAACAAGTGATTCTGGGCTTAAGATGGTCAACAAAACTAGTCTATTAAGCTTTTAAAAGAGAAGCAACTAGGACACTGGGACATAGCATGTCCAAATTATGCCACCAATTCAAGCATACTTTGAAAAGACTTCTACAGATACAAAATTCTCATAAGATTTACACATAAGACAAAAATGATGCATACCATGGTTTTGAAGAATATCTTCTCCTTCATTACAGTAGTTTTAAAAGTAACTCTGTATGAAGTGGTAACTTAAAGTCAGTTGCAGGAGAAAAAGAAGTCTATGACATGCTTTGTTTGTGGTATGTTGGGTCAGTGCTTAGTGCTGTCAGTACAAGGTTGTAAATTCTGAACAATGGTTCAGTGGATGCCAGAGTGCCAGGAACTCTCATACTTTGTTGTGGAGCAGGGTAGGCAAGGCTAAGTTCTCACCAATTGCTTACCAAATTCAATAAAAGCAAAGGTAGGTGGTAAATTCTGCTCCTGCAGCTCAAGAACACTAACACAGCACAAGTCAATCCTGGTCACTACCCAATTACTGACATGAAAATTCATGTGCATACTGTTCCACGCCTGCACTATGTGGAGGGCCACACATCATAGTCACTGAAAGGTTTACTTCTTAACTTAAAAAAATACTTAGAAATTCGTCATTTGAATATACTTTAGTTGCAGAATATGCCAACATGATGTATAGTAGGTAGTCATTTCAATCAGTTTGGTCAGGGTCACAAACTTAACAAGCATACCCATAACACTCCACATCACTCATTCACCTGAACTATCAAACTAAGAATGACACAGTGGACAGTACCTAATTCTTAATAAAATTCTTAAAACAACTTTTTACTGAAACTGGCTATTTGTTTCATGTAGTTATCTCAATATTATTTAAATATTTGCTCAGTATTCAACCTGTGATAATGTCTTGGCCAACGGACACATTCTACACCACTTTGAGAAGTAATTAATAACAATACAACACACACTAATTACCCTTCTTGCTTTTGTGCAGAAAACAACTATATCTAAGCATAGTCTCTCAAAAGGAGAATCCATAACCATTTGTTGGAGATATCTTCAACACAGCTAACTTTTCTTCTAGACAGTACAGCATTTATAACATCATTCAAAATCCACTCTGAAATATGACAAGAAAAGTTGCTTTCACACTCTTGCAAAAATGGGTAAAACTATTTTGTTTCTTCCAGTCATTGCATTATGTAAAGCGTAAAGTACCTCTTCCTATACAGATCTGGAGACAACTAGTCACAAAACAGATTGACTACCATACATTGTAGATTTTTAGCAATGGTACCATTGAGTCATTTTGCACTAATAAGAAAAAATAAATGTGTTGGATGTTAGATATGTAAGGACCATGTTCGAAAGTTTGTGACACATCATCTTGCTGTGAAGCAGTAGTACCCAAGTTATGTCCATGTTAATGCAGTGTAGTCTCTTCTTGTATGGTTTGTTATCACTGTTGTTTCAATAGCTTTAGCTGCTCCATAGTATTCAGGATTTAGCACTCAAAAAAGGGTTATATCTTTAAGCCTATGAGATAGTTGATATAAATTTATGCTACTGATGCAAGTAGTAATGTATAATTAAACTTTACCCTTGAATCATACTATCTGATGGACATATATATCTTATTCAAGTGTTTTTTTTTAATATTAAATAGCTATTTCAGTTGCAAACTCTTTAAAAGTAGTGGTAGTAGTGGTAGTAAATCTATTCCTGACCAAATACCAGTCACCAATTAGTTCCTTTCAAACACTGACACCAGACCATATATTACAAGTCTATATATTACAAAACATTACTTTGTAGAGATGATCAAAATCTTTCTTGATCATTCTTTTAATCAAATATTAATGATACTACCCATTTCATGCCATTAAATTAACTAAGTTAAGATGTATACAGCTACTTGCTATCAGCTTTTTCATCACTATACAACTGGTGTGATGTCAAACTTAAAAGTACTTTCATTTTGTGTTTGTGTATTAGTTCTGAAACTTTTTTTTTTTTTTTTAGTTTAATGTTAAGTTGTTGAGCCACATGCATTTTTACTTTTTCGTATACCCTATCTCGTCTAAAAGCCGTTTTCTCCTCACTGAAAATCTAATATTGAGATAATGCCTGAAATATTGTTATAGTATTTGCCAAGGTAATTATCATAATTTTTCCAGTGTTTCATCTTGTTTGTTTTCTTCTACAATTTATAATTTTGTTCATCCACACAACATGAGACAAGCAATAAAACATTCGTCATTTTGGAGTTGTAGGAATATAGTGATTGATGTATTAGGCATTTCATGAGAAGTATGTCACACAGTACATTTTTACAATAGAATATCCACACATAAAGGCTTACAAATCTTACCACATTTACAAAGAAACAAACATGAATTATGTAAAAGATATTACAACATACACATATATTTTTATTTAAAATAGAAATTGATGAGTTAAAACTTAATATCAAAATAAATAATATGATTAAAACTAAAGAAGTTAAAAGATGTTCATGACATATGAAGAATAATTTGAGTTTTATACAAAATCATACCTGGCAATTAATTTCATAACAGATATTAGTTTAAAGACCATTCATTTGATATTATATTGATTATTTTGGTAACAAGAACGGTTTTATACATGAATGTTTTGTTTCACTTTGTAAACATGTTTTATATCATTTTGAAAATATGTCTTATGACACTCTACAAGTTTAATTTTACATATAAAGATCCTAAAAATTCAAAATATTTATAATGTTGTAATTAAATCATTAACACACTTGTCTACAAATTACTTTGGGAAAACCTTTGAAGATACAGATTGATATGATACTGTAGAATTATAAATACACACTACATACAGACTTCTAATTATTTTTTAAAGTACTTACTGATCCATTTTCATCTGAACCTACATCTACTGATTCAAGATGTGAAACTTCGTAAGTAATCTTTCTGATAAGAAAAGCAACACATACATTAAATTAAAATATTTATTCATAATAACAGAATGGCTGGCTCACAATAAAAGTATGGCTAGTAAAATATTATATTTTAAATGATCTAAAAGACATAGATCAGTCTAACATAGTTAATACATAAATACACCTAAAAATAAGTACTGAATTGAATTGTATAATTATATATACATATATAAATATATATGTAGGAAGACTATCAGACCAAAACTGTAATCTGTTCAATGGTTTATGCAGGTTCTTTAAATATTTTGTTGAAAATATGGTTCAGTCTACAAAACAATGAATTAATCTATTTCTTCAATAACATCCACCACAGCCTACATTTAATTTACCATAGATTACAGATAATAGTTCAAAAAGTTTGTTTCTAGGTTGTTGGTGCAAAGCAATTTGGCTGTCTGCACCAAACAGTCAGTAATTGTATATTTATTGTAAAAGAAAATAAAAGGAGTTAAAATGAAAAAGTGACCAAAATTCAGATAAAATAATTAAATTGAATTAAAGAGGTCAATTGCTTGTAAAAAGTTTAAAATACAAACAAGTTGTACAGTGTCACCATCACTTAAGGCACTGTTCAATGTCATGGGGTAAACCTGTAGGAAAAACGTCTAAAATAGTGCCATCTCTCATGGTCATGATGATCTGATCTGGTAAAACCCGTTACAGTGATGCTCACTCCAAACTGAATACCACTTGGCCCAAAGCCAAGCTTTCAATATGGGACCATAATCCTCATACAGGATAGGCATGACTTTAATGGCACCAGGGCAGATGGACTTAGCCATGGTATCAGTGAGCTCATTCCTGCAAATGCCAACTTGTCCAGTTATCCAGAAAAGCTGGATACGATAGAAGATAAGTTAAAATCGGCCAATTGTTTTTGAGTATCGAAGAGAACAGGGTGAGAACTAATGCTAAGTGATTACAGGACCAGTAGAGAGCTAAACAAGTTGATGTAAATAGTAGAATCTGTATACTGTATAGCTTTTACATAATCTAGGGCAAAAGAAGTAGCATAAACTTGGAAGTGAACAAAGAAACTGTAAAGAGGATCCTATGAGAAACCACTGAGTCACAACAAACCATGTCAGATCCCACAGAGTCTCCTGATTTTAAACCTGAATAGATGAATGGTTAAAAAGGTGTTTGGCAAAGAGAAAACAGTACACCAATCAGAAGTGTCTGCCTTCTTTAGAGGACTCAAAGAAAGATCACAGGTGCAGACAGTAATAAGCTGCAGTGGGATGGACTGATCAGTGAAGACAGCAACATCATGCAGTGGCACATCCAACTTAGCCAGCTGTGCCAAGATACAAGGGCAAAAGGAAGAATGGAAGACTAACTCTTCTGAAAGAGCATAGCCCTCTGAGGAAGGGAGACACAGTCCCACCTGTTTGGATGGATATTGTGGTAAGGATTGATATTTAATGTCATACTGCAAAGAAAGTTGCAAATGGTAGAGCTAAAGAGGGGGTTCATGGGACACAATGTATAAACTCTGGACTGGAGAAGTGAGGAAAGCCCTTGTGCAGAGCTGGAGCCCCAGATGGTGAATGGGGTAAAACTTCTCAAAGACCAAAGTCCTATCAGAACCCTAGTAGTACAGTAATAAGTCTACAGATTTACAATGCTAAAATCAGGGGTTCAATTACCCTTGGTGGGCTCAGCAGTTAGCCAGATGTGGTTTTTCTATAAAGAAACACATACCCTTTCAGAACCATAGATCAGAGGCCCATAGTTCAGTTTGAAGCAAATGAAGACAGAATAGATCCTGAGCATGGGACATTGATCCACTCCCCGAGAGGTGGAAGAGAGGACATGGAGGATGTTCAGTGTCTTCGTACATTTGTCATATAGCTGCTTGATGTGAGGAATAAAAGTTAGCTTACTATCAAAGATATGCCCCATGACCCTACCTCAGAGACAATAGGAAAAACATCATCATTGAGATGGAGCTCGGGATCAGAGTGTACACCCCATTAGCAGCAAAAGTGCAAGCAGATGATTTTAAGGAAATAAAAGGTAAACTTTGGTCCACTTTAACAAGCAATTTAGGGCAGTCTGAAGCTGCCACCCAAGAAACATCATGTTTGACAACCAACACAAGATGTAAAAATTGTCAACATAAAGCTCATTTGAAACAGTTGGATGAAGTTGTGTAGTATAATATTAATCTTGATACTGAAAAGTGTGACTCTCAAGACAGCCCTGAGGGATTCCAAGTACCTGTTGAAGAGAATGGGAAAGTGTTGTACCCACAAGTACTTGGAATTGCCTCTCCAGTAAGAGTTGAAGAAAATGGCAATGTAAAACATTGGAGTGGAAGTCTCACAAAATGCTGTACCTATATGTAGTGTCATAAGCCTTCTCAAGGTCAAAGAACACAGAAACAAGTTTTCACTCCTGAGGAAGAATTTCCTGATTGATATTTCCATGGTGTAGCTCCGTCAATGGAACCCACACTGGATGAGCAAGAGAAGACTGTTTGATTTGAGGAACCAGACAAGATGAGTATTTAACATTATTTTGAAAACCTTAAAAAGAGAGCTAGTCAAAGCAATTGGATGATAGTTAAAAGGAATCTTGGACCCTTACCATGTTTAAAAGAAGGAAGGACAATAGCCCAACACAAAGGAAAAGGAAAAACATTCTCTTGTCAGATCCAGTTAAAAACAACTAGAGGCATAACAAGAGTGGCAGGAGAGAGATGACACAGCTTCCCATAGTGAAATCAACAGGTCTGACCAATGTACGACCAGACTGATAAAGAGCAAGCTTGAGTTCCACCAGCATAAAAGAGCAGTTACAGTTATAGAGATGATTGGTTTGAAAAAAGGAGGTAATGCTCTGCCTGACAATTGATGGCTAAGAGAGCAGGGGAAAAACAATTGAAGTGCTAGATGCAAGAGAAAAACTCTTGCCAAGAGTACAGCAACTTCCTAACCATTGGAGGGCAAGATGGAAATGGAATGGAAAGTATACTTTTCTCACTGGCTTTCTGAATCTTGTTACACAGTATTTTGAAACTGGTAGTAGAAGAGATGCTAGTTGTGAGCTTAATCCAAGATTTCTTTTGGTTTTGACATCTCACCTACATTGCAATGACATGAGCCTGCTAGAAAGCAATGCAGTTCAAAAGGCTGGGATATCTACAAATGTTATCCCAGGATCAGTTTATAGCCTTCAATGCCTCTTGGCAGGTAGGAATCCAGCAGGGATGGGAATACCATGGAAAAGTGTCAAGGTCTTAAGATTAGAATAAGCAGCTGCATAGACAATACAGTCAGTTACAGCTACCACATGTTCTTCTATATATGGCAGACAAACAGCAGTAGGACCAAGTTCTGAGAGAGCAATGAAGAAGAGCCAGTTAGCTTGGTCCAACTTCTACCAAGGCATGCCTGTATGGTCGCATCAACCATGAAAAGGCTGTTCTTTCACTAATATACTTTAAAAGACCACCATCATGGAAGGCTTGGATCCTGTAAACCACATCACTGATTTCTCTTTATTTAAAACATACAGCTCTTCTCAACACCTCCTATGCCTTGGGAATCCTACTGTTTTGCAACAAAACTTCTTCAGCTAAATGATGATAGAATCCAGTATCAAGAGCACTAACATAATAGTGACTTTTAAGTTCATTACAAATCGATTTGAGATTTTATTTGATAAAGTCATGTATGGCATCTTTATTCTTTAGATCCAAGATGACCATTGCAATGATAAATCCCTCAGTACATACAAAAGCCATGACTAATATTAAGCAATGGTAGCTACATCAACATGTTTAGAATGACACAGGAAAAGGAAGTATTCAGAGCAAAATTTTGGAACAGTGAACAAAGGAAGAAATATACTTTACACAAATCTGTAAAATATTAGTTAACATGTTAACAAATTTTTAGATACCATACAGATCAGAATATGAAGATTTGAGCAAAGTAGATCTGCATCTTTAAATGAAGCTCTGCAGTTTACAATGGACGTAAAGTCCATTAATGTCACAAATAAACAGATAGATACAATCTATCTAAATTTATAAGATTATAAATCAAACAGATTTGAAACATCATCTCTCCCTGATGATGGTCTAGAATCACTGAAAGAATTAGTTAGACAACCAGCAATTTCTAATGAATAAAATAAAACTCAAGAAATAGGTATTTCAAGTGTAACTTCAAAGAACATACTGCGAGGAAGTGCAGACAAAATCACGTAAGGAATAAGAACTCTTCCCAAAGGATATCAGAAGGTGAGAAATATTATACACATGCAAAACATGGTTCTTACAACAAAGACTATAAAAACTCAACAGCTTTTACTACAACAAAGTGGCAGTGTTTGACAATATTTTAAGCTAAATCATATCAAAGGAAGAACATTGGGAAATAGGATTTAGCTTGACTTATAGAGTGAAGTACAGCTGAGAATTCTATATCTGTCTCAAATAAGACAAGATATTTATTATTTAAACAAACCACTTCACAAATCCACAAGTTTATTGAAAGTTTTGTAGGATGTTAATCATCAGTGGTTCTCGAGCCACAACAGTTTGATCTCATTTTATAGTGAAAGGTGAGAAATTGCTCTGGTAATAAAAACAAGAGGACAGAGTGATGCAAACAGGAGATGGACAAACAGTTCACGAAACAGGAATGTCACAAGTTATCCTTACTGTAAGAAGATTCTTTGTAACTCATGATATGTGAATAACTGTCACTGAGGAAGAGCACATACTTGGAACTAACTTTGTGAAGAGACATTGAAAGAAAACTTAGTCCAGCTTCAAACAGTTTCACAGTCTATGAACAGGAAGTCTTTGTACACTGCAAACAATTATTACACTAGAAAATGAAGTTCATGTGATAAAAGGGAGGGTTATTACTGTATCACCAAGAAGTAAAAGGTTACTCCAAGGCTTTGTAGGAGTAAATCTTCACTTAATGACTGGAATGAGTAGAACCAAACATTATAGAATATTCTGAGGGATTTACAGTAGGATGAGCTCACAGGGGTTTCAATAATAAAAACATCATATTCAAATTTATCAAAGACAGACTTAAATAAAACAGTAATAAAACGAAATTTTACCATGATATTAGTAAGATAGGTTTCCATCAAGGTGATATGACATGCCCATAAAACCCTTGTCACAAGAAAAAAAAACTAAGCAGATGTTTGGAAAGCACATATATATTGTACCAAACGTTTCAATGATGTAGTTTATGTGATCTAAAAAATTAACCACAGTGTACATCTTTAGAAGTACATTAGTAAGAAACTACCAACATAAATCTGCAACTGGAACAGTTAATCTGATGACAATAGCAGAACAGGAAAGGCTTCTGTTGAGACCACTTTCAGAGGATCACCAAGGATAGCTCTTTCACAAAACAGACTAAACTACTTACCTAATAAGAAATCTACCAGTAACATGGCAGTAAGTGAGGAAAAGGGGTAAGAGGCCATGACATGTGCATACCATATTCTTCAGAAAGGCAACCCACCAAAAAGACCTTATTGATGAATAGTCTGGTGAAACGTTTTACCTTTTGTATAAGGAATGATCAAGAATCTCTCATTTTAGAAAGGGGCAGTGCTATGTTTTCAATGTTTGCATTTAGATTACTCTTTACTAAAGGGACCCACTAATCATGACAATGACTATATGACAATAACTAGAATTTTAATGAATTTCAGGAATTGAGAAACTTTGTGGAATATACAGAAACCTGAAAACATTTTCAGTAATGAGTAGTGACTAATGAATAAGAAGTTACTGAATAATGAATGAAAATTTAATAAGTTCGTTGTAAATCAAAATACAATAAATTCATAAGTAACTTATTTTGATGTGTTTGTAGTGAGTGTTATAACATTTATTCTGCTATTAAGCTACTCTGCAAGTAGTGTGTTTATCAATGAAGCTAACTTAGGCATTTGTTTTACAATTTATATTATATACTTGTATATAAAATGAGGCCTACAGTAGTTTGGGGGTTTCTGCTCAAAATTTTTATATTTGAAGTTTTAAGAAAGTATGCCTGGAGCCAAAGTTATAAAATAAACAAAAGGGTCATTCCATGTCAAATCATCCAGTGGGCTGCAGGTGACCCCCACAGAATGCCTTAAAAAAATTCTCATGTGCTCATCTACCCATACAATAAAGAACTGCCAAAGATTAGATCAGTATCTCTAATAGTTTCTGATTTACAGTCCTGTAAAATGTAGTTAATATTTTTTATTTTTGGCAAATTTATTTTCGGGCAACTCTGGCTGCTTAAAGCTGCAAGAGTAATGGTGGTAGAAGGCTTAAATTTGCAACACTGACTGAATTAATCTCACAGAATTCAAAAATGGTCTCAAACCAAGTTTATCTCTTAGAATTTTCAAAATGAGGCTGTAAAATCACCTGAAAACCCCAAATCGTAAAAAAATTGGTTTATTTAATAAGCCATAGCTCTTAGATTTAATATGATACAAAGCTGAATTTTGTTTTCTAATTTCCTGTAACATATCAGTTGATAAGTCAGCAATTGTTCTAATCAAAAGTCTGTTAGATCTCCTGTAAAAACATTAGTTGCATGCAACTTTTTATGATGTAGCTAAATATAGCCCTACTTCAGGCCACAGTTTAACCATGTCACCAGTTATTCAGCCTTTTCAGATTTTTACAATATATTCTCATATCTCTGAATGTGATCCACAAAAAAAATCAGGATGGTGTTCAACCTTCCTTTTTGAGTTATAAGTTTTTAAAGTATCCTCTGACTATACGTTGTTTACTTGAAAAAGAAAACTTCAATTCAGGTGTGTTACTGTATGCAAATATATCTATACAGTTTTGAAAAATACCTGTCAGAATTTTATGAATCCCACTGAAATATTCTAACCAGCCTTTCACAATGTTAAGTAATGAAGTTGTAGAAACAAGGAAGAATTAATTCATTTCTGAACAAGTTTTTGGCATAATAATTTAGATCACATGGCAATGCAAATATACTGTGTATGCATTACAGTTATGCAAATATGGCTGAGCTTAAGATTCATAATATAATAAATACAAAGGTAAATTAGACACAAAAAGCACAGTGCTACAACAGGGGATAACTAAGAAAGATTATAATCACACCAAACTGCAATAATCGTGACAATGAAATGTTTCAAAAACTGCTTTGGTGATAAATTAGCCTTAACAACATCAAATAAACATTGCTTTGTTCAGACAGCTTGAATAAATTTCTGAAATTCGAGTTTGATTATGTTGAGATCACTTTGACTTAGAACATAGTGACGAGCACTACTGCCATGCAAGGTAGGTGCACTTATCAGACAAAGAATATGTTGGAAAGGAATCCAGCTTTCATCTGTACGTGACCTTACAGGCCATGAGAACAGTTCGTTTCTTGATTTTTTCATAAATGACACCAACATATCGGAATATTCATCTGATCTATCTTTTATGTTTCCCATATACCATTCATGATCGTATATGCATGCCACATATTTCCCTGGCTGATAATTGTCATTGCTATCATTAGACCCTATTTGAGCTGCTGCAGCATCACTTTCACTGCTACTACCAACAGTTACAACTGTGTACACATCATCATCTGATAGCCTTCTCATATACAATTTGTTGGTAGAGTGGGGAATAAAGCTATGATGTGACCTAATACCTGCTACAGTTTGGCATTTTTCAAAGTGCTCAAGTAGATCAAACTCTACACAATTCTGCAGGACTGATTCCTGATTGACAAGAAAGAACTGAATACCCTGAATGTGGTCCTTTGCCCAATGGTACATATCAGAGACACTTAAATTTTGATAATTTATTATTTTTCACAACCTTCATTTTTTTTAAGATTATGTTCAGAGATGTAAGAATATATGGTAAAGGCTGATTAGAGTATTTCAATGGGATTCATAAATTATTTCAAAATTGTATGGACATATTTGCACACAGTAACACACCTGAATTGAAGGGTTTTTTTCAAGTAAACAACGTATGGTCAGAGGATACTTTAAAAAATTATAACTCAAAAGGTAGGTTGAACACCATCCTCCTTTTTTTTGTAGATCATATTTAGAGATGTACGAATATATGCTAAAAATCTAAAAAGGCTGAATAACTGGTGACGTGGTCAAACTATGGCCTGAAGTAGAGCTATTTTTAGCTAAATCATAAAAAGTTGCATGCAACTACATTTTCTTACAGGAGATCCAATAGACTTTTAATTACAATTGCTGATTTATCAACTGATATGTTATAGGAAATTAGAAAACAAATTTCAGCTTTGTATCATATTAAGTCTTAGAGCTGTGGCTTATTAAATAAACCAATGTTTTTTTACAATTTTGGGTTTTCAGGTGATTTTACAGCCTCACTATGAAAATTCTAAGAGAGATAAACTTGGTTTGAGACCATTTTTGAATTCTGTGAGATTAATTCAGTCAGTGTTGCAAATTTAAGCCTTCTACCACCATTACTCTTGCAGCTTTAAGCAGCCAGAGTTACCCGAAAATAAATTTGCCAAAAATAAAAAAAAATATTAACTAAATTTTACAGGACTGTAAATCAGAAACTATTAGAGATATTGATCTAACCTTTGGCAGTTCTTTATTATATGGGTAGATGAGCACGTGAATTTTTTCAAGGTATTCTCAAGGGGTCACCTGGAAAATTGTCCAAAATCTGAATGATTTGACATAGAATGACCCAAAATTAATATTGTTATGTGAACTGTGCTTGGTAGTATTTTACCAGATACACCAAATGAACTAATCTGAAACAGAACACAATAAACATTATAAATGCACCAGCTAAGCTACTGGTTTAATTATAATTATATTCTAAAACAATCATTCACAAAAGAAGACTGTTTATCAATATTTCAATCACCACTTACCTAAATGTTCTCTATTAGTGATCATAATTGATAATCATTGAAATTTGTCAAACGTCTATTGAAATATTAAAGCCAAAAGTCATTTTCTGAATAACTTCCAAATTGTATCCTGTCTACCATGTGGTAATAAACCACTTTCTAATACTTCATATCTCTTAAAATAATTTAATAAGTTTATATATATATATGTAGCATAAATTTCATTTTTTGCCTGCATGAGAAGCTTTTTCATTCAAACACCAACACCCTGATATTGTTATCTGTAGGTAACACTAACCTGCAGGGAATACGACATAAGCCTTCACAATAGTGTCGTGCATCAACTGTCTCTGACTTAAGAGGTTTTGTTCTGCAGACTGAAAAGCAAAATTATATTTATGGAGATCAGATATAATTACAATGGTAGTTAATGTAGAGTGGAAAAAGTAGATGTTTTTGCTTTACCATTTGTCAGCCATCATATTCAAAGAGATATAATGTTGTTGACAATGTACATTTACAATATATATATATACATGTTAATTTACATTACATAGGCATATTATATGTTTTCCACTCACTTATTTCAGTGCATAATTTCTTCAAATTATTCAGGTTACAACCTCTTTTATGTTTGAATGGTTTGGTTTGTTTTGAATTTGATGCAAAGCTACACAAGTGCTATATGCACTAGTCGCCCCAAATTTAGCAGTGTAAGAGTAGAAGGAAGGCAGCTAGTCATCACCACCCACTGCCAACTTTTGGGTGACTCCTTCACAAATGAATGCCAGACATGAGTATAAATGAATATTTTTCAGCAACTAAAACCAAAATTAAACCAATACAAAAGAATACCTTTATACCTATACTAATATATAATCTAATATTCAATTGCAATGTCCCCTACAATCCCATACTTGTTTATACTCTTCCACCTAAGACATGTATCTGACAACGGTCATTTGCAAATTTTCCTTGTTAACTTGAAGATGACCTGGGAAGGTTGAAACGTTGTTCTTTGTTAATCAATAAAAATTTCAATACCCATACCAGTATTCTGAGATACACACTGCATTTGTGGTTTGAACAATAATGAATTTGTATTTATTTTTGTAGAACTGTATATAGCTTTTTCATTTCTTTCTCAGGAACTTATTTATTTCATAATATATATCTTGTATGAACCTTCCATTATTCTGAGGACCTATTTTATTTAGTTTATGTTTGTACTTTAATTTAGTTTTAGAAAAATTATAAATATTTCTTCATTGATACTCCATTAAATGTTTACTGTTTTCCTTATCCAAGAGTTTTTATTGTGTTGTAATCAAAATTTTTTTTCTGTTGTTTTGAATTTTGGTCAGAATATTTGTTATTATTAAAGGTTTTCCAGATTTAGTACATTTTTATTATGATTCTTATCAGAGGGTTTTCATTATGTATTGTAAATGTCACTCTGTTGAAAATTTTTAATGATCTATTATATATTAAAATTGAACATTGTCAAAATCTATGTTCAGTGGTATTTCATTTTATTATTGTATGATATACTATTTCTTACTGGCCCAATTGTGACCCAATCATATTCTTTGTTAAATGTTATAGTGTCTGTGTTGCATATAACTGTTCTCATAGTGAGAGAAAATTACAGCATTTATTGACTAGCAAAAGTATACAGATGATACTGATTTCAAAGTCTAACTTTACGTGCTGGCTTGAGAACGTGACAGAAGTAAAGAAGGGGAAAAGTGTGATACAGAAATATACCATGCATTTCTTGTAGTCTGATTTAATTCAGTAATTTTAGAAAAAAGTCAGCTATTTCAGGTAAGTGAAATTTTCACATAACAAATTACTTTTACCTTAGCTACAATTTTTACTTTTTTCACTCCCTTAAGAAAACACCAGGTCTGTCCATAAGTGGTATGGCTGTGATATTTATGTATGCATTCCAGTGAGAGATATCCTGAGGTTATAGCCTCTTTTATGTTTGAATAAAAATGACCACTTACATGGATAATGTTAGTTTCTCTTGACAAATTAAACACTACTAATCAATGCAAGTTAGTCAGTCTGCAGAGAAAGTGACCATCTGTCACATCAAGAAAGCACACACACACATACTTTTATTTCCTTCTCGTGAACTCCATTATCAAGAACCTTGAATTAGCATGTAACACATATCTTTTAGAATCTCTCCTTACCATGTAAACCCATTTTGTAACTCTAAGGTACATTAGGTCAACTTGAAATTGACAAAGTTTCATGTCATAGTAGAACTTAACATTTGTCTTTTATGTGACAACTTTGATATATATTGTTTTGTTATGTAGTTTACATCTTATTCATTATTCTTTGTTGTTTTGCATTTGATCAACATTAATCACACTGTGTCTAATGTTCTGAGTTTACACTTCCACTCTAATATCATAAAGAATGAGAAAGCTGTTCAAGTGAGTTTGTCAAGAGTGTTATAATTAGTCTATACTCAAAACACATAGTGAAGTATACAAATTATTAAGATATTATGGATTGAATTGGTTTACCTAGTTTTTAGTTTGATAAACTCAATTATTTGTCTGGCATTGCTATTTTCAATCTTTTTGAAAGAGCATCTTGTAAACAGGCAAATGGGGAAACATATTTGGTGATGGGGATTCAAAATGTGACCCACAGACTGCAAGTTGTCCTAACTACCAGTTGCATGATATTTACATAAATGCTTATTACATACAATTTCATAGACTTAAATTTTTTACTTTATTTAAATACAGTATCAAGAATTAGCTAAGTTATAAGTATTCAACTATGAAGATAAATTCTCTATATGCCATTAAATAGATAGTTTTATTTTACAGTATTATTTATAACTGAAGATCATTAGACAATTTATTCTAAGTATTCATTATTAATAATACTCAATTACCTGTCTTTTACTGTGATGTGTGTTGAATTAAAACACAATCTAAATGTTTTAGGATATTAAAATTTCCAATTTTTATGAGTATAGATAATAATTTGAAGTATGCCAGGTATCAGTATGAAGAAAATGAGCTAACGTTTTTTCTACAGTATAAAATACTTATCTGAAGACTTATCAAAATTAGACATGTTTATTGAAATTACCATTTAACTTAGTTATTAATACAACTGTATTACTCTGTTGTCCCTATGCATTATTGATGTACAATGTATAAAGATATACCAACATTCACAAATAATTGTTTAATAAAAGTGTAAACTGATCATAACTAGAGAACTACCTCCTTCTTCCCTAGACTGTTGGCAGCGACGAACTGGTCCAGGAAACTCATATAAATAAGGATAATCTTCATACATACAACCACACGTTTTTACAGTTAAGTTGGCTAAACACTCCTGGAAACAGGTCTAGAACATAAAAAAAGTTATGACAGATAGGAAATTGCACACATAAAAACATGGCAGGCTGCACAAAATAGTTATAATAAAATGATGATTTTTAAAGTAGTTCATTGTAGTAACTTTCAACTTCTCATGTAAGTATTAAGGTTAGATTAGAATTTTGTGTAAATCTACAAGGGAGCTATCTACACTAGCTGTCCCTGATTTAGCAGTGACAAATTGAAGGGAAAATAGCTTAGTTAGCACCACCCACTGCCAACTCTGAGCTATTTTTTTTTACCAACAAATACTAAATCTGATCATCACATTATGATAACTTATGGCTAAAAGGTGAAGCATTTATGATGATGGGGATTTAAACATGTGACTCTCAAATTGCAAGTCAAGCACCCTAACCACCAGGCTTAAAAGTATTTGATTGAGCTATAATGAAATATTACCTCTACAATGCACATTATCTTTAAAGTAATAACCAGATGGAATTCAGGAAGTTTAAAATGTAAAATAAAAATAATATCTAAATGTTTACAGCAACAGTAATAATATTTAAGTTACTAGTATTGATTAAGTACTTACTGTAAATTTGTGGTAATAAAATATAAATAAATACAAATATTAGTAATTAGTTAATTTTTTATCACTTCACACTTGCTAAGTAGTTCATTTTCTACATTTTGGCTGCTGATCCACAACAGTCTTCAGGAAAGGACCAAGTATACTGGTAGTGCCACAATATTGTTCTGGGTTGCCTTGTTATACAGGCCAGTCTGCTCCATTTTAATTTTTACTGATTATTATCATTTAAATGAGTGGATAAGACCCCTTTTATCTTATTATTTCTCACACATGGGTTTAACCCATTACTTTGGTATTGATAAATCCATGGTTTACAAAAATGTAACTGTGTGTCTGTAATTTACTTCCTCATTATTTTTTATGTTTATCTACTCTCTTCTATTTTATCAAGTGTTCTGGGGGTCTACTGGTGTGGTTTTAGTGATGGATTTTTTTCCCTTTTTTAGTATATTTTGTGTAACATTTTGGTCCTTCTGAAGTCTATGCAACATATGAGCTTTGTTTTTACATTGATGGGGTGATTTGATAGATGTGTAAGTTATTTAACAGCATCTGTTGGTTTTCTGTAAACCCCTGTGATATATGAGACATGGTCTTAGTTACTATCATGTTAAGAAATGGGAGTTTATTATTTTCCTCTGTTTCCATTGTATAGTGTATACTGAAATGTCATTTAGGGTGGAAGGTTGAGAATATTAAAAGTGCAAACTCATTAAGATCCATTTTGAAATGACAAATTAGAGGAAGTGCAGCTAGTCATCACACTTTACTGCCAATCCTTGGATTACTCCTTACTAATCAATAATGGTATTATTATTTAAGAAGATGGAGAACACGAGTTTTATTTTCCTTTTTATTATATACCATTTTAACCCATTATTTTAGTATTGTTTCAAGTTATCCTACAGTCGCCTTTGGAATTATAACCACTTCACCACATACACATATTTACACAGCTGAAAAGACAAGCATGTTAATTGAGAGGTTTCTAACTAATTCTTAAACTAATGGTATGCCTAACTCGCAGATTAATATACTTAAAGTACCTTTTCACTAATTTATGTTTAACTTACTTGCAATATTCACTTACTAACTGATCAATAGCAAATACAATCTCCAATTCACTGTCTAGTATAATGATTAATTAACTCAGTCTCATATTTATAGGCAGTCTAGTTTCACCTTTGCTTCATTATTCTTCTGGATTCTAGAGAGGCCTAACCATCCATGAAATTGTCTTAGATGTTGTATAATTTTAATGGTGGAAAGGCTTTTACAACAGAAGCAAGGTAAGGTCTTACAATTCCTGTATTTAAAAAAAAATTAATGGTAGAAATGACCATCACAATATATTGCCCTCACAGCTAAAAAGGCAAGCATGTTTGATGTGATGGGGATTCAGATCTGTGACCCTCAGATTACGAGCCGAGCACACTGACCACCTGCCCATATCGGGCCACCACTTTGTCAGAAACAAACTCGGTGACAAACCTGTCAATTTTATTGCTGGTAAACTGCAATCTTTCTCAGTGGTGAAGTGAAAAGGTTTTCAAGATCTAATACAGCCATGGATTCTTTCCAATTACAAGCATCTGTCCACATTGTTTACCGAGAACAGGTTTGTTGAGGTTCAATAAAAAGTAATTTCCTCACTACGTCTTGTGCTCAACATCAATGTCACTGTGTAAACCTGGAGTAGCAGACAAATGTGCAACTTTCTTGGAGTCAATGGTCATTCTATAGTTGGATGGAAAATGCAAACAGTGATGCTGGCATGTCATCATTTCAACATGCAGATCAAAATGATGAAATAAAACATCAAATTTTCATTGATGGCATATGACAATGCATCAAACATGATCATGGATTTCTGCTTGACAGGATTTGAATTACAAATACTTCCTAGTATTAGAAATGGTGATAGCTCATTTATAGACAACAACTCAGAAGATGAACTTTTGGATGAATCTAAGTCAGCAAACAATTTGTCTGAATATCTTCCCAAACATGACACCTGCTTTGTCAACATGTTACAGCTTGTGGTCAGGAACAACATGAAAAATGCTGGATCACTGCTGAAAGTTATTTCCAAAAGCATCAGGTGCTGTGTGTCCTACATTTCAAAATAAGTGCATGCAACTGATCTATTTGAGGGAGCATAGTAGGTTCAGTTGGTAATACCAACGTGATGGAACTCACAAAATAAGATGATTAAATTATGCTTATAGATTTCATGACAATAATGACACTTTTTGAAGAAGCAAATTATTTCACCCATGATCAGACTTTTGTTAACTCCAGTAATGCAGTGCCATGTGTTTATGGGCTCATGACCAAGATTTACAGCATGCAGTCAAGGTATAATTTCAATCTTGTCTATGCACATAAGAAATCTGCTTATATCTGGATGATTTAGTATAAGCAACAAAATGTCTTCTGCTTAGCTGCAGCACTGGATCTTAGATTTAATCCTGACTGGTATTTCATTATACCTATGGTCTATGAGTCCAATAAAATGATCCTGCAGTAAGAAGATAACATTTTTCATTAACAAATAATCGTTGCATTTTAGTTTCTTTTCTGCATCAGAGAAATAAGCCGTCTCTTCTTCAAAGGATACAGAGATCAACACCTACCTTGATGGTCCTTGCATTTCTGAAGAAAATATATCTCTTAATAATTGGAAGATCCAAGGGAAACACTTTCCTACCTCTACTACCAAATGCTACTTGAGTGTTCCAGAATCCTATGCTCTCTGAGTATTTGCTTAGCATTAGAGAAAAAGCCTCAGACCTGATCACTGCTATCTCACTTAGATATTTGAGAGACTAATGTTCATAAAGAAAAAGAGACAGTTATAATATGTTTAAGCTTCCTTTAAAAATACATTTATGATTCAAAACAGTTACTTCATTTTGAAAAATAAAAGTATTAAAATATTAGTATTTGTAAAATTTTGACTCAGTTTCTAAAAAGGTTGTTTTAAAAAAATAAAAGTACTGAAATCTTATTTTCTGCTGTTTTATGATTGTTGTGTATTATTTCACATAATATTCATGGATACTTTCCTCTCTATTTGTTTCAAATACTTTGACAATCAAGGAGACACTTATTCTAAGCTTTGGATATAACTGTAGTAACCAACAGTTAATAGTTAATATCACACCCTTGCATTGTAATTAGAGTAATGGAAAATACTATTGTCTTGTCAAAGGGTATCTTAAAGTAATTGATCCTACCTTTGTAGTTTGAAAAAAAGAGTTATTTAACACTTCAGAAACAACTGTGATAACCAATACTGTAACAAATTTTGATACAGGTGTTTGATTTGTTTTGAATATATTATTTTAAAATAAGTAGATTGTGCTGTCTAGTTATTTTTGAAATGTACTGCTAACAAGTCAAAGACACCTACTGTAAAAAACTGTGGCCTTATAAAATCAGATAGTCTCGACTTGCTACCATTACCATTTAAGCAAACAAGGAATTTCCTCAACTACTACAGTTTTTCTCACTACCAAATCCAGTAGCAGAATTTAGTCAGTAAGTTTAACAACACTTTCTACTTAAGAATACAACAGACTATTACCAGCAGATACTGTAGGAAGTATACCATGCTCATAGTTTCCAAAGAAATGGCTGAAATGATGGACAATAAGCTATTCATGTTACTGCATATTTAAATGTACTAGCTGTAATGACATTCATAACTTTTCAGTTAAGACATAACAGAGTTACTCATCAAGGAAATACCCAGAACAAATTTCTGGATAAGGGTACTTGGACTTAAAAAAAACTTGCAGAAGATTTTGAATGTTGCCTAATTAACTTACATGGATGTACCATGTGTAATGATGGATTCACTGATATGTGACCAATTGATAGATTAATAACACATGAGTATATGCGAATTTTAGTTTTAGTAAAGGAGTTAAACATTTATAAAGAAAACTGATCAATTGGTTGTGTAACCTTAATAGAATCACAGATAAACTACTAGAAACACCATCTAGAAGTTATGGAATCATCATAATAAGTAGTACTCAAAGATCAACTGCCCTTGACAACAGTCTAAAAATGATTTCATAGACAACTTATTATACAGAATGTAGGAATGTAACAAAAAGGCAACAGGTATTTTAGGCAGGAGGTATATTGACAGGAGCTTTAGACAAAAGCCTGGTGGGAGTAAACACTCCTTCCTAAGAACACCAGAAAATGAAATTTTTATGAACATGGGAAGGATGGCCATTACAACTGAGGCATAAGGAATAAGTGGTTGTTAAGAAACCAATACCACAAAGATGAGTCTCTAAGCCAAAACAGGTCAAAGGAAAGACAAAAGGGAACCAAACATAAGAAAATCAGAAATTAGCTGTACTTTTAGGGCAAAGTTCAGGTGATAATGCTCCATCTGCCATAAATGTGATAAGAAATTAATTTTTTAAAGAAACCAATTAACACATTACTGTAAAGCTTTACAATATCTTGATTGGCACTGGTTTTCTAAAACTGCAAGAGTTTTCCCTAATTTGATGATTCAAGGAAGAAACTTTCCTTTAAAGATGAAAAAAGAAAATGAGCTGATGCAAATAGCTATGGACATAAGGTTCTAGAAGAGGAAAGTTGGAATTTACCCTTACTGTAAAAAGCTTCTCCACACCTTAAGAGGTGGAGGTAATTATATTCAAAGAGATATAGATGTGAAGTTACTGTAGCTTCAAATCATATGACAAGGAAATCCAACATACACTACATGACAGTTATTACTCAAGAGGATGAACTTCCAATGACAACATGTACAGTTGTTACTGTATCACAAACAAATGAAATACTCAAACCAGGGATAATTAGGAATAAATCTTCAACTACAATTGATATGTAGTGCAACCACACGTCCTGCAATATTAATGGATGCAAGAACTGTCATGGATCAGAAGAACTAAATTTTATATTTAGATCTACTTGTGCAATAAGTAGACCTTTTACATGCAAGACAAGTCTCAATGGAACGTTATGTTGGATAAATACAACTGTTTCAGTTTAATGCAAGTCTTACATTTTAGATAGTTTATATGGTGCATGTATCATACTTAGTTACCTTTAGAAGTTGTATTTTATAGTAAGTTTGTTTATATAACTGTTTATGAATCATACACTGGGAATGTTATGACTTAGCAACTGTTTACAATAGTAATATTATTGCACATGTTTCTAAAACTTTCCAAGTTTCTCCTTGGTTCAATTAAGTACCATTACGTCAGAATACCAAGTATTACAGTAAATGTTCTAGCCATCTGTTGGGATATAACTATCAGTCAAAAAATCATTATTTTATTCTACTATAAATTACTTATTATTTGCGTGGAATTAACTATCGCAAATTTCACAGTATGTATGCTACAATGCACAACAGTTTCAATGAAATAAAAAGCCCTCATGTGTGACAATGATAAATGAAACCCATATCAATATATACAACCCCTTATTATTTATTCTTTAACACATTCATGAGGAACAGCGCTATGTAAATGACTTGCAAAAGTCAATTACGAAATAGTAAGTCGTTTTACATACAACAATCATAGGTAACATACATATGACCATCACTGGAAACCTATTTCCATAAAATCTGACTGTATCAGTTCATGTTGTTTACTAATTACATAATGACGTTTAGCAAGTCAATGTTTGTGGATTGTTTTCAAAATAATAATTTAACTGTAAATGGCCACATGCTTTTTTTCTCTGCATGTGCTGTCTCCCAAGAAAAACATAACCTTGTTATGTAAGTTAAAACTTGTGAAACAAGTTTCAATGTAAAATGCATGAAAGCTAATTTCTAAGAATATTAAATAAAGTACAGTTTTTCTAGTCTGTGTGATCATGAGTTTAGTGATAAAGTGTGTATAGTGGCAATTTTTGAAGTGTAATTTTCACAAACTACTGCAATAACAGGGGAGAGAAGAGACACCAAAATAGGAGTGTCACACACAATAAAGTGTGAAGAAGGGTGAAAATATATTGTTTGTTTGATCATCAGTGCAACATGAGGTCTGAAGAATTAGGTAGGATTAGCATGCCATTAATAATGAACATCAATGGTCACCAGGTTCCCAGTCCCAAGCATCTTTTCAAACTCAGTATTGCTTCCATTCAGGCTGGCTCTCACTTGCCTCTGTCAAGTTGAAACCTGTTAATCAATGTGAGGCCACTTCTGCACATCGACTAACAGGAACCACGTCTTGTGAGTGTTAAAACTATTGATTTGGCCTGTACAGTCAAAATACTGTACAGATAAAATAAATCATAAAGTGGAGAAAGATGACTGACTACTTTAATTGTACAGGTCTTCTCATGCAAGATAAAAATATACACCTTCAAGTGAGTCACAGGGAATAAGTCAATTTTGTCTGATGGTCAGTAGAGGCATTTATGCCAATTTGAGCATGTTTGCATATCTCCTCTACTGTGCTTTGATTTTGTTGTGACCAGGAGTGCAAGTAATTTTAAATTTACCTTGAGAAAACATTCAAACTTAAAAATGAAACAAATTACAAATTTCTTTTGACCTTCATGAATGAGAAAACTTGTATAAGTGATAAAGTGGCCTAAAACTGGAATTAATGGTGTCAGTGACATTTATATGCAAAAACGGCTCGTTTGGGTTGAGAAAATATTTTACATAGAAGAGCGAACAATGTTTCGACCTTCTTCAGTCATCGTCAGGTTCACAAAGAAAGAGGTAACTGACCGGAAGCTAACCACATGTTTGAAAGGGGTTGTGTAACTGTGTGTCGAAATGTAGAGGGCAGTATTAGATGTTTGAATATATAATTTTATTTATTTTATTGTATTAATATAGGTATAAAGGCGTTCCTTTATATTGGTTTATTTTGGGTTTAAGTTGTTGTATAAGTAAGGCTTCTTTAATTTTGCGTTTGTTTATGTTTGTTTCGTTATTTAGTATTTCAGTAATACAGCTCACGAATCAAAAAACCACGAAACCATATACTGCTGTATACCATATATTCCTGACATCAGCAAACAAATAACCAACATTTGGCAAAAATTAGTAACAAAATATGACATTCCAGTTAATACCAAATTTATTCAAAAACCAGGCACAAAACTGAGGTCTATACTATGTAAAAACTACACTGACAAACACAACAGCAACATTATTTATAAAATACAATGTGATAACTGCCACGACTTCTATATTGGAGAAACAAGTAGAAAAATGGAAACCAGATTCAAAGAACATAAAAAAGTCACCTTTACACGTTTTCGAACACTGCAAGTCAAATAAACACAACATAACCATAGAAAACACTGAAATACTAAATAAAGAAACAAACATAAACAAACGCAAAATTAAAGAAGCCTTACTTATACAACAACTTAAACCCAAAATAAACCAATATAAAGGAACGCCTTTATACCTATATTAATATAATAAAATAAATAAAATTATATATTCAAACATCTAATACCGATCTCTACATTTCGACACACAGTTACACAACCCCTTTCAAACATGTGGTCAGCTTCCGGTCAGTTACCTCTTTCTTTGTGAACCTGACGATGACCGAAGAAGGTCGAAACATTGTTCGCTCTTCTTTGTAAAATATTTTCTCAACCCAAACGAGCCGTTTTTGCATATAAATTTTTCAACAAGTGGGTTTCTTGACATCACTGGTGTCAGTGACAGTTCCTGTTTCTGGTTCATATGATGTTTCTAAGCTATCTGACAAGGACTGCCAATAAAAAAGGAAGTGCAATTGGCTGAATATCAGAAATACAAAAAAATTAGCTGTAAATCTTGCCAAAAATTGAAAAGTTTGGAGTAGAAATGAAGGCAGCAATGAAAATTTCTAAAGAATGGGCCAACACTAACAGCAGTAGTTTCTGTAGAAAGAACTTTACAATAATAAGGAAACCATGGGATACAAAACTGCAATAAAATTGTTGGTTGAAGCTGAAAAAAGAGACCATTGAAAATGTTTGTTTGAAAGCATTATCTAGCAAAAAAGTGATTACCACTAGAATTTTTTGTATGGCATATAAGGTACCAAAAGAAAACCAATCATTCTATAATTTTAAAGCTGAAATAGCTTTACAAGAACTGAATGAAATTGACATTGGCCATACTCTTTACTCAACAACCACATAATTACTAAATCAAAAAGTAGAATTTCATTGATAATTGACAAATCAACAACTTCTTTGAGTAAAAAAATGTACCTTAATAGCATATGTTTGAATCTGTATCCTGGGTAATGGAATGAATGTACCAGTAAATATACTTTTGGATTTAATTGCACTTGAAAATGTTAGTGAAAAAGAATATTTTAATTCTTTACTTGCTTTTTGCCAGTTTTGTGGAGTAAGTGAAGGCTACCTGAAAAATGATTTACTTTATGTGGCATGTGATGGTGCAGCCATAACATTGGGCAGTAAAAATGGAGTAAAGAATATAAAAATAAGCAAATTTCTTTCTTTAATTGTGTAGTATTGTGCTAATCACAGATTAGAACTGTCAGCTGGGTGACACTGTAAAATCAGTCTCAGGAATCAACAGATTTAAAGCCTACCTTGATGAATTTTATATCTTGCATCATGTGTCACCTAAAAATAGCAGAGAAATGAAAGTGTGCTCAAACTTGCTGGAAATTCAACTTTTAAAAATTGGCCAAATTTTAAGCATTTGATTAGTGGAAACTAATTTCTGATCATTTTCAGCATTTTTGGGAAAACTATGAAGCGATAGTGGAACATTTTGAAAAAGCAAAGTATGATTCAACAAGAAACAAAAACGAGTAATGTGCATACGAAGGTTTATAGTGAAAAACTCGGAGCATAGAATTTCTACGGGATCAAGGATTGATGTGTGATACTTTCCAAGAATTAACTTGTAAGTATGAGAGCATGATTAAATCAGGACAAGGTGGACCAAAAGATAAAGGGTCTTGTACAAATATTTGAAGAAAGAGAGAAAGACATATGATTCAATTTTTGGCATATCCACTTCCATTCTTTGACTATAAAGTTGTATAGATTCATAGTTGCTCTGAAAACATCACTCAGCAGAAGACATCAAAAGCAATGAACAGAGTCAGGATATTGCATCAAATGAGAACAAGATGAAAACTTGTAATTTTATACAGAAAGGTAGTTCAGAATAATTTCATCATGTAATTTCTGATATATGAGTACTGTCATCTTTTTTTGCTTACAAAAGAAGGTCTGGTGGTAACCAACAATGTAATGAACAGTTGCATATGTATCTGATTTTTTAATAATAAATCATCTTTAAACTGACTTTATTGTTGTTTGTTTATAGTTCCAATTTAACACTAAAATGTCAGAAATACCTGGTATGAAGAAATCCAGTCTGACACTTGGAAACCAGCCAGAATCGACAGTGGTAAATAATGTTAGGAGATGTAAACAACAGTAGCAAAGAAGCCTTTATACACACAGTTGTATTGATGGTGAAAATATTGTATAGGTATAATAACTGAACTTGATTAGTGGATAAAGAGGGGGGAATGATTTGGGCTCAAAATGACCATCTTCAACAATTTTTTAAACAATATCTAGAGAAATAAGAAAATCAACAGAAGAGAAAGAAGATGTGGAAAAAAAAAGACTGAAAGTAAAACATGAATATGAAACAAAAGTCCAAAAAGAGAAAGAGGAAACAGAGAGAGAGAGGAATGACTAGAAATAGAGGAAATAAGAGCAGATACTGAGATTTCCAAACTCATCTAAAAGAAAAATGGAGAACTCATGAATGAGAAAGAGATCAGAGCCAGCTATCACAAGCTGCCTAAGACTGAAGAAGAAAAAGACTACATGGATACTTACCTTCCTGGAGAAGTATGAAAGACTCACCCAAAGTCAGAACTGGGACAAAGCTAACCCAACTGTCTGGTTTAGTTTGTTTGTTTCTTTTGAATTTAACACAAAGTTACATGAGAGTCATCTGTGCTAAACATCCCTAATTAATGATATGTATGTCATAAAATGAAGCATATTGTAAGTTTGTGCAAGTCTATCATCAACAAACAGCAGTAAAAA
This sequence comes from Tachypleus tridentatus, assembly GCF_004210375.1. Taxonomy (NCBI): domain Eukaryota; kingdom Metazoa; phylum Arthropoda; class Merostomata; order Xiphosura; family Limulidae; genus Tachypleus; species Tachypleus tridentatus. The sequence continues at coordinate 113,968,059 of NC_134830.1, forward strand.
TTTCAAAGCAGCTGGAGCTACTCACAAAGATGATACTGGTAAGAAACAAAAAAACAGTGAATGTCACCATAGATACTGCTGCCAGAAGAAAGACAATGAAGACAACTTGCCTGTCTCACCACATGATTAAACAGTACATGATTGATGGTTAGCTTGTGTTAGCAAATGGGTCAATAATGCCAGCAGTGATTGAAACATGTAACAAATCCTGAAAGGCACCAATGAACATGCCAATATCAGAAAAAAGTGAAAATCCAATGAGATACTGAGTACACCAGAAAATCCAGTTTTGTATCTTATGACATGTCTCAAAATTGCCATCATGCATATATTTTAGACAAATGACTATCTTTTTTTCCCATTATAGATCACATGACTTGCTTGCTACAACACATAAAAGCCACATCTTCAGAGCTGTTTTGGAATGTCATTACATCTGTATAGGTTGGTATTATGAATCATACTATAATGGAACTTTTCTTTGAATGATAATGGAAAAACGTTTTCAACAAACTTTTTATCCTGTGTGCATGTATATTTGCAACAAGGGACACTATTTTCCTGTTTTGCTTCCATTTCTCATCACAAAGAACTTTAAATTTATCCATTCTCAGGGTACAGATATGACATGAAGAATTCATCACACATGAATCTAAAGCACTGGTACCGTCTATATAAATATAATAGTACTGTCTGTTGTATGTCCATGTAAATACTTTGCAGAATGTGGATGGATCTTCACCAAATTTGGTATGGAGGTTCATTTGGCCCATGGAAAAATAAACACAAATTTTCAGGTTTGCATTTTGTGGTATTTATGAGTTTTTCTGCAGGGTTTTTTTTACCACTACTTCACCCCTGTTGATAGATCTTCACCATATTTGGCATGAAGGCTTGTTGAGTCCATGAGGATATACATTCAAATTTACAGTTTCACATTTTGTACTTTGCTGTTTATGATTGTTTTTTTTTTAATTATATATAAAGAAAACAACTTTTCAAGTCTTAAGATAACCTATCATTGATCATGATTTTACATAACTCCCATCCAGGGTATAAGTACCCCAGCTAGTTTCATTAATTGATGTCCAACTTAAATTTTTCATTTCAGTTTTGAAATAATACAAGGAGTGAATTTTTAAAATTTATTTAGTGTTTACATGGTTGCTCTGAAATACTAGCTTATCATTCTCAATTACTGAATACTCTGATATAATTCACTAATCACCACTGTCAATTTACTCTACACTTTCAGTTTTTCTTTATACTCTTATTATTACTGCATCTGAGTGATTGCTGTCATTGTGAAAATTAATTGTAGAATTCCCTGCATTAAGGGAACCAGTAAAACCCATCACCAGAGATGCCAACCTTTACGATTTGAGTGTAATCATTACTATTTTGGTGTATACATTAAGACTATATGCTCATACAGACAAATATTACAGCTTGTTGCAACTCCCAAATTATTATATATTATATAGGGCTATACAATAAAGTGATAAATTGTTCCCCCAGGGTTTGAAAAGGGTGAAAAGAAAATTTCTAGTGAGATACAAATAAATTTTGTTAATAAATAAAAGACAGTCCAAATGGCAACTTCAGATAATCATGTTTGTGCTTCAAATAATAAAAAAATATTTGTATCTCCAACGTCTACCAATAGTTTGAGTGTGGTGCTTCTCCATACTGGGTACATGGGGGAATCTGTAGTTACATCATCAGTGCTTGTCAGCCAATCAGCTCTTGTGTAGATGGGTATTTCTCGTTTTCTAAACGGCATAGAAACACCAATGTGATTATTCACAAGTTCGAAAAAAGAGGCCTCGTTCACCAGATTGTCTTGTTTCTGACAAATCTAAAAGGACTAAAACTGTGAATCAAAAATTTAGAAAAGAGCATAGTGCAAAATATCAGGTCATTGCATCAAAAGTCAGTGACAGTCATGCGTTTTGTACAGTTTGTCACATCGTTTTTCTGTGGTGCATGGCAGGATAAACGATTGTTCCAGACATACAAAATCGGCATCTCACCAACAAAAGGCTGAGGTGAAGACAAAAATGATGCAGATAACGACATTTATGAGTAAGAAATCAGAATATGAAAAAGAATTTCAAAATAATTTTTTTAAAATTTATTTATTAAATACACAAAACACAGTCACAAATGAGCAACCCATAGCAGTAATAAATAATAATAGTTATAATAATAATATAATAATAAACAGCTTAGAGACATTGGTCAGGCCTAGTAGCTGGAAATGATAAAGGGCTCTGTCTACAATCATTACACTCAGTCATTTAAAATAGTTGGCATCTCTGTATCACATTATTCTTTCCAACAAATTTAAACTAGTGAGAAAAATGGATTGGAGTTGAGGTGCTTTTGTAACAGTTTCAAACCTTTAACTGTACTGTTTATAGCTGTACCACCACCTGAAAAAAGTTACCAAACTGCACAAATGTGTTGTGACAATTAGCTTATTTCTTGACACTTTAAAATTTAATTTGTAATAATAAGTTTTATAATGCTGAAAAATTAACAATTCTCTAAATTTGTATGGGTTAGACAACTAATTACAACTTAAACCACTATTTGTAATTAATATTACATTATTTCAGGTATAACACTGTGATTCTTTTCTGACTGACTTGCAATGTTATTTTGTAGCTGCCACTCATATCCAACTCTCATTGATGAATCTTCTTTTTTTATATATATCTATATTTATGTTTGTCTGTCTCCCTGTGGGTGTATGCAGTATACACTTAATTTATCCAATACTTTATGAGCCTTTGCAAAGTGTAATAGAGCAAAGATTAGCTGATTTGTTTTGAATTGGATGTTAAGGTAGAAAATTAAGATTTTTCTCAAGAGCCAATTTGTTCTGTGGCAGTCTTAAACTTGACAATTACTTTGTTTTGTTTTCATTGTGACATTTTCTGTTACCTGATTCATTACAGAATTATCAACTAAAGCAAGTTTAGAAGCCTCTAATGTGGATGTAAAAAAACTTCTCAGCAATATCTGTTTTGATCAGGACAGCTTAAACATTGAAGTCAAGTGTGTAAGTTTATTGTAGGCCAACTTCAAAATATGACACTCAGTTTTAAGTGGTATCAGTCAAGTGATATCTTTAGTAAAAGAAGCTATCTCAATGTTTTACTTCTCTTACAGAATGACAAAGTATGGTAATTGGAAATTGTGTTATTTTTAACTATGTTTTATTTTAACCTTAGTAATAAAAAGAGCAATAGTTTCTTCATCCAAATTGATTTTGCAATGCAAACAACAAAATAAATGCACCTACATAACAAAAGAGACTGCTGACTGGGCGATAACTGATCATCCAATGTTGGATGATATCCCTCCAAATGATTGTTGTGTTTAAGAGTGATTACTGAAACAACTTTTAACTATTGCATTATTATTACATAACAAATACAACTGTATTATTGAATGGTTTTTATAAGACAAAATAAAAAAACAACGTTTTTTAAATGGCATTTACAATTAAACTGCAACTGCAAGTAACAAGTAATTTTATAATCAATACATAAAAAGAAAGAACTGTGTAAGTCAAATTATTTAATATTTTTTTAACCATTCCTTTGATTATTCTTAGATGATGTCTTTGATGACCCTTGAAATAAGAATATTGTTTGTGTATGGAAATTTACATATAAAATGTGTAATGTTACTTTAAAAAATGTTGATATGTATTAAAGAGGTTCCAGGAATTAGAACATTGATTACACGGTTAAACAATGATAAGGCTTCATTACTAGTTTATAAATAGTAGGGTAGTAGCCAGAGGCATTTATCTTAAAGAATATGTCTTTTCAAGTTGCTTTTGAAATATCTATTGTTTTGTGATTTATTTCATCCTTTTTGACACAGACTCTCTAAGAAATACTTTTAGTTCTTTTAGACTGCCAGCAGGGGAGTTGAATTTTTAACACAACTCAGTTGTATGATCTTGTAACCTTAAGATGGTGACTTTAGTTGTTTATGTGTAACATTAATGAATTCAAATTACACTATGAACTGGACAGCTTTCTTTAAAATGGTATACCTACTAAACTTTTATCTAATTTTCGTATCCTTATCTGCTCTGCTATGACATCTGTGAATTTGTCATGTGCCAATGAATACATCTCTTTACATGGGGCATCAATGCAAGTCTTTACATCTTCCAAAAGTTTATCTAAGATTTCTTCATTTCTCCATAGCCTAATTAAAACTTTGCTCTGGAAACTTTTTACTGGTGTGTAATTCTAAATAAGTTGGATGAAACAGCTGCCAATATTCAACAGCTGTTACTGCTTGGATGGAAGGTTATGCAATGTTGCTAAACCTAGAACTTTTAAACAGGAAGCACAATGAATAGCGTTTTTACATTCATAGCTCCACCCATTCCACCTGGAAATGATTTCACACTGAGTTTGGTCTTACATAGTACTTTTCTAATATAGTCCACTGATTTGTCAATTGGGCAATATTTTTGAACTAATTCGCTAAATTCTGGATCTCAGTATGGTAGTAGCATGACCGAATCAGCGTGAGTATAGTTTGCAACACACGTGAAACAGTAGTTGTGGTAATACATGTAACTGAAATACTTTTGACAGTTTTAGGTCTAATTAATATCCATCTAATGCTCCTGTCAATAATGAATCTTTAATCTGGACTCCAGTTGTGGAGTTTAACACAGAGCTCACAGTATTTAAAGTCTCAAAAGGTAAGATTATATACTCAATATAATTCAACAGTCTTCATCTTATTCTCACAATGTACACTTTGATGATATGAAATTGAACAAATTTTTCGCTTTCTCATTCAATAATTTGATTTCTTCAAATGTGTACCTTACTTTCATATAAATGCAATAACTTTGTTAAACATATCCTCTGTTCTGAAATTCCTTTAAGTTTTACCTGTAAACATAGAAACTTTAAAACTTGATCTTTACATAAAAACTTGTAAATTATGTCTCACCTGTTTCAATAGTAAACCACCCCGAAAAGATGCTCTTCCCATCTTATCATAGTCAGTACAGTTACTAGCATAGGGGGGTGGTAACAGGTGTGAGATATCCTGTGAACCAAAAACACTTTGATTGTATGAGATGCAAGTAAAAATTCATGGATTTCCTTGCTATATTATATTCTAATATTTAAACAAGTTTGCTTCTTTATTAAACATTTATCTACATATTACTTTATAAAATACTACTGTTTTTTATTGAACTTTGTAGATTCATTTAATTAACTTGTAACTAAATATACCAACAATTTTCAACAGAAGCTTTTGGGCTACATCAGACACTCAAAAGCCTGGATTTGTAGCTCACACTATTGACATCAACTCTTAATTTTCCAGATGAAATCTAAGCATGAGTTGCATCTTGAATGTGTAATTCTGAACCACATCGAGACATGACTCGTTTTTTAAAATTTGCCAGCAACACTGAATTAATTAATAAATAAAGAAAGAAGTAAACTATCAGTGGGTCACTTTATTACTAGGAATCAATATTATGAAATGGATATTATAATTTTCTTCATGGGCTAGACCCCACAGTCATGTCATGAAGGGAGGAAAAATATCCTGTACCACAAGTATTTGGCATCAGTATCCAATGATATGATCAGATTTTGCAAAATCAAGCAGAATTGGAATTGAGTATTGATTTATTCTCCAACAGCACCAAGCACAGCCTTTAGATTCATGGTCAGTCTGAAGTGTGTAAATTAACTTGGAATCACTCATTTACTTACACACATAAAAATTTATAGTTCAATAAGAAAAGATCACATACTGTAATTATTTATAGCTACTGAAATATGATAAAGTGGGCATGCTAATGTGTATTAATTTAATGTTGATAAACATTTCTATATTTTATACATCTAATTCAAATTCCACTGCATAAAAAACAACATGAAACTGGAGAAGACTCAAGCAATTTGTGATAATTTGATGGTGCTGATTCCAACAAAATGTAATCAGAATATGCTCACTACCTACTGGTTCAGTATTGTAATATGTTAATCCCTTACTTGTGGAGGTTTTCCTTGAAAATAACAATTCATTGTGAGATTTGTTTAACAGAATTTTATAATTTTGTATATATTTTGTTTACATTATATGATATTTCAGGATATATATAAAAGAAAATTGGATGTAATTTTTAAAGAGTAATTCAGCATGCTTTGAGATAATGAGTCAGCCAATCATATCAACAGAAATAAATTATCAACTGAATACTCAAAATTTAGTAATCAATTAAGTGGTTCTGCAAGCTGTTTTTCAAACAAAATTAAAATGCACCACAAAAGCGTGTCAGTTCCACAGCTGAGAAGTTAATATTTTATCAGCACTATGTGAAATACATTGTAATCAACTCAGTGTAATAGATTTATGCTGTGAAATTAAATTTACTTTGACAGTTTAGTGTAAAACACATGCATTTTTGATAATTTGAAACATTGGTTGTATTGATGTAAAATTTCAAATATATTGTTCAGTTGTGCTTTTTGTTTTCAAAATAATTGCAGCAAATTGAACTACCTTTGTTTCATTCCCATGCTCAATTGCTCATCTGGAAAATCATGATGTCAGTAAGCTATAACATTCAAGTACCTCAGTTTAGTATAAAAGACATAATTTGGGGTCTCTCTCAATTGCCCCTCACTCATTCACTTGGTCACTTCATCTTCATCCACACAGAGTCAGAAAAAAGTTCAATCTGTTTCCTCACATCATAACCATAATACAATCAAATTTTGGAAAACATTAACAGAATTTTCTAAAAAAATATAATTTATGGTCACAGGACACAAGATTAAAAAAATTAGATATTACTTTGCATTAAGCACAAAGCTACACAATGTGCTATCTGTTCTCTGCCTACCATGGGTATCAAAAGCCAGTTTTTAGTGTTGTAAGTCTACAGACATAACACTGTACCACTAGGGGAGAAAAACTATTTGGAATGCTAATTACCTCCAGTTCAAGTAAAGTCTGAAACTTGCAAAAATCACCCTAATGATTTCTGCTACATCTGTGGACAATGTATTACAGTTTCATTTAGGAAGAACATTGTGTTGTACAGTTTGCACAGCTTGCTTGTTACAGTGGTGGAATAAGAAAAGCAAATATGCCATTTGTCTCTCATGTTATAGTGTGATCCCAAAGATAATATAATGGGCCATTATTCATGCAAGATAAATATTCCTAGATATACAGGCCAAACTAAACAATACATTGACCCCTTTGTTACATGTTGGGTGGAATTCATGAAAGTATCTATGAACATAATTATGATTTTTATAATGTATGCACATGTGTACAAACTTTTGAAGATTATTGGTAAACATTACAAGTCTTTTGATCACAGAATATCAGGTCTTTGTATTATGTAAAAGATTTTTCAATTATAAATTTTTTGTAACATGTTTTCTTTCATAATATTGACTATCCAATATGCAGAGTAATTTTCATTTTAAAATTAAAAGTGCTTTCATGAATGAGAAAATTTTCTAATTTCACATGTGAAATTTTTGCAACTTCCAGAAATGCTTTATATTTTTATGTCATTTTCACTATGTAATTGGAATATCTATATGTGTTTGTTAGATCTGACTGATCTCATAACCACCATAAAAAGAGTAGGAAATAAATATGAATTGTTTTTTTTTCTTTTGAGAATGATGACATATTATAACTCAAGAACATATTAAATTTAAATAACTTAAATGTTGCGACATTATTCATTTATTTATATATATATTTATTATTTTTCTTACATTGACCTTTCAGCCATTGCTGGCTAACATCACAGAAGCTACAATGATACAGTGCATATGTAGTCATGTTATGATATCCAAGAATTTCAAAATTAAACTTTCCAAAGTGACCTGTCTTGCTGTGTTTTAGTGGACCAGTATTTTGTAAAAATCATCACATTTCAGTTATAATACATTACGTATGTACATATATTATTAACATTTACAAATACATTTTCAAACACATTTTTCTTAAAACATGGAACAGAAAATTAATAAGTAAAGCAAACAATTATCTCTTCTAGTTATAACCTTTGTATTTGATGGAGAGTGAAATAATTCTTTTAAAGTTTTATAAATATATGTATATATATATTTGAATAACCCAAAAATCATAAATTACTATATCAACACCATATAATTCCAGTTTCATTTACCAAGTTTAGTGGCTAAACTGAATCTGGTTCTAAAATATATGAAATAGATGACATCATTGTATTAAAAATGGACTGATAAATCTACTTGGACTACATTCTGACCTTTTGGTTGCTTATTGACATGTCATCCAGAAAAATAAGTGTATATAAGACTGTTTACAAAATCAAAAGAGGCAACTGAGTCACTATATTTGATTCAGTATGTTAGTGATATCTCAGAATATGAAAAAAACAGAAGGTTCTTATTTTATATTCTACCTTTCAACATTGGTAATTTTAGTTTCTAATTCATACAAAACTATAGACTTTGTGTTTTGACATCACAAACATAAGAACTGAACTAGTGCTGCATTCAATATACCACATGACACACAAAAACTGTTGTTTAGATGTGTTTTTATTTTTAACATTTACTTTTAAATTATGCAATTAAAGAATGGATAATATGAACATTTGAATTATAATTTACAGTTTAGTTTGATATCAAACTTAATGTTGTCATGAAATAGTAGTTCCATAAAATTTTGGATGCGAGTCAAGAAATGTGATAACATAGCCTTTGACCCTTCACTTGTATGGAAAGAATAAAAAAATCCACATACTGCATTTGTGATGAAATGAGTACCTAAGAGAAATAGTCTTCCAGTTCCACATTTACCAGTGAATTTGAAAGCAGAAGAATTGTCCTGAAAAGAAGACAACAAATCATCTTCATCCTCTTCACTTAAGAGATTCTATTCCTGTAGTACCTCAATTTACACTGTTTAATCTGATCACACAAAATGATCTAGATGATCTGATTCAAGACCTGTCTTTCCCAAATAAGAATGGGGAACTTCTTGTCCCTCTTTTATAGCAGCAGAATTTATTAGCTCCAGGAACAAGAGGTTTGATTTACCAAAGTCACCATCAAAGTGTTGTTTCTCACAACAACATACAAGATACTTTGTATTTCTAAACAAATATTGATAAACTAATTGAAGAAGCAGGAACTGAACATCATCCTAAAGACTGGAAACATCTTATTGACTTACTCTAAAAGCTATACTTTTGCACAATTTGAATATTGAGTCATCAATTTCTGATGCTCATGATTTCAACATGAAAGAAAATTTTCAAAGTATGCAGATTATACATTATTAAATGCAACTCTCAATAAACAGATAAATTTATTAAGGAAAACATTTTTATGATACATAAGAATATATTAAATAAGCCTGTCATAACTCAGAAACTAAAGGTATCAGTAAATGTCAACACAATTTTTTAGAATGAGCATCATTAAATTACTTACAAACATTTGAATTTTTATTTAGTAGCAGAGAATGTTCTTATTTACTTTGATATGAAATGACAGCAATAATATGAAAAAAGTGTATTTTCTTTGATGTAATGAAGCCAATATAATATAATGGAATTAATTTTTTTTCATATAGTGTAGCAGCATAAATACTGTTAAGAGTGTATGCATTTTTTTAAGCTTGCTAGAAATACAACCAGTAATGACCTGTGGTGTTCAAAATATAGTATAATGAACAAATATTAATGTTCATACACCTGTCCCACAGTGAATCAGCACTAAAACCCAAGTTTTGATACCCCTGATTGGCACAAAACAAATAAACTATTGAGTTACTTTATGTTAAATAACAAACAACTCAGATGTATAATAAACTTGGATTAAAAATGAAAGCTATAAAGCAATTTAAAGTTTTTTTTATATTAAAAGATTAAACTTACACTCCTATTATTACTCACATGAGATAGAGAAAATACATGCATTTTCCCAAATTCTAAAGAATACACTTCATTGATAATATCTGGAACTGACCCTGGTGAGGTGAATGCAACAACTACTCCATTATTGAGAGGAAAACTGACATTTGACTCCACATATAAAGAGAAATGTAGATCATTGACATTTTCAAAACCTAGTGTGAAAAGAAACCACTGATTACAGTAGACAATACATAAGCTTTATACACAGAAATAATTTCTAGTTCTTACAATGAAGTTAGCCTGTATGTCATACTATAGTAATTATTTTCACAGTAAATTATCATAATAGCACAATTCTTTCACTGATAGGTTTTACTTTACTTGTTTCAGTGGTCAGTCAACGTATTTCTTTAATTTATTTGTGATTGACAAGAAACTAACTTGAAGTAAAAATGTATTCTCAATTTGGCTGGTATGGGTATTACCACTTTGTTAACCTCTGAGGATGACCTAAGAAGGTTGAAACATTGTTCTGTACTTTATTTTAATTAATGTGCTAATTCCCATATCAGCCATTTTGAGAATCCACTTTCCTTCATTTATGTTTCTACAAACTCAAAATTTTAAATACCTGACCACTTCCGTAATTGTCTGTGGGCCTACTAAAATAAAGAAAATCAACTTACTTGTACAAAGCATACAATACTGAACAATTCAACTCATCTTTAAAATCAATCATACATCACAGCTATCTTGTGTTTATAATCTACCTTCATTACACTTGAAAAAATTATACTGTTGAAGGTTTCTACCATGATTGACAGATCATGGCCAACTGGAACATATGATGCAAAGCAATTTGAGTTGGGCTTCAAAGGTGTTTGAGATTTATTATTTTTGGAAAATGTTGCAAAAAAGTAAAAGTATGATGCAAACAAAATAATACCTCATAAAATTCTATCTATACATTAATGAAAAATCTTAATAAATAGCCATAGAACTTGCACTGAATGTAGTAATGAAAGTATAGTATATTATCTATTGAAAATGGTAGTGCGGAAGATTAATATCAGTTGATTTACTGTGAAAGTGACAAAAATGATAACACTTCCTGCAGTGTTCACTGCATTTCACATCACCCATTTTCACGAGTCCAGCATAGAAATTACAAGACAACACTGCCATATACATCATACTTCTAGAAGTTTCTGAAATGGACTGTAGAAAATTTCTTGAAGTTTGGGTAGGGCATGTAATAAAAAGGGTTGAGAGGTACTGTTTGAACTAGCAAATTATGGCATTAAATATAGAGCTTACAAAAATGCTTTTTTATAGTGAAATTACTTGAAAACCCAACCATCTTAGATTATGTCTACTTTTAGGGATATTTTATACCTTTTCTTACTAAAATTTTAAAACAAATAACTTAAATGGCAATTATTTCATTTCTACGTTGGAAATTAGATTTTATTGCTAGAATTCATTTATCTCTAATCTTAAAATGGAAAGTAATATACAGATGTCACCAGAATTTTACTAGAAATATTCTGCAGCTGTGCACTTCATTACACCATTTTTTTCATATTTACAGTAAAATGTTTTTATAGCTGAAATGAAAGCGAAGAAAAGAAATTTAAAAATGTAGATGTTTAATTTTTTATTTTGAACTTTGTTCATAGCTAGCAGGTGCTATTTGCATTTGTCATATCTAATTTTGAAGTGATAATAAACTAGGAGAAGAACAACTAGTAAACACCACTCACTTCCAACTCCTGAAGTATTCTTTTATCAAAAAACAGCATGTTTGACTGTGGTATTATAACATCTCTACAGCTTAAAAGGCAAGTATGTTTCACAGCATAATAAGAACCCATTGCAAGTTGAGTACTGCCAGACATAAATATTTAGATGATGAGATAAATTTATAATATGTTTGAAATGAAGTAATTAAGCTTTGGTGGGGGTGGATGAAACAATTAAAAATAACTTATTTTAGCTTTTCATAAAAGTGCAAAAATCCATATAAAACCAATGTGCTTCAATTTTGGAGTATTTAAGACAAAGAACCATTTCTTTAAAAGTAGGTAAGCACACATACCAAATTTCATCCTATCTACACTCCTGATAACAGCATTAGGTAACCAGTCATTATTAATGGTTAAGCAGTTTCCATACACAGTAGTATAAGACTTGTAAAGTGGGCTGTGTAAGAATGAAAAGAAGATAAGTTAACTTTGAAACCACACCTTGTTTGAAATATATTTAAATTTTGATTCTTTTTTTATTGGTAAGTACAAAGCTACACAAGAGGCTATCTGTTCTCTGCCTGAGACAGGTAAACAAACATGATTTGTTATGTTATAGCCCTTCAAACTTGCCAATGAGGGATAATACAAGATATTGTTAAAAAAAACACAAGTTCCACTCATGTTTTCCTGTCAAACAGATAGAGCATCATGTAAACTTTCTCATGGGAAAGATGGTTGTAACTTAGAGCATGCGCAGACATTGACATTTTTCTATTCATAAGTCAGGTGATGCCCTAGGGCTACAAGTTCTTTTATATTAAAGTGAAAGCTATGACTCTGTGTTATTGTAGTAATTCCTATGCACAAATAGCAATTTTCACAGCATTATATTTGATAACAAAAAATACTTTCTGCATCAGGCTCTTATTACATGATTCATGCACTGTTTCATGGGATAGTACATTAATGGATTTTGGGGTATTCTATAATAGTTTTGTGTCCAACAATATAATATCTATTTGTGCCAATTTTTTTTCTATTGCACAAAGCAGAGATACATTACATGTTTCAGCTTATATGGAAAAGTAATTGATAAGAATCATGATTTATTGATTACCACTACAAGGTTCTCCAAGAAACCCAGTGTTATCGAAGTATATGTTTTACCAAGTTTCCTTGTTGTGAATGGTTCATTCTCTTGACACCATACAAAGTTCTTACTTCATCTTGTTGCAATGGATGTAGTACTCCTCATGTTTAGGGGCCCCGTCCAACAGTGAAATAACAGTATCTGCATGATTTGTTGTTGCTGGTGCTTCAGCAATTTCTATGACCACAAAGTATCCATAATTTAGACTAGCAACAAACAGACTATCTCTCATCATCTGGTCAGTTACTTTATCTGTATTATCTGGTTCTACTTTGGATGTTGTCCATTGATGTAGTGGGGCCAGTGGGAATTAAAATACCACTGCTCTACTTTTGTTTTGCACATAATTGTAAAATAAATATAACATGTGGGTATAGTAAAGTTTAAATTTGTGCAGATAAAATGCCATACTTGAAAATATTAAAATTACTGTATGCTTAAAATGATCATAAATAGTACTATGATATGGAGCTGCAATGTATATACAACCCTCACTCGTACAACAGCAAGGCAACAGACTCACAATGCAAAAATCAGGGGTTCAATTCCCCTCAGTGGGCTCAGCAGATAGCCTGATGTGGCTTTGCTATAATAAAAACAAATACACACACACATACACACACAATGTGTATGTAAGTTCAGATAGTATAGCTATTGTCTCTAAATAAATTAAATATACCCATTGGTTATATAGACAGAACCGAAATGTATCCCTTAATTACAAACTAATTAAATCCCTGAAATACAACCTAGAGGTGTATGTTTAATCCTGTGGTAGAAAAGTGTTATGTGTGACAACCTGGGTCAAGAGATTTTATTACCATTCAACTGACAGTGTCATATAATAAAGTTGTAATTCTTATCATATATTTTGGGTTTTGAAATACATAAGCCATTTCAGTGACAAATAGTGCACTTGAATGATGAACTCTGTTATGTATAAAATATGATTTTGTGGTAAGCAAATGCACCATTTTATGTTTGTTAAGCAATACAAAAACCATGAAGCTGTCAGTCACAACGTGGTATCAAGTTTATCTAACAAGAGCCGACCGTAGTACATGTACAAAGTATCTGATTAAGTGTGATTACTCAAGAGACATTTAAATTTACTATGTATCTATTATTCACATGTTATATTTAAGGTAATATTGTATAAGGTATTAGTGTTTTTATAATCTGTTCTAGTTCTGTGTATAAAATTTACATATATCACAAACAAACTTCTTATTGCACATTTGTGTTTATATTGTTTAAGAAACAATAATCTGAAAGCAGTTAATTCTTTGTTGTGCAATATCAGCATTCAGAATCCACTAATGTTTGATTTACATAATGATAAAGTGCTCTACACTTTCCTATATCTGTGACAACATTACTCTGATTCCACTATAACTATCATTAGTATGCAGAAAGAATGGAAAATTATGTTAAGAATAAAGCTAATATTGAAGATTTAACGAAAATACATATCATTGTTGAATGCTTGATTATAGTTTTCAGGAGGTTTAAGTTGCATGTCAGTCTTAGTTACACCAGACAATGGTGCAGTACCTAGAAGTGGGCCTTAATATGACATTATTAAGATGGAAATTCATCAAAACTACAGTCTTCTTTTTTTATGCATGTGCACTGGCTTCCCACCAAAGCAGTTGTGATAGTCCACTGTGCTGACTTTAGTCAACACCATTGTAATTCATTTCTGGGCTCTGAACAACAGATATTACAATGCTTTAATGCAATTTAATTTTATCATACACCATGATGGTTGGTAACTTCTGCAGCAGATCCATCCCCCAGATACCACTACCAATGCCTGTTTCTTCATCAGGTTATCTTTTATTCTGTGAGAATCAGCACTGAAAGCAATTTAGATTTATACGTTTCTGCTGTATTCACACTGATGTCCATTATTCAGGATGATACAAAGAGTGGAAATATGATTAACTGCAAGGTTCCTATGGAAGCATGGCAGCACCTACATCACCAAACTCAATTTTGCATGTATGCCTCTCTACAGTATACTCAAAGTAGCACAATGAAGTAAGTTTACCATAACAATGTTGGACACAAAAATGATGCTACACATGCATAAGGTAGTGCCATAGCTATCCAGTACTTGGTATTGGCCCTCTTGTGGCTGTCCAATATAGACACTTTCTATTCTAATGTCCAACATTAGAAGCTTCCTTTATCTTCTGCAAGGCCATCTATTCACATCTAACTGCTGTATCAGCAGTGCTGTAACGGTAACCAAAATAGCATACCTTTTGGTAACCAAGGTAGCTGCACAAATATTTTCAGATATTTTACACTAAAATTATATGAATAAAATTTTATGAAATAAAATGTTAGTCAAATTTTTTGCAGATATTCCAAAATTTACATTCTTGTAAAAGGAATTGTCAGCTTGTTAAAAATTTTATATACATAACTAACAAACTTCAGACTTTGATCAGATTCATATGTATGCATTCCAAACTTATAGATTTAACATTTTTAACTCTTACTTTTGTCATGTGTAATGCTAGTTCCAAAATCTGATTGAATTTAATATTAATATTTGAAAATTAAGTTTTTATAGGTAATTTACAAGATTGCTATTTTCTAACCTTCAGACCATAAAATTTATATAGCCTAACACAAATTCTGTTTTATCATTAACAGTATTTCCTTTGTCATTCATGCTTACAATGCATCATTTTAGAACAAATCTATTTAAATATAGTATATCACCATAAATTTGTATTGCACAATCCTTCTGTTTAAGACTGTTTTCTTCATGTAATATTGGTTACAAAAGTTACAAATCATATTTAAGTTTCTCATTAAAAGCATGAAAGTTTACTTATCATATTAAAATATTAAAGAAACACTTTGTAATTGTCAACACAGCTACCCAAAGAATCAAATATATATAAACTTAAAATGGTTTTTATTCCATCTGCCAAAAACAAACCTTCACATCATTAGAAATATTAAACATTTCTATAAATCCTACTTAAATACTGGTCAAAATATCTTTCATTTTCGAGTGAATTTTAATTTTGATACAAAATTATTATATTGCATGATATCATAATACAATTTTCCTTTAAAATATTCTTAAGGATATTAGAAACATATTTTAAACTTTGTATGTGTTTTATGCACCTCTATTATAAGTTACGAAAAATAACTACCTTCAAATAACTCTACATCATTTTGCTCCATTTTATTTATATAATAATGTAACCTTAACCAACATATGTATTATGTGACTATGAAACATTTTTCAAGTTACTTACTGACAACTATGATACCCTCTCAAAGAGCACCAAACTAAACTTTTATCAAGTTGTACTCCAGCCTCTTTCATCTCTGCTGGTGTCAGCGAGTTGATATAGTGATTCCATTTTATCACATCTGTGACACTGGTGAGCTAAGTGTATAAGAAGTAAATTAATATTTTGTTTGATAATGTTTTATAGCTTTGCTGTTGTTTTTTACAATATCTAAACCTAAACACAACATTAGTAAACAAATGAGATTACAACAGTTTATAATTTAATATTTTTATCTGATATTTTCCACTGATATTAATGATGAAAATAAGTACTAAGTGTGTTTATTTTTTAAAAAATTCCATGTTGGGCTATCTGCTGTGCAAGTCCTTCCTGAGACAAAACATTTCTCTAGCGGGGAACTTATTCTGTGGAATTTAATAAAATTATGTTAATTCATTCTGGTTGACTTACTGTTTGTTTTTGCTTTTTTTTTAATTTTGCACAAAGCTGCACAAGGGCTATCTGCGCTAGCCACCCCTAATTTAGCAGTGTAAGACTAGAGGGAAGGCAGCTAGTAATCACCGCCAACTCTTGGGCTACTCTTTCACCAACGAATAGTGGGGTTGACCGTAACTTTATAACGCCCCCACGGCTGAAAGAGCGAGCATGGGCCTGGTTGACTTGACACTCAATACAGTTAGCACCAACAATTTCTTTGAGGGTTAATCAAAATGGTGTGTTTGAAGTAAAATGTTCTCAATAATGTTTATATAGTTTTATCATGAATTTTTGCCCAGGTATTTAAATTATTGTTTGCTCTGAGTGAATGAATACGAATAAAAATAACAGTCACTTTAGTCAAGCAACGAAGTTCAATTTATATTTTAATTCCTAGTTCTTATGTAATCTTTATATCTTTCTCACATATAGCTTTCCATATGAATCAAGTTATGCACTTCAACCAGTTTGAACTTAAAAGATATTTACCACAAAATGTACACTTGTGTATACTCATAACGTATAAAAACACATTTTTTTAGTGGGAGATTAAAGCACTGAAGGAAGACAACTACATTGATGTAAATTTGTTGTTTAATCTCCCTTTACTTAATTCATCCAACAACATACTCCCATTTACAAACACACAAGCCTGCTTCCATGTTGTAACAGTAGTAAGCTTACAAATTTACTACACAAAAATCCAAGGTTCAATTCCCCACTGTAAACACAACAGTTAGACTAAAGTGATTTTGTTGAGACAAACAAACATACCAGCACATCCAACTTATAACACAAATTAAGCAATTAAACATGCTAGAAAATCCTGGGGGTGAAAAATAGAAACACAAAATACATATTTGATACCAGAAATTTGGATATCTTGATGATGCCTTCATAAAGCTCACCAATTATCTGTTAAACTCACTTATGAAGAAGGTTTCCTCGTAGCTATTACGTATTAGTTTTTTTTAAATAAAAAAAGGTAAAGATCACAGTTTATTGAGAACTATCTGTTAATCATGCCATCACATGGACAATGAAATCCCATCACAAAATCTCAAAAGGCATTAGTTTTATATTTTGATGTATATATAAAACTGTGTTCCAAAAAAATGATTATGCAATGAAATATTAATGCTAAAATGTAGTTGACAAAGATTTCTACCCAGATATCACATTTAGAAAAAGTTATAAATTTATGAAACAGTAATTTTACAAAACTATAAATATACTTAGCAAGAAAGATTAATTTTACCCTATCGACTGGCCTGGCATGGCCAGGTGGTTAAGGCACTCGACTCGTAATCAGAAGGTCGCAGGTTCGTTTCCCCGTCACACTAAACATGCTCGCCATCTCAGCCGTGAGAGCGTTATAATGTTATGATCAATCCCACTATTCGTTGGAAAACAGTAGACCAAGAGTTGTCTGTGGGTGGTGATGACTAGCTGCTCTCTCACTAGTCTTACGCTGCTAAATTACAGACGGTAGAGCAGATAGTATTCGCGAAATTCAAGAAAAACAAAAAATCATTTGATGATACATTTCCTACATGTGTTGCTTTGTTTATATACTGTACTGAAAATCGCCAATGTTCTAGTTCATTTAAAGTGGGGAATTTTTTTTAATTTTCGAATTCCATGTGACCACCTCCTATTTTAGAACAGATAATTCCTGAGAAAACATAATGCTTTTACGATACGTAGTTCACGTAACAGCAACATATTTTAAGATTTCAGATAACCAATTATATTTTGCAGTGAAACTATGTAATAATTAACAATATACATACATCAAGATGTTGTTTTTTTTGCCTAACATGGGCATCTACAGAAACAATTTCCAGGGGATGGAGGGGTAGGGCAAAGTCAAAGAATGAATGACTCCTTTTCAAAGTTTCATCATCATAGTCAAGAGAATTTGACAAGCTCTCATGATCAGATATGATGGGACTAATATTTATAAGGTTTATTTAAGCCACACTGTATTATTAAACCTACATACACTCCGTAATAATAAATTTTAGTTTGGCCCCGATCACACTGTTCCATGTAGTGTCTGCAATACTGCTCAATCTCTTTGATAACCAGCTGCCAGTGTTAACAGCAGATTGCAATATGTTGATCCAGACCATACTGTGTCCTGCAGGAGTCGGGAGATGTCTAAAAAACTGCGTCGGCCTTTTTAGATACTCTGAGCAAGAAGTGACATCTTCAATATCCAATAAACCGTTACGGCAACGACGTTTCTCAATATTTAGCTACAGGGTATGTGTTCTATATAAAATTTAAAGTAAAGCTGCTGACAATCCTGCTAACTTTTATAAGAATTGAAAATTAAATGTAATAACCAATGAGAAATTGTGAAGTGAATAAAAATCTTGTAAATTTAAAAACATATGCTGAATGGATAAATAAAGAATTATGTTTCTCATCCGCTGTTTAGTAGCTAGCAACACTTGTTTAACAGTACGTCATTAATTACAGAAATAAAATTGCAGAAACTTGTCATACCAGTATGACAAAAATGACAATACTAAAATGATTCAATAACAACAAAAATATATATTTTCAGTGGAAAAGAGAGTACTGATATCTAGTAGCTATTAAGTTGTATTGTATACATTAACACAACATTTCATAACTTACTTCAGTCAGGGTGGCATCATTTATAAAAATTAAAACTCGTATATAAATAATATTAGATAGAAATGTGGCTTGTTTGTTTGTTTGTTTTGGAATTTCGCACAAAGCTATTCGAGGGCTATCTGTGCCAGCCGTCCCTAATTTAGCAGTGTAAGACTAGAGGGAAGGCAGCTAGTCATCACCACCCACCGCCAACTCTTGGGCTAATCTTTTACCAACGAAGAGTGGGATTGACCGTCACATTATAACGCCCCCACGGCTGGGAGGGCGAGCATGTTTGGCGCGAACCCGCGACCCTCGGATTACAAGTCGCACGCCTAAACACGCTTGGCCATGCCGAGCCTAGAAATGTGGCAGTCTAAATATTATTATGACTTGCTATGGAATGTTATAACATACGGGGTGCCCACACCTGTGTGTTTCATGATTTATCAGTACTTAATTCACTTCAAGTTAATACCAAACTGTAGATGGCATGTAACCTTTGTTCATGGTCCTCTTTTTCACTGTGATCCTTCAAACATTCCTAGAAGTTGTTCTTTCACCAAGTCTTTTGCTTGTGTGTTTTGTTTGTGTGTTTTTTCATATAGCAAAGCCACAAAGGGCTATCTGCTCAGCCCACCGAGGGGAATCGGACCCCTGATTTTAGCGTTGTAAATCCGGAGACATACCGCTGTACTAGCGGGGGGCCTTTTGCTTGTGACAAGAACACCTGAGTTCTTTGAACCATACCATTTATTGCTAACTTTTCTTTCTTCACAACTAAGTATTTTCTCTCAGCATTAGCACAGGTAGCCCTCGAGTAGCTTTGTGCGAAATTCAAAGAAAAAAAAACAACAAACTCTCAGCATTACATTTTATTGGTCGCCATGACTAAATATATTCTCACACTATTTCAGGTTTTGCGTTGTTATTTGTATTAGAAGATAACACATGAAGTTGTGGAGGATGTTATTCTTAGACCCAATCTAAATTTATTGATCAACTACTTGATCTCATGTCAGAAGTTAAAATTTAGTACTATTATCATTTAGAATTTCAAGAACTTTATTGTTACAACATGCTTTATTTAGGATTAAAATTTTATTATTCTTATTAGACGTAGTATATACAATATTCTTATTTTTACTGAATTTTCTCAGTGACTAAAACAAAATGTTCAGGTTTATATTTTAACAGTAACACTTTTATACCAATGCTATTTAAATAACATTTAATTATAATTTTGGCATAAAGAACTCATAAACTTACTAAAGATTAGAAGAGAAATAAAACACATCAAATTATATTTAAACAAGAATAATTTTTCAACGAAACTAATATCAGCAAGCAACATAATTGAAGAATACATCAATCAGACTTCCACACCTGAAAAGCTGTATAACTCATAATGTACCAAAAAGAACTCTTCACGTACACCACCACCATTCACCAGTAAACAACGTTTATCCGCAAGTGAAACTTCAGATCGTAATTTCCATCATAGGAATAACGAACTATTTTGTGTTTGAAGATAAAATAGGTACACTGATTCAGTTGACGTTACCCATATGCATACATACTCCGAGTGTTCTGGAGCAGTGCTTCTCAGTTGGTATTCCTCGAAAAACATGCAATTGCTCCTCGGAACGTAATCAAACAACCTCATATTTCTTTATTAGTATAGCAGATATCAGTAGGACACAAAATAATGACACATCACTGAATTGGTTAAAATTAGGGAGCGAGATTAAGTAAAAACATGTGCTTCAATCCTTTAAGTCTTTATAATTTGAGAGAGCACGTTTACTGTTATGTGTTTGTGTGTGCTTGGAATAATTGTTTAGAGATATTTTTCATGCTTTAGAAGCGCGTATATATACTGATACAAAATTGCAATGGTGTTTTTTTTTGTAATGAATGCTTTGGTCCCTGGAACAAATTTGACGCAACAAGAGAAAAGGTTGAGAACTACTGTTCTATAGTATATTAGAGACCTGATTTTGAAAAAAGTTCACTGAGGTATGCAGAAATATGGAATATTTTCAAGCATGTGTTTGATTGCATTGATATTCCAGTAAAAAATGAGTTTTAAATTTTTGGAACTGCTGAAAAATGACTATAGACACTGCTGGCCAAAATCTTAAGGCCAACAAACATAAAGACAAAATATGCATTTTGCGTTGTTAGACTCAACATTTGAGTAGAGCTTCGAAAGATGAAAATAAGAAAAGGGAAAATGAAGAAAAACAAAAACTGTTTAGCATTTAATAGGGAAAATGTGAACACTATGCAATTAGCCTAACTAATAATTGGTCAAAAGTTTAAAACCATGCCAAAAAGAAGTCCTAAACAGGGTGCGAAATGCCCAACAAGAGGTTTCAGTAGTTAGTTACACGGCCGTCATTGCGAATAACTGCAAACATTCGCTTTGGCATGGTCGATTAAGCGTTTGCAGAAGGCTGGCTGGAATGTTATTCCAAGTGGTGAAGATAACTTCACGAAGATGATGCACTGCACTGTTTGGAGTTGACGTCCATTTCTATAAACTTCCTTTGCCATCCACTTCCAACATATTCAATGGGGTTCAGTTCAGGCAAACACGCTGGATGGCTCTCAAGAAACACGTTATTTGCCATGAAAAAGTCCTTTGTCCTTTGTGTATTGCAGCGTTGTCCTGCTGAAAGATCCAGTCACACAGGCGAGGGCCTTCAATCAATAAGGATGCTCTCTCCAGCATGCCAATGTAGCCAGCTGCTATTTGACGCTCCTGTATAACCTGAAGCTCCATTGTTCCATAGAAGGAGAAAGCACCCCAGATCATAATGGAACTTCTTCCACTGTGTCGTGAAGAAAATGTCTCCTGTGAGAAATCCTTATCGTGCCAGTAAAGTTAAAAGCCATCTGGACTATTCAGGTTAAATTTTTTCTCATCACAGAACAAAACCTTCGTCCACTTTTCTACGTCCCATGTTTGGTGCTTCTCAGCAGAGTTTAAACGAGCAGTTTCGTGGTGTGGTAGGAATTTTGCAACAACAGTTTTACTACGCCCAATCTCACCAGCGATGGCATGTTGAGAGAGACATTGCTTTGCAGCTCTTCAATTCTGCCACGTTCAAACTCTGTCAACATTTTAGCCTTTGCCATGTTTTTACCCAATGTAACACAGGAGATGTCAGTGGGAGATGTTGACAACGCTAATGCTTGAACACAAATAACTAAATTTCGTTACATATTTACTGATTAGCGCTTCATTTCAGTATGGTCTCAAACTTTTGACCAGCTATTATTTAGGCTAATTTTATAGTGTTCACATTTTCCCTGTTAAATGCTAAAAATATTTTTTATTTTTATTTTTCCTAACAACGCAAAATGCATTTTTTTTAATGTTAATTGGCCTTCAGATTTTGGCCAGCAGTGTATATATCTTTCGTATCAAAGATATTTTGGCGATTAGAAACTTCAGTTTGAAACATAATAGACAGTTAAGTTTTTTGAAAACATAGTGAAAATAAAACTTTCTTTTAGTAGTTACTGATTATTTGTTATACTTATGTAGATTTGTTCTCATACCTCACTTTAAAATGTGAGCAGAAATCGATCATGTATGGCGAAATTTCAATGATTGCAGAAGACAATATGAAATTTACTTTGTAAAACGATATTCTCGAACTGTTCCTTCATTCAAATAAATTCGAAGTCACTCTTTGCTTACCACATATATAAATTGTGTGAAACTAGCACGGCATTGTCTTAGTCTTTGGAATAAGCTATGAATTATTCAACGCACTCCACATCTATAGGGTCAGATATATAAATGTGTCGAATTGCTGAACAATCAGGATGAGGCATAATTCATGATGATGGCGCTCATTATTTCAGCTGTGGACACATTACAAAATGATATTTAATCAAGTTATGAGGCTCAAAGAACTGCATTAATCCCTTATGAGGAGGAGAGCTGTATCTGATATTCTTCATCACAGTTAATAGTTTAAAATCAAGGACAGTTATTCTTTATTCCAAAGTTTAACAGAAGTAGTTATAAAGAAGGACTTCCACACAATAAAACTCAATTTACACCCAAATCATCGCATGCCCAACTATCCATTGACTTTCTTTCAGTTACTTACAACCTTAATTAAACTTTATACAGGAACCTAATGATCTGGTATTCATGCTGAACCTATAAGGTGATAGACTAAAAAATTCCACATGTTACCAACATTAGTTTCGGCAATATCTCGCTTTATATTAGGGCATGGCATGACCTGGTGGTTAGAACCCTCGACTAGTTATCTTCGGGTCGCAGGATCGAAATCTCTTTGCAGATGTGCTCGTATTTTCAGCTTTGGGAATTATAAAGTGAAGTCAATTATCAACCACTATTCTGTAATTAAAAACTGTTCAAGAGTTGGCTTAAAATATGGACGGCTATTGATCGATCATCAATTATTTGGTCTTGTTTAGACCTATGGGTGCGAGGTGTAATTCTGATTTCGTCATCCCTCCTTGACTATTGTTTTTAATAGAGCTTTGTAGCGGTTGTTCGTTTCATTTGATTACATTTATCCTTTTCAGGCGTTACGTCCATGAATCTTATCTTATGGCAAATGTAAATTAAGCTATTGAATGGAGTGACTCCATACATTTGTTTACTTATTTGTATGGAATGAATAGACAGATGATGTGTGGTATTACAGGTATAAAGTAGTGTTTGGCTATTTCTATCACAAGTATAAAATTGTCTGCACTGTTTTGGGGGATTATGTTCCGTTCGATAAAATCCATGTGTGTATTTTGGTGGCTTGGATGGGAGGATTTGTTTCTTGATTGTTTGTTTCGATTACAAATGTATTTGATTGTTAGTTTCCTGTTACTGGACATTTGTTTTGTTGTTCATCTCAAATATTAGTTTCTTTCTGTGGTTGTGACTGTGCTGCCTCAACGTAAGAGCATGTTGAAGTCTGTACAAGTGTTTGCGAAAGTGGTGTTTTTCTGTTTTTATTAGAGTGTAGTCATGAATGATATGTCTTTGTTTCTTATTTTGTTATTTATGGTGTATTTTGTAGATTCTTCTTTATAACTATCTGTGTGTTTTGCTTTTGGCAGTTACAGCATAGTGAATTACTGTGCATTTCGATCATTCTGATCGTATGTTTGTTTTCTGAATTTCGCGCAAAGCTACACGAGGACTACCTGCGCTAGCCGTCCCTGATTTAGCCTTGATAGCCCAGAGGAAAGGCAGTTAGTCAGCATCAATCACCGCCAACTGTGGGGCTACCGTTTTACCAACGAATAGTGGGATTTATCGCTCCACAGATGAAAGAGCGAGCATGTTCGCTAACAGGAATTGGAGCCTGCGACGTTCACTTCGCGAGTCGAGAATTCAAAACACTAGAGTATTCCGGGCTTGAGTATCGCAGACAACCCTGAAATAGCTTTCCGAGAGGTTTTTTACTTTCTTTGTATATGTGTATCGTCCTGGCCTGGCATGGCCAGCGCGTAAGGCGTGCGACTCGTAATCCGAGGGGCGCGGGTTCGCGCCCACGTCGCGCTAAACATGCTCACCCTCCCAGCCGTGGGGGTGTATAATGTGACGGTCAATCCCACTATTCGTTGGTAAAAGAGTAGCCCAAGAGTTGGCGGTGAGTGGTGATGACTAGCTGCCTTCCCTCTAGTCTTACACTGCTAAATTAGGGACGGCTAGCACAGATAGCCCTCGAGTAGCTTTGTGCGAAATTCCCAAACAAACAAACAAAGTGTATCGTCCTAGCAAGAAATGTATTTAGTTTGTTTTGAATTCCTGAAAATTACGATATTAGATTAAGATCCATGAAAGAGGATCTTAGTCCTTAAAACCTCGACATCTCCTGACTTGATACAAAAACTAATTGACAATTCTAAATTATTTATTTTCATGTAATTAAAGCAATATATCATGAATAACCGTGCTTACCAAACCTGATGCATAATTCCGAATAATAATTGCTAGGTGTGCAGCGTCATACATTTGGAAACTTTGGATTTGCCTAAGAAATTTTGTAAAATTTGATTATTGGTTACTAGTAATATCACGTCATTATTATGAGAAAAATACAGTCATGTAGACCAGACATATGTGTACATTTTAAGATCTTATAACTACGAATTCAGTAATTATCTATGAAATCATTTTCACTCACAGAGAAAATAAGTACCATCTGTTAATACCCAACAATGTATTATGAACACGGATGATACGCATTGATAGAGAATAGATACCTAGTGATTCATTAAGTATATGCACAATTACGAAGATTGCGTGATGGTATTCTAATATTGCTTGTTTTTGTTTGTTTGTTTTTTGGAATTTCGCACAAAGCTACTCGAGGGCTATCTGTGCTAGCCGTCCCTAATTTAGCAGTGTAAGACCAGAGGGAAGGCAGCTAGTCATCACCACCCACCGCCAACTGTTGGGCTACTCTTTTACCAACGAATAGTGGGATTGACCGTCACATTATAACGCCCCCACGGCTGGGAGGGCGAGCATGTTTGGCGCGAACCCGCGACCCTCAGATTACGAAGCGCACGCCTTAACGCGCTAGGCCATGCCAGGCCTCTAATATTGCAGATGCACCAATACAGGAAAGGTTTATACTAATACGAATATTTACCGCTGCAGAAAAGACTTAACTGCTATATTAGTACAAAGGGATGCGTACTGGATATGTTACTACAGAAGAAGCATATGCTAATACAAAGGAATGATGTTGACACAACAATATAGAAGGCGTGTGTATTACTGCACAAATAAAGAAGACACGTGCTTGTACAGAAAGAACGTACTAACGTACGAGCGCTGAAAAGGCAGGTACTAACGTATCGACATAGGACAGATATTTGCTAATAAAGAAGCGATATACGACAAATATGCTATCATACCCTTCTGCCAGAGAGGCCAGGTGATCAGGGCGCTCGACTAATATTCTGAGAGTCGCGAATTCGAATCTCTGTCACACCAATCATGCTCGTTCTTTCAGCTGTGAGGGCAATATATTGTAACGGTCGGTCACTCCTACTATTCGTTTGTAAAAGAGTAGCCGAAGAGTTAAAGGTGGGTGACGATCACTTGCTGTCTTCCTCTAGTCTTACACTGCTAAATTAGGGACGGCTAGCGCAGATATCCCTCGTGTAGCTTTGTGCGAAATTCAAAACAAGCAAACAAATCATACGCTGTTACAAAACAAAACATGTATTAATACAACACGAAGAACTATTGATATAGACAAGACGAGCTGATATACAGAAGAAGCACACACGGATGTATCTATGCAGATGAGAGATATCTCGATACAAAAAAGATGCAGTGTTACATAGGTTATATGAATTAAGGAAGAGAAGATATATTAACGTAGAAAACTGTATGTAACTGAAACTATTGCTATCTATGGTAAAAAATATAGAAATAATATAGTAAACTTCTGTGTATATAAATGATAAAACAGTATGTGAATCGTGAATAAACTTACATTTGTAACGCAACCATTGGGTCTAATTACACACCAGTGCGAAAAATTCATTCTATAAATAAGCAAAAAGACAAGAAAAGCATATAAGAAGAGAAATACTGAAAAAAATGTGATACACAAGTTAAATGACAGATTTTAACCAATGAACTCTTGTGAAATTTGAAAACAAATAGTTAAGTCTTTAAACAATTAACATATTTCTTATCAAATATTTTGCCGAGAAATATTGAAGAATAACGATTTTCCAGAAACAAACATTTTATTATCAAACGGAAATCAGTAATACCTTCTTGTTTGTTAATAATAAGTTTCTACTTTCTTTAAAACACATATTTTTGAGCTTTTAATGAATAAATGATTTTCATGTGATGCAAATTTTTGGTTATGACATTCAAATAATCGCAAATCTCTAAGCAACATTTTCTTATTAAAACGAGTTATAAGTGAGAAAATCCATGTATTCCGTTCTGCTGGCCCTTAAACCACCAAGATCTACAACATTTCCTTATATAGTCTACCAAGCATTAATCATTTCTGCCATTCAAAATACCAACATTTAGTATTATGAATTATTTATAATACTATCAAATATAAAGGTCAGAAGGGATAAACAGTTTTTACATTGTTTTGAAGGTGTATTTGACTTGTGTGCAGCCAATTTCTCATATTTTTAATTCACAAAAAATCATAATTTCAAAACTATATTGACCAGTGTCCTTGCTCTTAATTCTCGGACTTAATCACAAATGCCAATAATTTGGCAGCTTCTTTTCTCATGGGGCAACTAAGTTGTCGAAAACATTGTTCAAAATATACATAGTTGTTTCATACATTTCACTTCAAAGGCAGGAAAGCATGGATGAATGGCCTAATTGTTTCAGATCACCGTTCACCTACTTTTAAGTGTAGTACATTTTGATGCATTGCATAAACCGAGTATCAGCAAGTAGGTATTTTCGACTGTAAGCAACGTTTTTCCTGTAAGCTGTGTAATGTCTGCTTAGTGGTCTTCAGCACTAAATTGTTCAATAGGTTTTCCAACCTCGAATGTGAAATCAGGATGAAAATTCAAAGCGTAATTTACACTTTCAAAGCAAACGTCAATCAGGAAATTAACCATTATATTTTACCTTTCTCTCTCCTTTGCTTGTTCTGAAAGTTGAAGACGCACTAGACGACCATTTCGGATCGGGATTTCTTTTTACAACAACTGCTCCTTGTAGTGAGGAGTATGAAACTGCTTGTTTCAACGTTCGTGAAAACTTCTGTCAATTATGATTTTCAGCGATTATCTACGCCTTCATCTTGATAGAATGGTTTCACTGACAATGTACCATCATGAGTGCATCAATTACTTTTTAAGTAATAAACACTTAGACCTAAATGATGTTTAGCAGTATATTTGTCACTCCACCTATCAAACATCAGACAACATTATTTTGGTGACTCCAGTTCTTGAATGATGACAAAAATTATTTGCATAGAATTCTGACCTTTTACTTGTCAAAAAGGTGTTCGAAACAACAGCAACTCAATTCAAGAAATCCTTGAACTGCTCTCTTCGCTGGAAAATTTAGGCCTACATTTATTTTAGTGAGCAACTGTGTTTCTAATTGAAATAATAGAAAAAATAAAACAGTTCTAAGTGAAAATTAAATTGAGTTGTTTTAGTCTTAAGTTAATTTTTTGTCTATTTTGGCAGGCTATTGATACAGCAGTAACTTGCGTGTCACATATCAAAGTTAATTTGGATAGTAGGTTTATTAACTTTTATGTGATTGTTTATAAATGTTTGTAACCCTACCTGGTAGTGCGGTACTACTAATTTGAAAAACGCATTAATACAAGATATTTATCACGCATGTATTGAAAACAACAAATTAAACTGAAGTAACATTGACACTGATACACCGTTAAAATAAGATACAAGCATTCAAACACATAACTATCATTTTTCGGCTTGCCTATTTAGTATCAGTTGCAGTCCTAACATTAAGCCATGATTAATTTGTTAAATATATGGCATACATGTTACATAGCAATTGCCTAAATTATGTTTTTTTATATCCATGAGTAATTAGGCTACGCACGAATGAAGGAGGTCCGAGGTAGTTTAGTGCAATTCCCTATTTGTTAGTGTAATATGTGCTTCTGTCGTTACAGCGCATTTGTTTATGGTTTCTGATTTTCCCCGCATAGTCTACCTTCTTCTGATGAAGAATTAGCTTTTTTTTTCAGCTTGAAATAGTCGCATGTTCCCACTGTATATCTTTACTTTTGATCTGACAAATTAGGACTCCCCTTTCAAAAATTCTGCGTAAGGGCCTGTAGACCAACATGCACTTCAGTTAAGCTTAATTTGCCTGTATTAATACATACTATATAGACGTAGTAAAACTTTTTTTAAACTGTAACATCAGGTTTAATCATACTTATATTAAATCTCAGAACGCTAGAAGTGCTCTTTAGGTTAAAAACACTTTACTTTTTTTTCAAATGGCCATTTAAAGTAGATGCTCTTTTTGGCAAGGAATATGACTGAAAATCGCTCAGATGAAATGAAAAATTGCTACGACCATTATCTTTATCACGGCCCGGCATGGCCAGGTGGATAGGGCGCTCGACTCACGATCCTAGGATTACGGCTTCGAATTTCCGTTACACCAAACATACTCGCCCTTTCAGCCGTGGTGGCGTTATAAGAGTAGTTCAAGAGTTTTCAGGGGTGATTATTACTAGCTGCTTTCCTCTAGTCTTACAGTGATATTTCGGGACGGCTAGTGCAGAAAGCCTTCGTGTAGCTTTGCACGAAATTCAAACGAACGAACAAACAATCTTCACCCCACTGCTTTGCGCTTTTGACGCACATATCACAGTAAACTCTGTAGACATACTGTAAGTACTGGTGATATTACGGATTTGAATCTCTGTCACACCAAATATGCTCGCCCTTTCAACCATGGGATAGTTATAATATGTAGTCAATCCCACTATTCATTGGTAAGAGTAGTCCAAGAGTTGGCGGTGGGTGGTAATGGCTAGCTGCCTTCCCTCTAGTCGTACACTGCTAAATTAGGAACGGCTAACGCAGATAGCCCTCAGGTAGCTTTGTGCGAAATTCAAAACTTTTAATAAAATTATCGAAACCAGTTCCAGCACTCAGCCTTGAAAAATACCTCGAGAAACAGATTTAGGCTTGCCTAATCTTCAATAAAGAACGTATCACACTGACTTTCAAGTTCTTTAAATTGACAATTTTGTGTATTCTGATTCCCATTGTCTAGAACAATCAGCACATGGTTATTTAGTTTTTGAACCAATCATAAACTTACCATCCGAAAAGTGGTGCCTAAAATCAGATCTGCGAAAATTCTGCTATGCTTATTCGAATGTGTGACAACAAATAAGCCAAGTGTAAGCAGTAACTGACGTACTTTCAAGACAAGTGAAAAGTTCTTTAACTGCTAAACCTAATGGCATGGCCATGGTTATTTTTATTATTTTGTACTATTGTTTCTCAAATTAATAGTACAGTTGAAATTTTAAATAGAAATTTCGACCTATTCAGTTAAAATAATTCA
Organism: Tachypleus tridentatus; assembly: GCF_004210375.1. NCBI lineage: Eukaryota > Metazoa > Arthropoda > Merostomata > Xiphosura > Limulidae > Tachypleus > Tachypleus tridentatus. Next base: position 113,998,384 of record NC_134830.1, read on the forward strand.
ACTTAAGAAGCTGAACTCGTCTGATTTTTTTTGTTTTAGACCCTGTTCGATTTCTATAAATTCCTATCGACGATTGCAACTTAAAAGGTTGGTTCCACGGATTATGAGCATTTTTTCATAGCAAATGTTAATATTCTAAAATATACAGGAAAGTATTACATGGAAATGGATGAAATAAAGAATATTCTAAACAGCTGATTGTTTGTTTTTAAATTTCGAGCAAAGCTACACAAGGGCTATCTGCGCTAGCTGTCCCTAATTTAGCAGTGTAAGACAAGAAATAAGTCAGCTAGTCTTCACCACCTTTTGCCAGCTCTTGGGCTACTCTTTTACCAACGAATAGCGGGATTGACAGTCACAGTATAAGGCCCCCACAGTTGAAATGGTGAACATGTTTGGTGTAACGTGCAGTTGAACCTACAACCCTCAGATTGCGAGTCCAGCGCTCTAACCACCTGGACATGCCGGGCCCCAGCTGACTGAACCACCTTAATCGGAAATCGCAAAGTTAATCAAGCTGAGGAGAGAGAGTAAAAAACCAAAAGGATAAATGAGAAACAAACCTAAGAATACAAACTATGATACAGACATAATATAAACGAAGATAAAACTATTATAGAACCTAATTAACTCAAAGTTTTTGGTTGTTACGAGTGAGCTTGCTAAATCAGTTGGTTGACTTGGAAGAGATATATGAAAAAGTTAAGATTGTAAAATAAATCATAAAATATCAACTCCAGGTAACAACAACTGTGACATGCAAAGGAAAAATGCAGAGTGAAGTTTGTAGTTTAAGTTAGAGCGACATCTTGCGCTAGAAGTATATATCAACAAGAAGATAAATAAAGCATTGGGAATTTAAAAACCTGCCAATAGAAGTGATAAAAAAGTAAGAACATGAGACTGCATATATCGTAGACTCAAGCTATAAATCCCTATTTTGTTTCCGTACTAATAATTAACTAAGAATTAATATAGGGATTTGTAATTTATACATGAAAACAAATAACATAATTGAAACTCATTAAAATCAAACTGTGATTACTAAAGATTGATCTGTAACCTGTATACTATAGTTACCAACGCATAGTTACAACAAATGAGGAGCATCATGTTTATCCACATTTCAATGTTTGAGTTGTAGCACTTTGTTCCTCATTGAGAGTAACTCTATGAGTCAAGATATGTTAAAAGCACTTGAAAAACAGCCATATTAATGACCGGGATTATTATGTCATATTCAGTAATACTAATTATGAGTTGAAAGCAAATGTTACCGCGGCGTTTGGGACAATAACCCCTGCTATGTTGAGGAAAATGTCTCACAAATGGCGTCGCATAATATTATGCAGCGAGAATGAAGGACAACACACAGATACACTGGATGCATGAGATATTTATTGATGTGAAGGGACTTTCGGGCCACCATGTATATTAACAAGAAGATAAATAAAGAATTAGAAATTTAAAAACCTGCAAATGGAAATGGTAAACAAGTAATAGGCTGTACATATCATGGACTCAAGTTACAAATCCCTATTTTGTTTCCATACTCTTTCCAAAAATTACATTTAGTGGAATCAAAATATGGATTTATAATTTACACATGAAAACAAATAACATAATTGAAACTCATTAAAATCAAACTATGATTACTAGAGATAGATCTGTAACTTGTATTCTATATTTACCAATGAATAGTTAACACAAATGAGGAACATCATGTTTATCCTCTCTTTAGTGTTTGAGCTGTAGCACTTTGCTCCTCATTGAGGGTAACTCTAGAAATCTAGATTTATTAAATGTACTTGAAAAACAGCCATATAAATGACGACCGGGATTATCTTAATATTATATACTAATTTAGAAATATATGTTTCGTGGCGGATGTGTATTCTAACATGATCACAACAATCACTTTAACTTGATGTTTCATTACATATATATATTTTTTTGTGTCTGTACTTACCTACTATTAGAACAGAATGTAACGGTTGGGAAATTTATCTTTTCCACAGGTTCGATCTTGATCTCTACAGTTGTTGGATATTCATAGTAGAATTGAACAAACTCGACAACCTGAAATATAAATCCAGCCACACAACCTACCACAAATAGTAATTGGAGAATAGGAGCAACTAGTTGCGAAAGTGTTTTGTACGAAATCATGGCTGGTTTAATAAAGGAGACAACAATCCAATACTTTTATAAAGGCGAAAAGGAATTTATCTCTGTAGTTATTCTATCAATCGTTTAAGTCGTGTTAATCATATCCAGGGACTTGGATATTTACGCATGCGCTTTCATTTCATAAACTTTATACGAGTTTTATGAGTTTGCGTTAAAAGGTGCAATCTACATTTTACATTTTGTTATTCTGTTAAGTGACATGACAACATTGTATTCACATAATGATACAAAACAGAAATATGTTAACCGACATTTAGAGAAACGAATTTCAAAAAACGATTTTCAGCAACCAAAACAATTTACTGCAGATTTTAACGTTGTAAACCAGACATTATATTTACATATCCAAATGTCATGAACGAACAAAGAAAATTATACTTCATCTACCTCAGAAGTAAAAGTCGATACCAAGATAAAAAGGGTTCAGTGTGTTCGATTGAGATAAATTGAATATGCAAATCAGAAGCTCTTCTGATAATCACAGCCAATATAAAGTCACGTTAGAACGGGTCTATCACAACTACATTTTGACAAAGTTTAGTATGCCCATATGTTTTCTAATAGTACAGCCACTTCAGGCTATCTGCTGAGTCCATCGCGGGTAATGGAAACCCTGATTTTAACGTTGTAAACCGTGTGTTTTTCTTTTTCTTATAGCAAAGCCAGTACGGGCTATCTGCTGAGCGCACCGAGGGGAAGCGAACCCCTGATTTTAGCGTTGTAAATTGGTAGACTTACGGCTGTACCAGCGGGGGACATTTAGTATGCGCATGCTATAAAAAATTAATTGATTTGGGAAGGACGTCTGATGTTTTTGTTTGTTTTAATCCAGGTTCAAAATATGCGTAAACTCATATACTCAGATCATAGATATATATCTATATTGAGGAATTAAAATTCAAAGGTGGGTAAATAATTTGCACTTTGTGGCATTGGAAACTACAGCAACCTGGATCAACCAGCAACAACTCGTCTCCAGATGAAATACGGCGTTTTGTAACAGGTTAGAATAAACCAATACAAAAGTCAGTTGCAAAAGCCATACACATGCTTTAGACAAAAATACATAAAATAATAATATATTTTTGGAAAAATTGCCAATGTAGTGTGGATTCTCCATGATGAGACTTCTAGCCGTCAAATACTTCAAGCAGCTAAAGAGTGAAACGTTTATTCGTACTATTCCATACTAGTGGTTACCATACATTGCTAAATGTATTGCCTTAGGTACTTGCTGGAAAATCATCGCCTTTGCATGCTAAGTATACTAGAAAAGTTGCAAAGAGAAGTAACAGAATGAGTAGAGCCCACGGGGCCCCATTTTTATTTTTACTTTTTAACTGACTATTCTTACATATATTACACAACGTTGTTTCTTTATATGATTGTCCTCCAGCTGCATAGCTGTAAAGCAAGGGATTTACAAAACTAAAATCTGCAGTTTTGTTTTCTTGTGGTGGACACAACCGTTATTCCAACATAGCTTTTCTCTAAAACAAAGAAACATATTTATTTAATTTGTACATTTCAGTGCTTCAGTGATAAGTCTGAGACCATATGTTGCAAAACAAACGTAGTTTTCCTTCCCCTTGATGAGCACAGTACAGATAACTTGTTTTGTATCAAACAAATAAATAATATCACAGTGGCATAGTCATGTTGCTCTTCGTGTAGCTTTGTGTTTAATAACAAAAATTTTATATTTGTTATGGCCTAAACTTTTTAAATATTATTTGCATTTTGGCAGAGAGTAAACACAGACTTGCCGAACTAGTGAATAAATGCATTCTAATCATTATAAAGTTTGTTTTTTTTTATACTTTTGCATACGCTTAGTAAGAGCGGTATATTAAATCAACTGTTTTAGTTCTGATCTGTGCAGCTGGACTTAATGTGAAGTTAATGTTAATCAGTACCGCAATTAATAGAAAATAGGATATTTCATTTAATATGTCTTATGGATAATAAAGTATAATTATACATTAATTATATTTATATTTGCCGTCACCAAGTAATCATTATTAGCCATAACTATGCTAAATTACGTAATTATTTTTAATATACAACTTCTGGTATATTACACTGTGAGAGACTATACAAACTGCTATTTCTATGTATTCAGTTCTTGTAATTGATATTCCGTCGTATGATGTATTTATGCAAGATTAATATTTATACATAGAAATGAAATTCAAATAACATTTTGTCAATTTGTTTCAAACGTGAAATGCATATGCAAGAAGGGGAATTTCCACAATTAAATAATTCATACTGAAGTTAAAGATATCGTATTTTTACTGCACCTCTGTTCAATATGAATATGTCAATGTTAATATCAAATATTGTTTGAGCTACTAATATCGAAAATTTTCTATTTCCAGTTGATCTACTCTGGTGCTGAGATGAATAACTCTTCAATACAGTCATGGCCTCAGACTCAAAGTTGAAAGTTTTTCGTACAACTTAAATCGTTCCCAACAACCTCGCATCATTTATAACTGGTGATACCATACACTTTTCTGTTGTAGATAGCCCACACTTCAAGTAGTTTTTCTCGGGCCTGAAACCTTGCTTTCAGATGCCTGACATGAAACATGTATTCAGTGCTTCTCTATAATGGAAGTAATTCAATTCATAATGATGCCTTGAAGCATCAGATAGAGTATGTGTTACGATGGATCTATGTGTAATTGCCCACTGTCTTGATCCAATAAATCAACCCAAGAGTTGTATTACTGATCCTTTTATTAAATAGCAAGTGCTAAGTAATATGCGACCGTCAACTATAGCAAAGAAAAATAACAATTGAAAGTATACACTGAGACAAAATGTTTTAGTGGCATGATACACGACTTGATCTGGTTAGCAAAAACAACATACCTTCCTGTAGTTTGTGTACAAAACACATAAAGGCCACATGAAACGTATCAAAATGCAGTAGATGAAAATGCAGAATTGAATTGAAAACATGTCAATTCATGAATAATTCAAAATAGCATCGACACATGCCCGGCATGGCCGAGCGTGCTAAGGCGTGCGACTCGTAATCTAAGGGTCGCGGGTTTGCATACCAGTCGCGCTAAACATGCTCGCCCTTTTAGCCGTGGGGGCGTATAATGTGACGGTCAATCCCACTCTTCATTGATAAAAGAGTAGCCCAAGAGTTGGCGGTGGGTGGTGGTGATCTTCCCTCTAGTCTTACACTACAAAATTAGGGACGGCTAAGGTTTATCCTCCTGGTGGGGGGTTGTGCAGTGGGCTAACAATCTACTCACTTAAGAACCAGCCTGTTAATGAATCCGCAAGCGATTGCGGCCCTATGTTCCTTCAAGGAATCGAGAGGCATAAAAAATAAAAATAATAAATAATCGACACGTACTTTCTCAGATTTACAGTTCATTGAACACAAAAGGCAAATTCTATAAATGGATCTAAACCCACGTGGTGAAGCGGAGAAATTTCCACAAAAATCAATATTTTTGTTTATAAGTAACAAAAGTTAAATAGTTGATTACCGACTTTGGGGAGAATACAGTCGTAGTTTAGATAGGAAAAACAGCGGCAATCCAAATGAAAGTTTTTCGTGTCTCCTTCGTGATAACGACAATGTTCCTTGTAACGGTCTCAATCTCGCGTGGATCTGATTCAGTGCGGACGCTCAACTTCTTTATACAACACTGTATCACTATGTGTAGAATATTAAAATCGGTTTACAATCTAACACTCATACATGAAAATACACTGAAAGGATTATATTATTTATCAAACAGTAACCCATAGAACATTGTGATATATTAGTTTAAAATTGTATATAACGGAATCTGAAATCAATCCGGAGTTAGAATTAGTACTATTTTTAAATGCACATGATTCTCATTCCACAAAGGTGATTTGGCTCGGGTCACTTCTTACTAATAGAAGTTATCGTTTGGTACTGAAGGCGCTTGAAATTCTGCGTAATACAAAATAGATAAATAGTGCTGAGCAAAACTTTACACTCCTCATCAAAATCACTTTGATTTTCTGAGGATCACTGAGAATACTGAGATTAACATTTAGACATAATACTGAGAGCTATGACAATCACAAATGCTCACCAACATGTCTAATATATTATCAATTCATCATACATTATCGATATACAATATTAAATCATTCAGTAATTCAATACTGTTCTCTCTCCAATAGCACAACCAGTTTGTGAATAATGCATTCTAAGATAGTTTGCAGAGATAGTCACTTTCCTTTCCCAAACAGACTAGGATCCGAAGTGAGGAGCTTTACCTTTCTAACCAGATTGTCTTTGTCAGATATAGCTTCTACAACCTTTCCAAGTCTGTGATGACTTCTTACCATACATTGTCCTTCAACAGGATGATATCGCCATTTGCCTAGTTCTTGCATTTATTAGTCCATTTTTGTCTCTGCTGGAGATTTGTAAATATTTTTTCTTCCACCTTGTCCAATACTCATTAGCTAAGAATTGTACTTTCCTCAACTTGCAAACAAAAGTTCCCAGTGAGGGCATCAGGATTTTTGACTTCATTGTGAGAAGATGATTAGGTATCAAAGGTTCTGGTGCACTAGGTTCATTGAGGTTTTCTAGAGTCAGAGGCAGACTGTTGACAATGGCCATTGCCTCATAGAAGTACGTTCTAAGAGTGGCAGGGTCAAGTCTGGAGCCGTGTTGTCTCAGTAATGTCGTCAAAATACTTCTAACGGTGCAGATTTGTCTCTCCCATACTCCTCCTGTGTGGCTTGAAGAAGGTAGATTCATGAAGAACTCTGCCTGGGATGCTACAAGGAAATTCTTAATCTTTGACATCTCTATTTCTGACACTGCCCTTCACAATGCGATGCTCCAATGAAATTTGATTCTTGATCACATCTAATAGTTCGAACAGGTCCTAGAATGGATAGAAAGCTGTGTAGAGCATAAAGGAAGACATCTGTTGACTTGTCGTCAAGTTGCTGTACATGGACTGCTCTGGATGTCAGACAAGTTATGAGAAGACCATATTTGTTACATTCCTTTCCACCAATTTTCGTCACAAAGGATCCAAAACAATTCATGCCAATGTGAGTGAAAGATGGTAAAGATTCTGTTTGCTCCTTTGAAAGATCAGCCATTTTTTGGGTATGTAGCTTGCCTCTTAGTATCCTGCATGTTACATATTTCTACAGGTGAGAGGAAACTGCTCTGGTTTCTTCAACGATCCAGTAACCTTGTGACCGGATTTCATGTAACGTGAAACTGCGTCCTTGGTGACTTATTTTGTTATGAAAATGCTCGATGATCAAATTGACCAAACGATCTTTTCTGGGAATTATGATGGGATGTTTCATATCGCAGTTTGCCGAGATTTATTGCAACCTTCTGCCAAGTCTGAGAATCCTGTCATGTTCAATGAAAGGATCCAGTTTCTTCATTGGTCCTATGGCTGGTCCTTTGTTTTGACTGATGGCCTTGATTTCCTCATGGAAGGAGGAACTCTGAAGCATGCAAATAATGGTGTTTTCTGTAGTTTTCATCGCTTGTACTAGGCTGATATTTTCTTTCTCCTTTTTCTTTGCTATATACGTCTAGATTAAAGCAAGAAACGTGACTGCCAAGAGCCAATCAGAAAAATGCTGTAGCCATACCAGGAGTACCAATCCACTTTGACCTTTCTCTGCTAACGCCTTTCTGACTTCCGGGTAATCTCCTTTCAGTGTTGTGTCCACATCATTGCCCAAAAGTAGTTATGAATCCCAGAGGAAAGAAGGGCCAGTGAACCAAGTGGATGTCTATTTGTGAAGCTTGGAGTCCACGAGAAAAATGGCCAGCTTGGTTTTGGTTGGTGCAGGCATATCACCACTGGCTTGGATTTATTGTTTCTCTGATCACTTGGACTCGATTGGCTACAAAGGTATGAAAATTATGGACTTCATTGTTAATGTAGCCGAGTATATATCTTTGAGTACATCCAAAAGTAGTCTCACATTGCAGGTTTAATCTCGTGTCAGAGTATATTGCATAGCTTCACAGCAGTCTTTGCTGCAGTGAGTTCCAACCTTGGTAGAGTTACAATCTTCAGTGGAGAAACTGGCTTTACCCAGTACTAGAGAACAGTGTACCTGCCCTTACTGTTTATTAGATGGAGGTATGTGCATTGCCCATAGCCTAGACTTCTAGGTGCCTCAACCCAAGAAACTTTGGAATCATTCATCGTGGGGAATTCCATCAACCATTGTTCCCATTTTGATATTTCATCTGATGATATGGGCTCATCCCAGCCAGCGTTTTCTTTGCATAGCTGCTGCAAGATCTGCTTTCCAAGTAACATAAAGGGAGAAATACTTCCTAGTAGATCATACAGTGATGCAACAGTTGAAAGGACACCCCTAAGAGTTAGTGGTCATATTGGTAAACAGAGGCAGAAACTGAATTCGTCTAATTCGATACACCACCAAGTTCCAAGCACTTGTTCAATGGGAAGCTGGTGAAACTGTAGATCTAGGTTATTCAGTTTTTTAGCTTTTTCCGACTCAGGGACTGCCATCATAACTTCACAGCTGTTGTAAACGAATTTGGGAAGTCAGAGATTTCCTGACAAGCATAAGACTTGGACAGCTTTTATCAGCTCAATGGCTTCTTGGAATGAGTTACATCTCGTTAAGCCATTGTCCAAATAGAATTCTCCCTCAAGGAAGTCACTGTCTTTTCCAGAGAACGTTCCTCGTTTATCTGCTGCAATCCTCTTCAAACCAAAATTTGCACAACCTGGTGAGGATGTGCCACCGAACAAGTGCACTTAAATTTTGAAAGTGCAATCATCTGTTAACAGATCACCGTCTTTCCACCAGAGAAAACTCAAATAGTCTCTGTGTTCAGGATACATACGAAACTGGTGAAACATCTTCTCAATGTACCCCAAAAGACCACAGATTCCTCTCAAAACCTACATAGATCTGCACCTTGGAAAAGTTCGTCATTCAGGCAGTCTCCTTGATAATAAATGCTACAATCAAAGACAACTCTGATCTTTTCTGGCTTTTGAAGATGATAAACGCCATAATGTGAATGTATCAGGAAGTCTGAGGCTCCTTTCTAAACAATGACACTTCTTCTGCCTCCCCTTGCTCTATATATGAAATGTAAAAGACATGTAGTCTCTAAATACTGTGGATTTTTCAGCAATCGATGCCTGAGTTGTTCTAGTCTCTTTTCTGCCAATTGTTTGTTGTCAGATAGGTCTGGCTGTACATGTTAAAAGGGGAAGAACATGGTGTAGATACTTTTCTTGTCTTTGTATGTGTTTGTCTACAGTGTTACATGAACTTTATATCTTCTTGAGACATGAAGTGGTCCTGCTTGATCTTGTTTTTAGAGAAGTCTGATTCCATGAGTTCAACTACTTGAGGCAAAATCTGCTCCTCTTTTGCACTCATGTTGCAAATGAACTGAACTTCATCAGCATGATGTTATGTTTGAATAGTGTCTGACACCTTCTGTGTGATTATTCTGTGGGTTAGTGCACTTGGGTTCTCAGTGCTGGTTTTCTGCGTATGCTCCATCCCAGATCCGTTTTCTAAGTAAATGGCTCCTTGTTGTGACAATCACAGGACAGTCGTAACCCACAAGAAGTCCAACCTCGCAGTTTTGAAGAGGGAGTATTTTGTTCTCCAGTTTTCTTAGGTGTTTCCATCTATTTGCAGTGGTTGAGGTTGGGATGTGGTTTTTGTTCACGGGGATGAAGTATCTTCAATAGGTTGTCGACAGAATGATAATTCTGCTTGAACTGATTCCTCAAATCTTCAGTTCTTTGAACTTTAATCAGTTAACTGTGGAGGTAGATGTCAAAGTGGACAGATTCAGTCTGGCAAGTTCCAGTTCAGTTATAAGTTTATCAGTTTATCTGTCAGGATGAAAGTTGTGTTGCTCTGCATATCTAGCAATGTGTACACCATGACTTCGCTTTCAGAGTCCTCGTTCATTAACAGATAGACTGGAAAAATAATAGAGGTCATTCCCTCACCATTATGGTTTGACGCCTTCAGTGTCATTGCACCTTACATTGCAGTGGTGTTTCTTGGGATGGTTCCATTTTATCGTGCTCTCTGTCCATTCACACTTTCGTAATCGCCATGCAAACAGGTTGGATTCCATCCCTTGCATTTGCACAATGGTAGTGTTCACGAATGAGGTAGCCAAAGGAATATTCATTCTTCCGCAGGTAATCTCTTTGCTCAGAAGGAGTTTTATTAATGAAAATCCGACAGTCATGTAGGGTTTGATTGTTTCTCTGACAGAAGATGCATACACATCTTTGGAACCTTTGACGTGTCTGTAACGAACACATTAGCGCCCTTGGTCCACTTTGGGTAAGTTGGAATGTTCTCTTTTGCTCCAGAAATGCGAGGCAGGGCAAGAGGTGTGATTGGGTGGGAAGCAATATCAGCTTCCTTTTTGAGAAAAGACACAAGTAGCTTCTAATTGATACAAATTATCGTTTGGCGCTGAAGACGCTTGAAACATTGCGTGCTACAAAATAGATAAATAGTGTTGTGCAAACCTTCCATCAACACTTCACACTGAGGACCAATAGAAAATAGGGCAGCTATAATGGAACATTGCATTACTGTATGGAGCATGGATTGGTTGATGTCAGCGTGTAATAGATTCACTGGGTAACACACAGGCGAAGCCATATTGTAGCAATATGTCTCATGGAATAGTACTACTGGTCGTTTGTGCAATCATGAAATAAATAAACTTATTACCTTGGATTTTTGCTTTTACCTCTTACTCTTTCCTCAATTTGCATACTTAAATATAATGCTCTTGAGATATAGTGATGAGATGTCTTATATTTGTACAGTATTTGATACATTCTGTGGCGGATTGAATCGTTATTTGGGCTCCTAATAATACCATAGGCACTGGGGCTGCACCCCTACTCACCCTACCTAAATACGCCACATGGTTCATTATTATATCATATTATGCCGACTGCTAAAATATGGTTATTATGGCTGAAAGTACACTTAACACCAAAAATAAGCTCGAGTTCTGTTTTGGCTTGATTTGTATTTTGCTCAAAGCTAAACGAGGGCTATCTGCGTTAGCTGTCCCTAATTTAGTAGTGTAAGACAAGTCATCACCACCTAGAGCCAACTCTTGGGCTACTCTTTGACAAATGAATAGTGGGATTGATCGTAACATTATAATTCCCCAACGGCTGAAAGGGCGAGCATGTTTTATGTGACGGGGTATTTGAACTCGCGATCTCGGATTTCGAGTCGAGTGCCTTAAACACTTGGCCATGCCGTACCGAGTTCCGTTTTGTAATTAACACTCCTACGAAAAGTGGTGCCTAATAGGCCCCAGAGTAACTTGAAAGGTCATTAATATTAGGCTAATAATTTTGTATTTAAATGAAATTGCCATTGAAATCCATTAACGAATGGATTAACGAGATTCCCACTGTCCCTATCTACTATCTAGCGAAACCACAGCCAGGGGAACGGGCTTTGAGAAATCAGGACTAGAAACGTCTTTTCGTAGGAGTGTTAAAAACAAGAAATAATGAATACAACCGACGTTCAAGCTACACGAAGAGATTACCTTTAGCGAAATACTGACTGTACATATGAAATGAATAAAATAATAGTACTTGTTCGTAAGTACATTTCTAAAGTACTTGATCAATAACCGGCCTAGATAGTCCTTGCTTAGCTTCGAACAAATACGCTTTATAAATGAAGAAGTTTTAATTATTGGATAACAACAAATAATAAGAAAAGAATTGTTCTTAAAATTTGACTTTTCTGAATTGAAAAACATACTGTATGTGGTGTTAAGTTAAATTAATCTTTATTTAACAAGCGGAAAAGATAGATATAAAAATAGATGAACTATAGAGTGAAAATGAAGACAGGAATGAACATAATATAATAAAACTTCCTCTGTACAACCTCACGAGGAGACATGCCCAACATTCGGTCCATGTCTGTTTCATCAGCTTCTCTACCCTGTAAATGATAAGCCAGGTATACTTATCATACAATGACTAGAAGTTTCTGTGAATCGAATTATTGATAGCAATGCATATGCTGTAAAATCTGTTCACATGACAACATAAAAATCAAATACGTTTTCCCCTTTACAACTTGCCATTTCTTTTGTAGTTAACTGTACATGTGAAGTAAAATACAAATATAAACAAATTTCAGAGGTTTCTGTGTTGATATTATAGAGCCGTTATCGTCTATCCAAAAGTAGAAGAATCATAGACACATTTGTATAAATTGTATAATAACATGAACATAAAAACCGAAGTATGTACGGACCGGAAGTTCCACACAATCCTTTGTGAGGTTGAACAGAGGAAGTTCTTTAAACAAGACTATTCCTAAATTTTCAGTTTTTTAAAAAGTATTTTTCTTTTTTTCCATGTATTTTTTCGTGTGTCATTAATTAATTTGTGTTAATATTCTGTAAATAACCCATTAGTGTGGGTGTGCACCATAATATTATGGTACCTGCAAGTAATGGTGTATATGTTATGTGCATTCTCTACACTTAAGCTGTATGTACACACTCAGAGTTGCGTTTTTGTTGTACATGTGATGGCACACACTTCAGCGTGAAATGTCACTTGGGTAATGTAATGTGGGTTGTGTGCATATACTAAGGGTTGATATATTAGTCAATCAATTTAATTAACTACTTCACGCTATCACTAACACGTGGCCACCTGCTGTGTTCCATTTGATGCACTTATAACTATAGTAAATCTGTTTGACATACAGACAGATAGAATCGTCAACAATGTCAGTCAGTCGGTGAAACTGAGAAATTTGTTTTTTTTTGTATATGCTCTGCTTGACATTTTCAAATGGTTCTATAAATTGTAATTTTTTTCGAGTCGTCTAAAAGACGAGTGCACAGAACTTTCTTTCGACATGAATTCTACATCACAGGTAGAGACTTGTGAATTCTTTGTCTTATTGAAAATAACTTCTCTTCACACCTAGACTGAGATAGTAAGGCATTGTATGCAAGAAAGCAAAAATAATAACATTACCTCTCTAAGAGTGCAGTCCAATTGAAAGTCGGAATTGTTTAATCTCAAGGGGCCTGGCATGGCCAAGCGCGTAAGGCGTGCGACTCGAGATCCGAGGGTCGCGGGTTCGCGCCCGCGTCGCGCTAAACATGCTCGCCCTCTCAGCCGTGGGGGCGTATAATGTGACGGTCAATCCCACTATTCGTTGGTAAAAGAGTAGCCCAAGAGTTGGCGGTGGGTGGTGATGACTAGCTGCCTTCCCTCTAGTCTTACACTGCTAAATTAGGGACGGCTAGCACAGATAGCCCTCGAGTAGCTTTGTGCGAAATTCCAAAACAAACAAACAATTAATCTCAAGGAATTTCTAAACTTGTATACAGCAAAGTTACCACAGAAAAAGTACCCAAGTGAGCATGCTTCATGACCATATATAGATTGCACACGACATAATGTCAGAAATGAACAAACAGGATTTCTATATATGAAACGTCGTAAGAATTCTATAAATACATATATCTAATCTGTGTTTAAATTCCACATCGAGCTATCTGCTGTGCCTACCGAGGAAAATCGAACGCCTGCTTTTAGTATTGTAAACAGCAGATTTACCGCTGTACTAGCGGGGAGTGGGGGCACATATGGTGCATACTTTGTGTAAAATTATAAGACTTGAATGTGGTAATAAAATAAAGTTGACCATCAAAATCTATCTAATTTTTATAAATATTCAGGAAGTTTTTTTGGAACAAAGTTTCAGTTGTGGGCGATAGTTCTAAATTTTTCTCAACATGACTTGAATCGTCATTGTTTTTTGTTTTCGCAATTTTATTTATTTGTCTTTTGTATTTTCCGGTAATTTTTGAAAAAAAAAATTAGTCTCTTATATTCAACTGAAATTCTATTTGACAATTGTTTTATTCAAATAGGACCAATATACGCTAATTTTGTGTAATGAAGTGCCGATTTTTTTAAAAAGATGTGTAATTTCCCATCTTGATAAATACGAGCTATAATTACCAAATTAAATTTTCAGTTAGAAACAAATACTCTTTTGAGGTAATTATCTTGACATAATTATGTTCTCACTTTGAAACGAACAAAAAAAAGTAAAACTGCAAACAAACTTTCAGTATGTCTTAAAAGGTAATAATAAATAAAAAGGTAGACTATATAAAAATATTTGTATGATATATTGTCCTTTCCTCCAAACCTGAGTAGACATTATTCTTATCATGGACAATACATTCTCAAGGGTGATAAAACTTTGGTAAAAATGAAAGTTATCCCATGGGGCGGATGAAATAATAATAATAAAGACAGATTTGTTGTTTTGTTTACAGGTACAATATGCAGTCGTGCTTTGTTTGTTTGTTTTAGTGCAAAGGTAAATTGGATTATCTATTACGCTCATCGAGAGGAATCGTGACCCGAATTTTAGCGTTATAAATTTATATACTTACTGCTGCCCTACCAGGGGATCTTCAGTTGTGGAGAAATAAAATTATTTACTTTCTGTTTTACTTAGCCTAAATACGTTTGAGAATATGACAAATATAAATTAAAATATTTTGAATTAAAATTATACAAATACTTAGAATTAACATATGACCTCATAGAATTAACATATGAGCAAATCATTCAATTCATCCCAAACTTTTGTATATGAAAACGTATTTCACATGTAACAACCTTTCTCACTACAAATTCCCACAAGACTACTATACTAAATACATTAAATTTTTTGATCATGTAAATAAATATATTATTTCGTGACGGTGTCAAACAATAAATATTTATACAGTATAAAATTGAATAACAGTGGTACTACTTTACGTGTCTATCAAATATATCAAGAAAGATTTATACATGTTACGGACAGTTTGTCAAATTTTTTGGTACTACTGTACAAGATGATGTGTAGGTACGAGTATTTCTTTCCGTTTATTTTCGCACAGATTGTCTTTTTATGTACAACATTGTTAATCAATCCAGCATGGCCAGGTGGATAGGCCACTCGATTCGTAATCTGAAAGGCACAGGTTCAAATCTCCGTCCCACCAAACATTCTCGCCCTTTCAGTCGTGGGGGCGTTATAACTGACAATCAGTCCCACTATACATTGGTAGAAAAGTAATCCAAAAGTTGGCAGTGAGTTGTGATGACTAGCTGCCTTCCTTCTAGTCTTACACTGCAAAATTAGGGACGGCTGACGTAGATAGTCCTCGAGTAGCTTTGCGCAAAATTCAAAACAAACCAATCCCACCAAATGTGGCCGCCCATTTAGTTGTATCGGCATTATAATGTCACCGTCAATCTCACGATTCGTTGGTAAAAGAGTAGCTAAAGAGTTGGCTCTGGGTTGTGATGACTAGCTGCTTTCCCTTTTGTCTTACACTGATAAATAAGGGATGGCTAGCGCAGATAGCCCTCATGTAGCTTTGTACGAAATTTCAAAAACAAATAATGCCAATTTTTTTCTTCACTCTTAGGGTAACATGGTCAAAACATATAAATCAGTCCTCTGTCAATAAAAGATTACAGGATGGGTAATGTTACACTTGCCAACGTTTTTTTTTAAGTGTGAATTATAATTTATTATTACAAAGAATATTAAAGTAGTCACCAATGTCGTTTATAGACTTATAAGTGTACGTCTGTTACGGAAACCTCAAGAGACCTCTGTGTAAGGATACAGAAATATATGGTTTTATTTTCTTTCTGATGTCAAGAGAAAAGTATTTAAGGGAATCTTTCTTACTTGTCTACTTCCTGTATAAACCACTTGTCATTGCACTAACAGCGGCATAATGTGGTTGTTCAAAGGATTTCCCATATCCAGGAAAGAGAGCTTCTTTGTACTATACTACTACATAATCTCCAACTCCAAAGTCCTTTTGAGCTTCTTCAAGCCTATGTTACTTTTATTAAAATATTTATGCTCTAAAGTGGGAAAGTGATGCTCTTTCTAGTTGTGTTCGTGATGACTTTACTGGCCCATCATTAGATTTTGAGTGTTGTAGAGTTGATAGACCTACATTCTTCATATCAACTAACAGAAGAGGATCAATGGCACCATACAATGGAGAGCTTAGTTGCTCATATTTCGTACATGGCATATTTCTTTCAAACAACTCTTGGGTTATTTACTAATGGGAGTGGCCTAGCTAAATGGTCCATTTATATAGAGCTTCTTTAGCAATTGTGAAAATACAGCTTTGTTAACATTCTTAAACCTTGTTTTTTCATAAAATTCATTCAAATCTTTAAGCCATATAATTCTCATAGCTTCAAACACACCTACGTCTTCAGACTGCAAGATGCTGTTGGTAGACACGTAGGCACAAAAATTCTACATTATTTTTTATGGCTGAATGTACTACAGCAACATACCTGTATAAACTATGTTACATATTATAACTTATCTCGGACGAGTCTCCGATTTATTATGTTATGTATTGTAATTTATCTCGAAGGAGTCTCTGATTTATTGTGTTATGTATATTAACGTATTATAATTTCATATTGTCGGAAATTGTAATTTAGAAGATAATTTAATTTCACTATGTTTCAAATTTATGATATTTGCCAACAAGATTGATATATACAATTTTATTTATTAACACAAGTATATTTTAATATACAAACAATAATACAATTTATAATAATGGTTCTTACTAATAATGGTTTAAATACAAAAGTTTTACAAACTTATAAACAATGCTGACTCTCATATCCGGCCTGGAATAAAGTATTACATAAATGGTTTACAATGAGCAAATTAATTCTGAGTTAATATTGTTACACTTCACTGACTGGCTAGCCTCGCACCGTATACAAGCTGACATTTCTTCGACGAAGATATCTAATGTCCTCGTATGTATATTAACATTCCAAATTAATTCACTGAAGTTAAACTGTTTGTAATGTTTGAAGTCTATAAAGTTTCCTGGTCAAGTATCAGCACTTTTCCAATTAATATGCGTTAATCAATATTATAACTTCTGGGGCTTATTGTATACCAACTATAGCAAGACAACAATATTAAACTGTCTCTTTGTGTTGCGTTAGTTACCTTTTATAAGATTTAAGACGAAAGTTCTCGAAAGTTTATTCACAATAATACTGCAAATCACTAGTATTTTACGTATACAAAGTACATTTTTTACTTTTACGCTCGAGAATCTTCTATAAATTTAAAGAATAGACAGGGCTTCTGCAATACACATTTAACAATATAAGTCACACGTATTTCCTCATCCAAACTAAAGCCTTAGTTGGTATGTTTACCAATAACGTAAGTAGCTTTTTCTTGAAAGAGAGTATTTGGTTTCCTAACTTTTTCATATCTAAAATGTTTAAAATGTTTCAGAGCATTGTCCTTCTGACCTTTTGCAATATTACAGAACCAGCAATTGTTAAACGGCCCTTCTTCATATCACGTATTGCTAGGCTCATGTTTTCCTTATCTTAAATTTGGTTGTTTGTGATACGATCTGGGCATTTTAATAGTTCATATCCTAGAAACTACAAAAATAAAAGTTATGCTATGAATAACTGGAAAATAACAAGTTAGAATATTCTTTAAAAACAGTTTGATACCATGTTTTTACCACAAATAATAAATAGTAGTTAATAGGTATTTTCATACTTCAGGCTTTAATCTCACACGCGTCTGTGATAGAGAGTGTCTAATATCCTATAATATGGATCTTGTGCCTAGGCTTGCGAACAGAAGTTAGGATTAAAATGTAGATTTCAAAGTAATTATATATTATTAAACACAACAGCCCAAAATACAGTAATACTAAAAATTATTACGAAGCTTAAGATTATTGATAACGATAAATCCACTTGAAATAAAAATGTATCTTAGAACAGCTGTTGTGCGTATTAACACTTTTCCTGATAAGGAGAGAACAACATTTCGATCTTCCTTGGCCATCTTCAGGTTAAGAAAGAGAGAGTTTGAATGTGACCGTCGACGGACACATGTCTTAGGGACGAGAGTATAAACGGGTACTGGATTGTAGAGGGCCTTGCAGGTGGATGTTAGGTTATTATTTAGTATAGGTATAAAGATGTTCCTTTATATTGTTTTAATTTTGGTTTTAATTGCTCTATAAGTATGGCTCCTTTGATTTTGCATTTGTTTATATTTGTTTCCCTACTTAATATCTGGGTGTTTTCTATGGTTATATTGTGTTTATTTGATTAGCAGTGTTCAAAAATGTATAAAGATGTTTTTTGTGTTGTTTGAATCTAGTTTCCATTTTTCTGCTTGTTTCTCCAATATTGAAGTCGTGGCAGTTGTTGCATTGTATTTTATAAATTATATTGGTGTTGTGTTTGTCAGTGTAGTTTTTACATAGGATGGACTTTACCTTTGTACCTGGTATTTGAATGCATTTGGTGTTTACTGGAATGTTGTGTTTTGTTATAAGTTTTTTTCCAAGTATTAGTTATTTTTTCGCTGACGTCGGGAACATATGGTATACAGCAGTGTACGGTTTTGTAGTTTGTGGTATTTTGAGATTTATTGTTGTTTGGTTGTTGTTGGTCTAGATGTATGCGTATAATTTTTCCATGTTTTTTTTGAGAAAATGTGTTGATGTTGATCAAGTGTTTTTTTACTTTGTTGATTTTATTGTTAATTTTATCGAGTGAGCATAGTTTGTGGCTGTGTTTATTTGGTTTCTTAATATGTTTAGTTTTTGTCTTGTTTCATGTGCTGAGTGTCAGGGAATGTATAATCGTGATGTTTCTGAGAAATTCTGTTTTGATGAAAATAACTGTGTGTTCTGTGATGAGTGAAGGTTGTAAGATGAGCTCTCTCTTACTGAACTCAAACCCATCAGGTTGTCATTGAAACTGTGTGTCATTGGAAAATAGACAAACAATGCAGTAATGTAGGAAGGAGAAACAGGCAATTGATGGGAAGGGGAGAAACAAGCCATAAAAAGATATATTGTTGTTGGACATAAACTACTCTAGATTCCAAAGATTCCAGAATTCTGTCAAACACGAAACATCTGAAAAATAAAGCCATTCAAAGGTCCCATAGATAAGAAGCTGGGGATGGGCCCATCACAGTATGGCATCATAACCCAAAAGGTGTTTGGAAAGAGCAAAAGATGACAGATGGACCAGCATGAAATTAGGGAGGGAGAGGATGTCTCCAGAAAACCTCTCAGAGTTCCTGTGAAGTCCCTCAGTCAAAAGATGGAGAGGGAAGGTGAGTTGTCAGGACAAAAAAAAAGATGGAAATACTTGGCATTGATAAGAGGAATGAGAAATTTGCATCTTCTTCCCTCTCACACAGATAAAATTGAACACAACAATTGTTGGTCCAGACATGGACTATCTGCCCAATGATAAAAAAGGTTGTACTGAAGGATAAGGCATATAAATGCTGTCATTTAATTGTGAGGCAAAATGCTCAGTGTGAACTTAAATATCTTCGGATGGGTGTAAAATTAAATAAGGTTGAGAAGCAGGATCATGTAATAGGGAAAGATGTGTGAAAACATCATAAACCTTAGATATGCAATCCGAGATGAAATCCTCAGGTTGTGAAGGTATGGTGAGTTTGGGGGGAGTGGGATAAAATTCTAATCAGCCTGACCAGATTCAAAACGTACAGGAGGAAGAGGGGCAACAAACAGCAGGAGACAAAGGTTTTTCTATATTATGCTCAATCTCCCTATGAATAAAGTCCAATAAATTCTCCACTAGGTCACCTGCATCTGTGGCCTGAATTATGGTATTAGACGTTTGAAGGGTACCCATATTGGGAACATTAACTTCAGAATTTTCGCTTTATACTAAACAAAGAAGTGAAATATTTTGTGAAAAACAAAGATAAATCAAATTACAGTGAAGTGAAACCCACATTAGAATACATGTAAATCAAACACTTTTGAAAATAATGTTGAAAAAATAAAGTAAATTAAATTAAACCAAACTGCTTAGAGAAGTAAGGGACAAAATGGAAGATGGATTAGCTCAATTATTGCCAAACGAGAAGTGATAGTTCAGTAGAGGCTCATTCAGGGAGTGACATGTGCTATGTGATAGTAGTGACCTCCTATTGGTGGAGAGATGATGCATGATAATTTGGATGATAGACATGTTGGAATATGTAATTCCAAAAGGGGAGTGTGGAAGGTTTCTTTCATGATATAAAAGAAATGAGGGTAGCAAAAAATAGGAAAAGCTAATCTTATGAGAAGAGGGAAATGCTGTATCACAAAATAATAAATCTATAGTTCTGTGTAAATTGTACAATATAACATTCTAGAGGATGCTAATACATTAAATGATTTAGCATCCACTACACCTTGTCTTCAAATTATGCCATTTTCCATTCACATCAATAGTAATCACAGTTTGTTCAATTGGTACTATGGTCTTTGATTATTGCCCCTTTAGATATAATAACCATCTTTTCACTTCAGTGGTATAGTCAATGATCATCTCCAGTACATTTGCCAGTGAGATACCAAACCAAATCCTAAGATATCCTCCAATGTTACAGAACAGCTCTACATCATGTAAGAAAGTAGAAACGACAAAGTACATGAAAATTTAAGGCAGTCATTATTCCTCATTATTCAGTAAATGTTAATATTTTCATCCTGATAATAGACATTTTAAACGATTGCATGGCGTGCTATAAATCACTATTTCAGTGTAAGGAATGGGACAAGTTAAAGCAAAATTCCATCCCAGTACTTTTCAAGAAGGTCCAAAATCATTCCACTTCCTTTTATTAGGCTGTAAACTTCTAAGAAGAAAAATATTCAACAGATGATGCAATAAATATTTACAACAGCAACAGACTGGGTAAAGAAAATGTTTTCACTTAAAAGATCTTGTTAAAGTGAGGCAGGAATGAGATAAAGTGTACATGGATAGAACTACAGGTTTGATCAGTGAGACTGAGTTCATAACCACAAAGTAATCATGAAAATTTTCAAACTATAGCTCACAGCTGTATACATCTGTTATACTTAACGTTATTGTTTCATTCCTCTTTAAACTGCATGTAGTTAATTCTTCTGACACAAATGTTGCAAATCACCTGGCAAACTTGCAGCTCACATTACTATAACAAATTTCATAACACAGGAGCTTCTCACAAGTATACCATGTGATGAATTATTATTTTTCTCTAACCTAATAATTTCTAATTTTTTACATTTTAGTTCCATTTATAATATTATATAAAGAATACACAGGAAAAACAATAAATATATTACTGACCTTCAAATATTTCAAAAAACCACACCACTTCCTCTTTTTTTCTAGCTCAAGAACATCTTTATCCTTCACAAGTATCATATACAAAATCATAATACTTATTAATGAAGTTAGGATTTTCAGTCATTGATTTTAGAATTGTTTATTCACTGCAAAAAAAATTACCTGATATCTAGGGCGATGTTGGTGAGTCTTAAACTCTTTATTGTTAATGAATAGAGCAACTTTTATATCATTCTGTGTGAAACAAAATGTGCATAGAAATTAATATCTATAAGTTTATAAACCTGAGAAAGTTAAACATATTAAAAATCACGAAATTTCAAAAAAATTATCATCTGTCATACCACAATATTTATATTCTCAATTCAGTGCAATCCAAAATTACTAATCGAAATCTAAATGAGAGACAAACCTCTGCGTCAAAAATAAGACTTTTTATGGAGATATCATTTTAGAAAGATAAATATTAGAAAATTCTGAAGTTTTACCACTGGATAAATGTTTGAAAGAAATATGTGAAAAATTAAAACATTTTAGTAGGACATTTTCAACTTTCTTTATTTCAGCATTGGTTGATAAAGTGATTATCTACTTCTATTGGAGCATTCCACAGGTGCCATAATTACGCGTCAGATAAAGAGTTTGATTGTTTGAAGTTTCATAAAGCTACATAAAGAGCTGGAAGGGATTTGAAAAGTGAGCACAAGGTATTCTAACTTGGGTACTTATTTCTATAACAGTTATCGAAAGAAAATTCGTTCATTTAAAAAAAAACAACTTGAAACCTTTGATAAATCATTTAATTAGAATTAATGGTCACTTCTCATGATCATAACAAACACATTAAGACGATGCTTTTAGTATTTACAAAAAGTAAAGGAATGTCTTATCACAAACATAAAGACACTATTACACAGTTAAGTTATAATGGGATAACTGTGAGTGATAGTTTGTTTGAAAATAAAAAAGAATATTCACTGTTATAGGACATTCTTATAACAACTATACTGTCATGTATTTATTACATAAAATAAGTCAAATATTATTTGTGAAGAATTGGGTAGGTAGGTATTTCATATTTATTGGCACAAAGCTACTAGGCTATCTGTTCCAAACAAGATGTAGCACACTATAAAGGTATGTGGAAATGAAGGTAAAAATACGTAAAATGTGTAAAATTATAACCTGCCAGGAAGACTGAAGCATTAAGTTCAAAGTTGCTGTCAGTTACTTGAACTTGGCCTTTCTAATCCTGGGTTCAGGTCAAAATAAAATTAAAATGTGTAAAAGAAATCATGCTGAAACAGTGTATAGTCCAATAAAAACCTTAAATTATGTTAAAAAGATCAACGGCTCTTATAAATTTAAAAACATGAATGAGGCGGCCAGTATCACCTATGACATTGGCTTATGTCAAAGGTAAACCTACCTTAAAAATATGTTTAAAATGGTGTCATCGTTCTTGGTTGTAACAACGGCATAAAATATGTACAATTGTGACCTGACTGCTGCACAAATCACACATTGGTGCATCAGTACCAGATAAAAGGAAGTGGTGAGTACAAAATGTAACCAATGCATAGCCTAGCCAAAACAACTTCCTCCCTTCGATCTTTACAGAAAAAAGATGGCCAAAAAGTTAAAGAAGGCTCGATTTGAAAAAGCTTATTATTTCGTTTCTCACTCCAGGTCGACTGCCAACTAGTAGTCTATCACGGAGCGTTGTCTTTGGAACCCACAATGAGTGGGTGAAAGGAGGTTGTTTGATTCAAGAAACCAAACAAGACGAGCATTAATCATCCTCTCTAAGGTCTTACTGAGACAACTCGTCAAAGCAATTGGACGATAATTCGAAGGAATCTTTGGATCCTTCCCAGGTTTAAGAATAGGGAGTACAATAGCATCAGGAAAACCATTCTCCTGCGATATCCAATTAAATAGTCGGGAGAATAGTAAGAGACTCAGGTGAAAGGTAGGGTAGTATCACATAATGCATATCATAAGGGCCAAATGATGTATTTCCAGATTGATGAAGCGCAAGCTTGAGTTATACCAGTGTAGGAGGGCGATTGTAGTCGTAGGGATGGTCAAACAAAAAGGAGAGAAACATTCACCAAACGTATTGGCAATGCTCTGAGCATCAGCAACTTCATGACCATTGAATATTAAGATAGAGAGGGGCAGAAGTATATCATCTACTCACCTTCCAGATCTTGCACCATATGACTTTTAAACTTGTGGTAGAAGAAATACTGGAGGTAAAATTAATCGAAGACTCCTTCTAGCTTTGATGTCTAACTCGCTGAGCATGTGCAGGGGCTTACTGAAATGCAATGCGGTTTCTAAGCATGGGATATCTACGAAATTTATTCCAAGCACGTTTTCGAGCTTTTCGTGTTATAGAACAAGCAGAATTCCACCAAGGGCAGGGATGACGTGGGAAAGATGCTGAGGTTTTGGGTATGCACTGAGCAGTTGCTTGGACAATACAGTTAGTTACTGCTGCTACACAATCATCTATCAATGATTTATATAAGATGGCAAGATCAAGTTAAATCATGTATAATTAAAAATCGTGGGACAGATTCAAGTTGTGAGTTTAACAGTACAGAATAATCGATGCATATACATGACTTCATTCTCTCTAAAGCTGTATACTCAGAAACATTAAAGCAGTAGATTAATCTTAGAACAAGAGAAACACAAATGACTGGGAGTTACCACAGTTGAATAGCATCTTGTGAGTTTGAGACCAAATGGAGCAGTCTATCTAGGATTTTAAGGTTGTTACCAACTGGAGTAATTCAACCCTAGCTCTGATCAAGATTGCATGAAAAGGGCTGCTTGTGTTACTAATAAACAAAGCTTGTCATTTAGAGCTGTATTCCTAGTAGATAACATGGAAGGCATAAACCAGAGAAGACCAAAAATTATATGATAAAACTTCAGCTGCATATGAAAGGTTCTACAACCTAAGAGATATCCTGCCAAACTAAATAGGGATTACAAAGAAACCTAACATAGAACTTGCAGATGATTTGCTGAGCATTAGTTGCCATTATGTTATCTTGAACCAGGGACTGATTATTTACTTAAGGTGATAATCTCAACTATACAAGGGTTAACAATTTGAAGAGAAGTTTTGGCCACTGTCACAAGTCCTTGTGAGTGATGCCAATCAAAATTGGCCCCAATATTCAAAAGTGCACCAAAAGAAAATCTGAGCCATTAAATGAAATATTTCAAACAGTTAAATACTTGAAACAACTTGTCTCAGGGGCAAGTAATCTAACACCTCATCTTAAACGTAGGCAGACTAGCCTTAAATTATCAAACATGTGAAACAGGTGTACTCAAAAAAGTGGAAAATAGTCATGTCTGAACTGTGCTAAAAATTAAGAATCCATTGGAATAAGCTCATGGCTCAAAAGAGATGTGCTGCCAATTTGATCCAGGAAGTGAATAATCTGCACGGTAAAGTATACTTTGTGATTACTTCTGCATATATATAAGATATCTTGCTACAGAAGCTCCTCACAGATCTTTCTGATAAGGCAATGAAACACCACATGGCTTAGAAGGATATCTTCACATAACACAGGCAGTTTCTGAGCAAATAATGTATGAAATGGTAACTTTGATTCAGCCACAGGAGAGTAGGAAGCCTAAAATAATAGCTGCTGTAGCTACCTCTTGGATATACCATCCTATAGTCAGATACCTCTACAATATCAAGCTTCAGCTATGGCAAGGTTACCAACCACTCACACATCCAAGCACTGTAATTAAACCACACTTATTTCCCGTGAAACAGCATGGCTATTCAAGTTCTCCCACAGGTTAAATGGCCAATGTTGTCTCTGCTAGATGTTAACTAAAGGAAAAGCATGAAGCATGTTCTTTGTTTGTGTTATGTTGGGTCAGTGGGAAATGAACTGCCCATTCTTTCCTGGGTAGAAAAGCAGGCAAGAATCTCAGATTTGGTCAATAACTAAGCAAGTTCTAGAGAGCCAGAAACTTTTATACTTTGCTATGCTGTAGGATGAACAAAAGTATCAGTTTTTACCAGTGACTCACAAAATTAAATTGAACCAACAGTTAAGTAGTAAATGCTGCCCCTACAGTTAAAGGAAACTAATGTTGTCCAAGTTAGGAGTATTCACAGTCTTCAGGGATCACGGCAAACAGCTTTCACTGAAAGGATAGGTGATAAATATAGCTCTCTCAGGGTTTGGTGAATTTTTTTGCAGGTACCATAATTTGCGATTGAATTCCCAATTAATACAGGATCATTCAGAACACTGGCACAAATCCTACAATATGTAATGTTTTCCAAGTGATATCATCCATTTGCCCAGTGAAACTTTGTTTGGGGAAACCTGAAGAGGCTACACGAGAGTTGAGAGGCAGATTTCCAACTGTGTCTAAGAAATATTACACACAGTAGGTTCTTGCATTAACACCTTCATAATGGATTTACTTCATAAGTTGTTTGCCATTTTTTGCCTCTGTAATTAGTGAGCTGATTCTCTGTGGGAGAATTTTTCTATTGTTAACCAGATAGAGCTCAAGAACAGTGAACTGTATGAGTGTTTTAAAGAGGAGGATTAACAGTAAAAAACACATACACAAGTATTGTTTCATAGTTTACTATGAATGAAATCTAGCACGTATATGGCAAGTAACCTGGTTATATAGCCCACTCATAAATAAACTATTTTCTGCCAACAGCAGAGACAGCAGTTTGTTTGAGACTAAGAAAATGTGGGCTATGTATTCAGAATTCAGAAATAGAATTTCTTTGTCATGTTATAAGTAGAAGTGGAGTATCTTAAGATTTTACTAAAATAACTGTTATGAGAGATTGGCTTCAACTTGTGATCAAAGGAAAAGTTTGCATCTTACATGGTTTTATATCAAATTAATAATAATTTGTGAGCAACTTCTCCAAAACAGTGACACCCTTGTCTGCTTTCACTAAAATTAAAATTACTTTCAATTGAAGCAATAAAAAATGAGCACACAAACAAAGCTTGCTTTAGTAAAGCTCTTATATCAGCATATCTGTGAAAAAAAAGTTTATTAGCTACCATTGCTCGTGGTAATTGACTGTCAGTTGTGGGACACAGAAGAATGAGTAATGTTGTACTTAATTATACGTACATGGTTCTTAAATGCAAGTATTATACAAGAAAGAACATTACTTTCAGTTTCTTTAAAACACTCTTACCACTTGTTAAATGGTATGGAGATCACCATCTGGGTAGATCATGCTTTACTGAAATTATAATTAGATTTGAAAACATGGTAACATGATAGTACATTGAACAACAACATCACAAGTATATGTCTATCATAATACATCACCCAGGCCCATAATATGGAGACACAGAATGAACTGTCTTGCAGCAGGGTGAGATCCTGTCCTTTCATGGTATTTTCTAATCCTGGAAATCTTCTAGGAATTGAAGCCATTTCCACTAGAGAAATATAAAGCCATATAGAGGAGATTTAATATGTGGATGAATGTCACAATTTAACACTTCAAATACTCCAGGAAGGGCACTTGAATGACTTTGATCTAATTTGGGTGGCTCTCATTGTGCAGCAAAGTCAAGCTCAGTCAGCATAATAAGAAAATGTAGCATGGATGTACCTAATTTGTGGAACTTAATAGTTAGTCATAAATACAGAAACATGTGAGGTGCCATCATTATCAACTAACAAACTGTGGTTCATAGATTGTGCTGCATGTCATACCAGAACTGTAATACAGTGTTGTCAAGTTGTTTTTCTTAATGCTCATCTTTGGGCCAGAAATCCTGCACTCTGATGACATGAAGTAGGATCTTCCCTTAATGGCAGGTATCCTACAATGTTAAAAGAATACATGGAGTAGATATAATCTGAATTAGTTAACATGCATGCCTTTGTCTGTGAACAGCTAGGAAAATCTATCGAGTGTTAAAAGCATTATGACAAGTTGGTAAAGGAACATATGCACTATTGTAGAGATCAGGTTTTGCTGTGGTACATGTAAACAGCATAAAAGCAACTTTGAAATGGCTGTATATGTCTGTACATCACATTCCCGTAAAGAGGTCCATTAATGTAAACGTTATAGTTCCAAAGTGCATGGAGTATTTTATACACTGTTTGTACATCACAGATGAAGTTCTTTTGCACTAGCTTGACCAAGAATCTGAGGTTAAAACCAATGAATTTTATAATAGAATAAAAATATTTCTTCTCAAGTTATATTGTCTCATCCAAACAGAAGAAAAGAGCTTAACGTAGTTATTTCTCAGCCCACAACACACCAAATCAGAAAATGCTAAGGTTATAAGTAAAAATACTGCTGTTGGAGTTGGCTAAGTCAGTGCCAATGGGTTATGAACAATATGTGTAGGACCAACAATGATTAATTCAAGTACTCAGATTGTCACTGACTGTAGAATCACTGGCCAAAAAGAAAGTGATAATATTTTTTAATCAAGTGATGTTCATGGTAAAGCGTATGCACTACATTGTCTGAATTCTGATTAGTTAATGCATAGTTATGGTGGATTGTTGGTCATAATATTGGTGGAACTAGAAAGGCATAGCAACCACAAATTTAAAAGTATAACATACAGTTTCGCTGTAAAGGATATCTGTTGGACACTAGATGATGGTTGTTTTAGTAGGATATGCTAGGATGGTCACCTATTTAAAAAATCAGTTATATGAAAAATTTCAACCTTTCCAAGCTATTGAAATGTATGAGGTGAAATGTCATCCAACGTTTCAAATGAATCACTCACTTGATTCAGCTCAGTGGCAAAAATTCTACAGAACAAGCCACTTGTTGCTCATTAAATTCTCATCCATACACCAGGTTAATGTATAGGGATTCTACATTAGTGCGCAGATTGTTGCCTCCAAGTGATAATTGATATACAACAGTAACACCAGAACTATTACAGCACATATTGACATACTCTTATAATAGTATAAATATTAAAATTTCTTAATAATCACATACTTTAAGTACTTTTATAAACATGGATTGAGGATTATTATCTACTTGATGCATAATTATTTGAAAACACACTGCTAAAGTAGAGGAAGCAGAAGAGTGTATATTTAAAAATAAGTTAAGTACTGATTGTAAATTTGTAACAAAACATTTAAAACTCTTAAATATCTGATATAGAGGCACATTATTTTGATTTAGAAATTAAAATAATTGTTAATGATATCAACATAAATATTTTTGACAAAAAAAATATTTTGCTTTTCCCAATATATGGATTACCCTCTTTTAATAGAATTATATCACACCCCTCTGTTATAAGCAATAAAACTTTAAATAATCCTTTCAATTGGTGTGACATTTTTATTTAAATTTTGGCTTGTTTTTGTTTATAACAGAGGTTTGCTGTTTTCTAATATAGTCCTTCTTTTCGATTTTGTTTATTTTAGTTTACTTAACTTTTCAGTATTAATATTCTCTCTTTTTCTGTAACATATATAGATATTATATTTCTAGGAAGGTTATATTCATTCCTACAGATAACTCTTCTAAATATTCGAACTAGAGATTGTAAAAGTGAAAGGAATCCAGTGTGTTATGAAGAGAAAAAAGAAAAAAAAATTAAAATAAGAGGAAATGCAGTTCTGAAAACCAAACAGATAATATAGGGTATCAACACCTTTAAAGAATACAGAACATACTGCAAGATTAAATCTCGAGATTGATGTGGTAATTATAGTTTGGTGGATAATTTAGCTAGTGAATGTGTTTTCTCTAGATGAAGTTCATTAAGGAATATCATTGGTCAAACATAAATATTCAACAAATCAAGAACTAAAGACAAATAATAACGATGTGTTGTTAGAAGCATCACTTAAACATTGATTTAACCTTTCAGTGTTTCATCAGTCCTTACAAAGGGAGTTTACAACAAAAATATTGTTGAACTTCTCATGTTAGTGAGAAGAAAAATCAGTGTACCAAACTTTATCCTAAACAACTTTAGAAGAAATGAAGTTTTGTAGGATTAAGCTGACACTAAGGAAAAAAATGTGACTGTCTAAGATGTAAGCATAGGTTAAGTTTATATGAATTACTGAATTTGGAGTGTATCGTGTCAAATACACATATGTGCTGGTTGAATGAAGTATGTCTGGCTCTGTGCATGTAAGTATACCACGAAAAAGCCAGATGAATCTAAAGCTGATGGAATTACACTCTATAGACTAATCTTAAAATTACCTTGCCAATAGCTTGGATTATAGACATGACAGAATAATTTCTCTGATGTATATTAACACTAGCAGTGAAGATTTCCAAGTATTATTTCATATTAATAAGGTACTACTGTCAAAATTTAATTCTCAAGAATTTGAAGCAAAGCGGGCATATGTAAGGTTAGGTATGGACAGGACGTCGTCAGGAAAGTTATCAGCTACTCCAAGTCACTGCCAAACACTAACCTAATTTTATATGTTTTATATATATGACCTATACTTGATATAAATTGAAGAACTTAGATCCGTTTTTTCTGATAAAATCAGGTTGTTATTTGATACATATAATGTACCACATTCTGATAATATTTGACTAAAATTGTAGTTTTATCGTCTTTCTTGTCAACAAGTTAAAATTGAAAGTGCCCTCCAAAGCCTGGTACACAAAACACTTATTTAATGTGCTCATAAGTAACAGATGTATATGTCTCTCAATTATAGAAGTCATGTACTCTTATGTACTCATCAACCTGTTGTTCAGTAGTAAGTTTGACTGCTTATAACACTGAGAGTTTGGTTTTGATTTCCATGGTTGGCACAATAGAGATAATCCACTGTTTAGTTTTGTGTTTAAGAAGAAACAAACTTACATAGTTCTTCTAATAACTGTAAACATGACTAAGTGTTCTTTTATTATTTATACTTTTTTTCTGAGAATAAACTGAGGCATCGCTAAGTATGCGGATATGCGAATTACCTGCATGATTAATTTTTGTTTGTTTGTTTCTTTAGAATTAAGCACAAAGCTACACAATGGGCTATCTGTGCTCTGCCCACCATGGGTATCGAAACCCGGTTTTTAGTGTGTAAGTCCGCAGACATACCACTGTGCCACTGGTGGGCACGCATAATTAATAGTAGCAATAAACAGAGAAAGATGCCGCACAAGTAATCATGTTTTTGGAGTAATGTTGTTTAGGAAATAACAACATTTGAAGGAAATATGTCAAGAAACGTGTTTCCCTGTAAGTAATCTGAAACTGCAGTATAATCAAACATATTTTGTTAAAGCAATAATGTTTATGGACAGAACTATATCTTAAGCAAACGCTGAGAAACGTGTCAAAGTACAATTAACTTGATGAATAACTGACGCCACCAAAGATCAAATAAATAGAAAGCATCACTTTGGACATTACTTCAGAGAAACACACCGAGGGACTTCGGTTATGTGTTTAGAATAAACAAATAGACACTCTCAGAGTTATGGGAAATTACTAAAGCTATAAACTAAAATCGAGGAAGTATCCCATGAATGTTAAACTAAATAAGCAGACATCAGCGAGCTTGTACGCAGATATACACTTAGATGTTGAACCTGAAGCCCTTGATTAATGAGATGACGCTATAATCAGCCCATTGTCCTCAGATGGTGGAGGAAATACTTTATATGAATAGAGAAGAGGTCATGTGGGCAGTTAAATCACCAAGCCCAATTTAAAAAGAGGATTAGTATCAGTTTAATGGTATCTCGTTAGGAGTTTCATATGAAATAAACTCAGAGCAACAGTGAACAAGAAACCAGTTGTTTCTTTGAATACACTGATAATCACCCTTCTACTAATATAAAAGGGCTTGAAAAAAAGTCCAGTGAGTTTGTCAGCTGAGTAAGTTAGAAAGCTAAGTATCTCAATCCGAATCTCAACAGAAGCACAGGAAGATGTCTTCATATCCAAGCTCTTTGTAAGTGTAACTAATGTCATTATTCTTTAACATCAATCACCATGTTAATAGAAGTAACAAGCTGTCTATAATAAACCTTAGCAAGTTAGAATGCATATTTGTGTGTAGTGTTAAATGTTTGAAAGCAAAAATAAAGTGTTTCATTGAAAGTTTCAGGATCGAGTCTCTTTTGTTTGAACTGTATAGCCTTGAGTTAGTGCCTATGAACTCCATTCACCACAACATCCTCACTTAAAAATAAATTTTGCTCGCTACAGCAGGTAGTATTAGTCAAAGCTCCAACTGTTAAACCGATTCAACCCACTCGTTGTGCCCGCAGGTCAGCCCACGACCCCGTCATGTGACAAAACTTATGAGTGAGCAGTTTCAGCCAAACATTATTGTGATATATGAGTGAAAAGAGAATATCTGTAAGTTTTAGTTCTAATGTATATGTAATATTAATTACCTCTGAATATTAATGTTTTTTTAAAAATAGAGTGTACAGAACAAAAACTTCTAAATCACAACAAGGTATATCAATTCACATACATAGCTATTCTTGTTCAGTGCTTATTTCTATTTACAAAATTTTTTTTTCACATTCCACAAGCCTTTTTCTCCCATGCACTCTTCAATTCACATAATTTTACTGATTCTCCCTTATAAATTATTATGCGACAAATCTCCACAACTGAAAGTGCTCATGTGAGTTGACTTTAGTTGGCCTTGGTTTGAGTTTGTAAGCTACACATTTCAAAGTATGGTCTGTTGACTTTGGAAATATAAGCCATTATACTGTTATGGTTTTTGAGTATTTTCACAGTTAATATTATTATCTGTAGTTATTGGGGTTCAATAACATAAGGTTAGTTAAACTGCTTAGTACTTGTACTCAAGTTCAGGTTTGAAACTAGAGCTTAGTAATGACCTTTGTTCTATAATGTTAGACTTGGCTTAACATGGGTCCTTC
Source organism: Tachypleus tridentatus (assembly GCF_004210375.1). Lineage (NCBI taxonomy): Eukaryota > Metazoa > Arthropoda > Merostomata > Xiphosura > Limulidae > Tachypleus > Tachypleus tridentatus. The sequence goes on from NC_134830.1 coordinate 114,030,811, forward strand.
TAATTATAAGATTATTTGTAATTCATCTTATTTCTATATCATAAATTAGTTTAACTGTATTGTTTTTTCCTTCAAAACGTGAGATCTCATACATATGTTATTGCCAATACACACTTAATTTTATAATATAACATCTGTTTCACTTTTGTTATTATTTATCTTTTATACTTTCTCATATTAAACATGTTTATGTGAACCCAGAATTTGCACAAACTTCTAATATTGTAAGTATCATTGCAAGTTATAGTTTTTAAATCAGAACTGCACAGTTTGATTAGGCTTAATAAGTGTCATATTTTTGGTTTACCTGTAGTTTATCTTATGAGTAAGTTGCTAATTAGTTTCAATAGTTTTTTTGACAACACATAAAATCTTGTATGTTTTTTGTTCTATAAAACACTTACTTAAATTTACATTACATTGACTTTTTCATTTTTTTTATTCTAAATAATTTGTATTTCTTTCAATTATTTTAGTTTGTGGTCTGCCATACTTTTTTCCGTGATAGCATGCCTTCATTCCACAACTTCTGAACTCATTTAGGATGACTTATATTTTGTCAGTTTTCCTCCACATGATTATAGCTTGCCTTTCCAGGCATCTGCTGTAGAATCTGATAGGTCCACCTCACCCTCTTTTTTTTTTAGATAGTTTTCCTCCTCCTTCTGCAGACATTGTTTTATAATGATAATTTTTGTCTTTTTGGATAAGGTACTTGGATATCCTGCTCTCTATGGGCTTTGGATTGATTTTTCTTAGCTTACCATCAGTTGGATATCTTGTTCTCTATGGGCTTTGGATTGATTTTTCTTAGCTTACCATCAGGTAAACTCTCATTTTGATTCTATGTATTTAGAATCTCTGTCACTTCTACGAGGAGCAGACTTTGTTAATCCTGTCCATTTTATCATCCACCTGGTTTTCCAGCTTCATATTACCTTATCGACTCTCAACTAGGAAATGCCTACACAAAACCTCCATTCTTAAGCATTCCACCTATATCTAAGAGATTTTTGTGCAATACTGGTGTTTGCTTTGATATTGGGTGTTTGCCATCTTCAGTTTTTTTCTTCCACATGTGGTATTTTGGGGGTCTTCTGTAGTGGAACACTGTCTTGTATTATTTTATACAACCAACTTCTAAAAAGGACTTATAAGTCAGCTATTTTTTTTCAACCAGTTCATCTTTATTCATGTTGCATGTCCAGCACCTTCCCTGTTCCTCACATGCCCTACCTACAGGTTTGTCCAGTCTTCATGTTTGCTCATTGTTGATTGGATTTCTGGATTGATTAGTTCTACCTCAATCACTTCGTATTTCTTCCCCATTTTGAATGTTGTCTTTTAAAACAATTGCATTGACAATTTCTATTGGACTGAGAATGCTCGTAGTACATGCTCTTATTTTTAACTTCTTGGAACAATATCTTATGTCTTTTCATCATGGAAATTGGAACTGTTTTAGTGCCTTGCCCTTCAGACTTGTTTTGGCTTAGTGTGACTTTTATTAGGTGTTCTGTGTTTTTACCGGACTTCATTATTTTTGGGATTTTATTAACACCACTACTTAGACACCTTGGCTTTGGTTAGCTCCTTCCATGCAGGGGTGGTTATACAATACTCATCTGCTTCTTACAGAAACAGTTTGTATGGTTGCATTTTCTTGTTAACAGTTTAGGTGGTTTGATGTTCCACTTGGATAAAGTTTTCCTGTTACCATTGGAACCATATATTCTTCTCCTTGAATGTATTCAATAGAGCTTTCTGTTATTTATGCCAATGTAATTCACTATTTTACTTCTGGCAAGGTTCAAGTACATTGGGAGATCTGGTTTCTGTGGAAGAACTTCTTTCTCTGGATGTGGCACATTTGCAATCTATTCAACCTATGCAAGGTTTCTTTTAAATTCTTCTCATAATTTTCCTCTCCCCCTCTTTATCTATATGCAATATTGGTTGAGCATATCTTTTCTGCACTTAAATTTACCAATTTCTTCAACTCACCCAGATTTGTTTCTCTTTCCTGATGCTCATCTCCAGAGCTTATAGGTGCGAGTCAAACAGCAAGAGCCCTCAGAGCAGTGGCTTATGGATTAAAGGTCTTACCATGTTAACACCCTGGCACTTCCAGCAGTCCACTTCACTTTCTTCCTCTTGTACAGATTTGACTGATGTTTCATTCCAACCATTTGATGGCAGTGGCTCATATTACCTGTCAACAGGGCATTTGTTCATGCTCCTTTTGTGGTAGACAGTGGATCTTCCTTTTTGAGCTCATCCATTTGCCATAAATCTCCTGGCAGGTCACATTCTAGGTGCTTTTATCGTTCCAGCTTTCCTAATACCATCTTTAAACTTTTATCCTCCTAGGAGATGAAAGAGAATGAAGGCATGCTAAGGATTTACTGAAGTTTCGTTTCAGTTTCTGTTGTTGATATTCCGCTTACCCATGGTTATATTTTCAAGAGGAAGATTAGGATAAATGTTGAAAGTATTGATCCATTGTATAGGTAGATCATTGTGTATGAACTTCTGGATAGATTGAAATACGAGGAATGCCATTATGCTTTTGTTAAACCAGTATTTGAAACACCTTTTATATGAGGATTTATCTCAGTTAAAAATAATGGAAGCCTTTTACATTCTTCTTGTGGAGTGGGGAAATCTTTGAAAGTAATGAAAGATATTCAAAAATCTTTTAAAAATGTTGAAAATATCGATAGTGCTATATAGAATAGACTGCTAAAAATACATTCTTTCTCTAATTTCTGTAGTCATTTAACATTATTTTTGAAGATTTGATATTAAAATCCACTACTAAAAGCTATTTTTGAGCACTTTTTGAAAATACAATTTATTGAAATGTATAAATGTCTAGCAACGAAAGGCATACTTTTGAAAATCAACACTTTAACATTGTGCCTTATTACTGCTAAGTAAGTTGGACATAAATGTGAATAGTGTGCATCCTTCTATGCATATTGAAACTAAATTAATGCCTTGTATGATCTATAAATCTGTAAAAAATAATATTCTTTTAAGAAATGTGCTTTAATTTCCTTCTTTACAGATGCATATAATTCTTACTTCAAGAATAAATGTTGAAAATTTAACAGTTAGCAAGAAAAATATATATGTTTGTTATCAATATCGTCATTTGGGGCTATTTTAATTATTGTATAGAACTATAGAAATTCTGTTTGTTTATGAGAACTTGAAATTTGTCTGTCTCTCCCATAGTGGCTCAGCAGTAAATTTGAAGGCTTTTCATACTAAAAACAGGGTTTCAATATTCATGGTTAGTACAGTTCATAATACCCATTATGTGGATTCGTTGTTAACAAGAAACAAGCAAGCACACAAAAAATCTTGTTATTTCATCTCAAATGTATGTAACGTAAGGTTGTCTCCAGAGCTTTTGACTGTGGTGTCAGGACATGCTAAAATTCCAGTTTTCACTCATTGCTCCATTTTGCTGTGCCAAGATAGGTCTTTATATTGTGTAAACGTATCCACGTGTCTTGTTTGTAGAAAAATGAGCAAAGATAATGTAATGAAAGAAACAAAAAAATCTATTAATATTTAAGTATACTGTTAGAATGAACCCAGCTAGTATATATATATTTATGGATGATTCAAACTAAAGTTCTATCCAACAAAGAAAACAAAATGTAAGAAAATCATTATTTGACTTCAGTACAGCAAAAATATCAGTCATGAATGCTAATCAAAACTCATCATTGTATTTAGTATACTTTTGTATGATGGCATTGGAAGTAGAGATATTTCTTTTTATTAGATTTATCAACAGCTAACTATCTGTTAAAAGGCTTGACAAGTTTGAAAAGCAAATAACCAATTCTAAAATAAGTAGAATTGTTTAAAAGCTATGTAACTTGTTATGTTTTCAATGTTTTAATTATGCATTAGGTAGAGTGCACGTGAATAATATCAATGAACTTTGGATAATAGTAACATATAGACATGGTATATTAGTTATGAATACAAGTAAGCAGTTAAATTATTCAGTGAAATATTTATTAAGAGGTTATTAAGTAGTGAATGAAAAGTTTATACAGTGAAATATTCAGTGTATTAATGATCTAACAGTTGGTGATCAGGTAAAATTATTCAGTCATTTTTTTCTTTTTCCTTTTTTGTTACCATTTATTATCAACCAAAGAAATTTCTATTAAATGTTATTACTGCATTTGACCTACAGCATTTTCAGACTATGTTGAAAAGTGTGTTTCTAAAATTGGATCTACAATTTGTGTTAAAATAAATGCAATGGTTACTCTAATTAATGAAGTAATAAAGTAAGTTATGTGAATTGAACATGGCATTATTTTATCAAATAACTAAAATACACCTGCTCAACAGTTGAATATATCACAACAGAATAAATGAGATAATACAAGTTATGTAATATCTCAAAACTACAGCATATTCTGTTTGAAAATAGGTTCTCTCTTTTTAATAATTTAACTGTAAATTTTAAATATATTTGTAAATGTATACAGTTAGATATTTTATCTATTTTCTTTGTGTTGGGTGAGGGTACTTCAGAAAAAATTACAGAAAAGAGGAATATTAGATAATATTACCCTTATTTGTATTTGCTCTTATTAAATCCCTAATGAAATCATTTGATGCTATTACATACCCTGATTTGTGGAATGTAAGTTTGATTGAATCAACTGATTAATACTTGAATCTTTAAGTTAAAGTTAAGTATAGAAAAATAGAATTGTGTCCTATTTAAGAGTGTATTTTTATTATCCTTCTTGACAGAAACCCTGAAACAAAATAGTTTCTGTATATATAAGAATTTTTAGTTGCCTCACAAAAAAGTGTGATTTAGGCAGCCAACTTTGGGTAACAGATGCTAACACACATAGATGGCCACAGTATAGATTGTATTTATAACAACACCACACATTTATATACGTGCTATACTATTATGTTAAAAAATTTGATTTTTTCTGTGTAAAATGAATAAGTACTTCATTATCTGTTGTAACTGGTGAATATTTTGTTTATTCTAGGAAGTGTTAATGGAACTTGCATGCATTTCTACTTATATCTGGACCAAAACATCAGTTTTTCAAGAAACACTGGTGCAGTGATTTCATTTAGCTCGTCAGATTCAGTACGTGGTTTAGTAAAAGATGTATACAGTTTGAAGAATGGGGATAAATACACATTTTTTATGTCTCAGGTAAGTAATAATTATCTGTAAAAAATTGTTTGTTGAAGTTCATTAGTTGTATAAACATCAAAATTTGTTCATTTAATTACCTTTTGAACACTCTAGATAAGGGTTTTCAAACTTTCCAAACCAGTGGACCCCTTTCAACTTCCTTACTGTATTGGCAGATCACCTTCCTTTAAAAATAGTTTTTATCAATAATACCATATGTAACTGATGCATCATATGCATAGTTTACTACTATTACAACTTGAATCAAATTTTAAGATTTGTAACAATGAAAATTTTAAATATGGAAATGTTTTTTAAAAAAATCTTTTGACTGACTTTGACGTGAAGGATGATACTGGTTTGCTGAAACAATCTTGTGAATTTTTAGGTTAATGTCTCACAATTTCAAACAATGATCTATAGTAACTTAATTTTTGGACTAATTTTCATGCTGTAACAATGCATTAATCAAATTGGAAATCAACTGTCTTGTATTTTGTAATAATTTTGTCATAATTCAATTTATTATAATTGCAGTTAAAATTTTGGATTTCTATATATATTATTATGTCTTAGAATTTTATTTTATTTGTTACTCTTTCAGTAAATGTTAATTTCATAAATTTGATGTATCACTGCAAACCCTTTTAAGTACTATCTGAAGCCCCCAGGAGGCTGTAAACCACAGTTTGGGTAAGTTCTAACAGTAGCAAGATGCCTTACTAATAAAACCAAACAATCCCATAATAAACATCTATCCAGGCAGAGCTGTAAATGTTTTTATTCCCTCAGATTTTACTATCTTGTCCACAATTTTTCCACATTATAGTTCATTTAATTTTTGTTTTCCTGTTCAGCTATAGATACATAATTTATAAATTCTTGTGAATTGATATCTGCATGATTATTTAATTGAAATATACTATTATATTGTTAAACATTGATTTCAATACAAAGACTATTAAAAATGTATGTGCTTGAGAATGATTTCACTAGTGATCAAAGTGTTGTAATGTTTTAAAACATTTTCATTACCCTAAATGAACAATAACAATTGTGAACCAGCTGTGTTTACGTGAGAGAACAGATAGTGAAATAAGACAACTTTCACAATGAATTAAAGTGGTTGAATTTCCATTTGGGGAAATTGCAGTTTAAACTCCTTTGAACCTTGATCATATTTAGAATTCAAACCCAAAATTTTCCATCTATAACCAAGACAGGGAAACAGAAACCTACAGCAGGACATCCTGAAACTTTAGGTGTGATACCAAAAGTCAGTAAAATATTTAAAACCAATTTATGACAGAAAAAATACAAAAACAAAAATCTGATGAAAGTCTGCAATAACCACAACTCGGAACACATTCCAGAAGTCTTTCTAGACAGATAGTCTTTTAACAGTGCCTTTCAGTCATATAATTTTTGTCTAAATAACCTTTTTTGAAGTAACAACAAAAACTTCGCAAAAAGATAAACTTTTATCATATAAAGGATAATTAACTTGAGATATTTTTTTTCAATAATTATAGAAAGTATATCTGATTTCTCACATTATTGGTTTTTAATGACAAATGTGAATAAATAACTGAAAATAATTAGATGTTTGACTTTTGCCATTTACCAAGTGGCAAAAGTGAGTGTGTCATGGGGCAGTGGTGAGCCAACCTAAGTTAGGAAGTAGTTGCTCAGTGAACAAAGTTTAACATGGTTTGTGTCAGCATTTATAATGTCAAATGCAACAACAGCTTCTACAACTGGAGTTGGTAGTTAGGAACCAAATAAATACATTAAAAAAAAGTCTTTGTGAACCTTGCTTTCCGACCTGCTGATTCATTTTTCTCTTAGGCAAAACATTCAGTGTCTTGACATCTTTTTATGCAAAATGTTCATCTTTGTTATATTTTTGCTTTTGGATGAAGTTCCCAATATACAGTGATAGCATTATCGTTTGTTTGAGTGCAGATGTATTGTGATATATATCTATAATTAGGGACCAGATGGGGCATATTGGTCCATCTCAGCTGTTCTATCCTATAAACTAAACTAAAACTATTAAATAAGTAAATTGTTTTAAAAACTGTAAAGCCAGCTCTTATCATACATATAGTTATTAAGCTTTCTCTTAAAATGAATTAAATTTATTGCCTAAACAACATCCAAAGCCTATCATCCTGTTAGAAAAACATAACTGTCTTAACTGAAGATGTCTTCTACCTTGGGAGAATTAATATTGGTGTTTCCTAACTCTGTTATTATTACCAATAAGTATGAAAAAAGATGATGCATCAACACTATACATTTACTTTACAATCTTAAACACTTCAATCAGATCCCTCCTAACTGTTCTTTTTTCAAGAAAAGACAGTTCTGAAAATCTTAAGATATTCTCACATAACTACTCTTCTATCCCTAGTACCATTTTAGTAATGTTACTTTGAACCATTTCCAACAATTCAGTGTTATTCCTAGGGTTAGAAGCCCAAGACTTGACACAGCACTTGATATCTGTCCCAACCACTGACCTCTAAAATTAAAATTATAACTTCTTTATCTTCTATTCCATGCTTTTTGTAAATATAAGCTGAAGTCATATTTGTTCTACTACTAGCAACAGCACACTGCTTGGTTGTCTTAAGATTGATCAATCATTGCACTAAGATCCCTGTCTTTCATGACACTGCTAATGCTATTTCTATCCAAATTATACTTGTAATTTAAATTATAATACCCATTTGCATTATCTTGCATTTATTATAATTAATAACTCTCATCTGCTATTAATTTATCTTATGCATTGAATGATCTAATTCCTTTTATAAAGCAGCAGCTTCCTCTTCACAGCTAGCAACACCCAATCCTTTAATATCAGCAGCAAATTTCAGTAATTCATTGATGTGAATCAAAAAGAGCAAAGATCATAGAACTAAGCCCTGATCTGACCCACTTATGAAAATAATTTAGTTTGACTGAACTCTATAACTACCATCTGGTTTCTTCCATCTGTTCCCAGGTGACACAGTATTATATCAGCAGACTCTACTGTTAGAAACTGGGTTTCAATACCCAAGGTGAGTAGAAATAACACATTGGCCATAATATGCACAACAAAACAATCTTCCATTCAGTCACTCTTCCTTCCAGTTAGTTAACGTATCTCCCACACCTATAAAGATAAGTTTGTATTTATAGTCATTATATGTAGCACATATAATGCCCAGTTTTCAAGGCATCTCATTAATATATGATATAAGCCTAAAGGGTCCTACCCCCATTCATAGATTTTGTTTACAGTTACTGTTTATTTATATATTTCACACCAACAATTTAGGTGTCATAATTTCCTGTTTCACCAGGGCTCTTGATCTTCTATAATCTTTTAAATCTCCCTTAATATCAGTTAATTTAAATTTCTCAAAAATTGTGAGGCTTCTCACAGTCACATTTTTGTTTTTAAGGGATATATCTAGGCCTACAAAACACACATATTTAGGGATTTTCAGCTAATTTTAGGGGTCAATCCTATAGCTCATTGTAACATTAATATTAGATTTGTTTTCAATATTACTGTTGAGCTTGAAGATATGATGTGAATAATCTTCTGCATTCACTCCTAATGATGTTAGTTCTTTACATATTATTCTCTTAATAATAAAACACCACAATATTGCAAAATTACAGAAGCTCTTTCAAACAGTGAAGAAAAAATCAATTCAAAGGATTCCAGTACTTTGAAAAAGCTAAAGAATGTTTCTATAGTCATATATTCTTTGCTGCCTCTCTCTCCAAGTCCTTTTTCTCTTTTCCTATCATTCAAGCTCATCCAACTTCATTTGTCTGCAAGTCATGGAGTGTTTGGCTTCCTCAGATCTTTTGATCTTCAAGATCACAAGTAACTGCTGTAGCTCTGTGGACAATCTCTGCTTGTACTGGCCTCTTCTTTTCTGCTATTTACTTTCTTTCACACACATCTAAGCCCTGGTATAAAGTATCTCAATCTGTATCTGATGATGCCATCACAGGTGAAACCATAGTTGTAATTTGTAATTCTTTGTGAAATGTACAGTTGTCTTGCTTTTTTTCAGTTCTGTGATTACAAAGTTTCACCAAGTATCCCTGGTTTCAAGTATCAAATTTATAAAACAAACCAGTTCAGCTAAATGAACTGTCTCATACAACAGACTGAAAACAATACAGTTCTTAGTAACTCAACTTCTTTGGTTTAATGACAAGTATGTGAGGTAGAATCTCACTGAAGACCAAAAACACTTCAGTTCAGCAAAGAAGACTTGGCTAAAAGAAAAGATTAAGGAGTGATACAGTGTTAGAGACAACATAAGTGCATGGCTTAAGATAATCTGCAGTGAACTGAGCTTTGATAATCACTAGTAGAATTTGATCTGTCACATAGTGACATGTGAAAACTTAAGTGAGCTGAAACCCGATTTTAATGTGAAACAGAAAAAACAAGTGGATTATATGACTAAACATGAAAATAGTTCAAATCTAGAAAAAGATTACCATTAAAATGCCATCCTAGTTATTAAACCTTTTGAAATCTGAGTTCACACAAACTGAGTCTCACCTTCTTAGTAAAGGTTTAAGTATTATCAAAAATCCAGGTTAAATGTAAAAGACTTAAAAATCTTGCAATAGATACAGAGATATCACTTAATGTTGTATCTGACTCTATAACAAAGAATATATGCTCCAAAATAATTCAAACTTCTTCCAAGAACTACACCAGAAATGGAAATAAAAAGTTCAAGTAGATAATATCTATAAAATGTAAAATTAAAAATGGTAGTAATCACAAAAACAGACAAAGGTATTATGAGTATTATATTTGAAAAATAAAATTATAATGGTAAAATAAACCTTTCTTGAACCTAATAGTTTCATGCTCATAAACATAGACATTAACATTATCTTCAACAAATATGTTAAATCTCTTTTGAACAACAGCATCTGCTGCATCTGTATGGACTTCCAAAACTTAACAGAGCAAATATTCATGTCAGACATGTGGTTCCTGTACTGATGTTCATTCTTGCAAATTAGTACAGAAAAACTGGATTATTTTAAAATATTTTAATGGTTTTAAACCTATTTTGGTATAAGAAACTCCACGAAGCTTGTAGAAAAAAATACAAAATGTGAAGATATTGAATAATGTCAAATTTTTTTATTTTGATATTCATAGTTTGTTCAGTATCATACAGATTAGTAAATGTAAAGAAATTGTTGGTGATGTAACTGATATAGAAAAGTAAACTTTGTTCAAACCCAGGAATTAAAAACCAGTAATAACAACATGCTTAGATAAGAACTACTTCAACTTCAACCCATCATTCTCCTTATATATTTGGCCATTAGCTGTGGGTTCTCCCTGTCTCCTTTGGTTGCAGAAGTAATCATGGATAATATAGAGAATAAACTGTGTAGTAATGAAAATAATACTCAACAATTTGGTAACTTTCTAAATTAACAAAACAAATTCATTAAACTTAATTTGGAATTTAGTTAAAACAGAAGCATCAATTTTTGGATTTAAATATTGACATAAATAATGGCGTACATCCCTTCAAAATATTCAGAAAACCAATTTATTATAATTCCATTATATGTGCTTCTTCAAAACATCCAACATCACACAAACTTGCCATTCATAGTTTGTTACACAAACTTATCACTGTACATTTGAAAATCATGAATATGAATTAAAAACTATGAAAGTATTGCTGTTAACAATTGTTATACAACAAAGTTAACTAATACATTGTTTAAAATATTGATACACAAATTTAAAATCATTATATCCACATACTTTATGAAATTACAATACAAAGAGAAATGGTTTAAGATAAGCTACATCAGAAATCCTTCTCACAAAATATATAATATACTGAACAAAGCAATCTCAAGACTTACCTTCTCCTGTAAAATCAACCTATCAAAGATGTTATGCAACAACAAAGGCAGAAATGAGACGTGCAGCAACACTGTTGTTTACCAGTTAATGTGTCCAAAGACTGCAATAATGTATATGTGTTTGTACATATAGATCAAATGGAACATTGCACAGAAATGAGAATTAAAGAAGATTCTAGAATCTATTAATTAATAAACATGGATTAAACCTTTGCATCCCATCTTAATAAAATTAAACATCAATTTGATCTATAAGGAAATGGCAAAATTTTACATATCTGTGAAAAAAGTAAAAAACTAGGTAATCTGGAAATTTTAAAAATAAACAGATGTCTAAAAGCAAATCCAAACCAACTGAACCTCCTCCCCACTTCTTTCCACACTTGCCCATATGTGAATGGTAAGATCACTTTCAGTTCTTTTTTTTAAGATGTACATAAACCCTCCTGTAAAGCATTTCAATCTGTACCTGATGATGGCATTACAAGCAAAATTATAGTAAATGATGTACTTGTGAGGAGTACAATTGTCTTGTATTTCTTCAATTCTGTAATTATAGAGTTTCATCAAATACTGATGATTTCAAGTATAATTTATCTAATTTATTACTGTACCTATGTTTAGTGATAGTCTATTCTCCTTCTTGGAACCCACTCAGTGGTTAGTGTTGCCTCATAGGATGCACTTACTTCCATAAATATACATTGAGTTGGTGGACAACAGTAAATGTTAACTCCACCTGTTGTGTTTTCTGTGTCCACTATTGAGATAAGATTTTTTTGCAGGGCCATTGTGATGGCATATGTATCTATTTGTCTCTATGCATATTCCAGACTGTTACTTCATTGACTATCATAGAAACATTCAGCAGTATAGGAGTGCTTACTCATTTTTAAAGTTGTGTATATAGCATTTCAGTCTAGGTTTTATGGTAAGCCAATGCATTTTTTCCATTAAAAGAGCTTTGCGTCAATTTGGTCTGTGAACCTCTTCGGAGTCTTTTCAATCTGAATATTCCTGGTATTAGAATGGAACATAGAATGCCAGTGTAGTTCCTGGAATGGTCAACATAGAGTTACTTGCCATTGTACAAGCTTTCTGGACAAAATGCAAGTGGATAGTACAGTACATTGGAAAGTATGGCAGGAGTGTCCATGTCAATGAAGTGCAGGTTAATCATATTACAGTTGACCATCTGGATGGGGCAAAGTGTTGGAAAGGACTTTAGTCCCTGTAATTGCTCACTTTTGTGTGATGCATTCTGATCCAATAACTCAACCCAAGTGTTGTATAACTGATCATTTTATTGAATAGCAAGTGCTAAGTAATAAGCGACAGTCAACTGTAAATAAAAAAATAACAGTTGAAAGTACACAATATGACAAAATGTTTTGGTAGCATGATACACGACTTGATCTGATTAGCAAGAACAACACATCTTCCTGTAGCTCGTATAAAAAAAAACACATTAATGCCACATAAGACATATCAAAGAGTAGTAGACATTAATGCAGAATTGAATTCAGAAAGTGCAATTTATGAAGAATTCAGAATAGCATCGACACATACTTTCTCCGATTACAGTTCATTGAACACAAAAGTATCATTTATGAAAAAAATGACAAATTCTATTATTACATCCAAACCCACATGGTGAATCGAGGAAATTCCCACAAAAACCAATATTTTTGTTTATGATTAACAAAACTGAAACCGTTGTCTACCGACTTTGGGTCGAATACAGTCATAGTGTGAATAGAAATAAACAGGGACAATCCAAATCTTGGAAGTTTCTCCTGTCTGCTTTGTGATAACGATGTTTCTCGTAACAGTTTCAACCTCACGTGTATCTGATCAAGCATACAATGCGAAACAATTGGGCAGGGTTTAGATTAGAGGGAGAGAAATTGTCAGACTTCTCTCCCCAACAGTGATGGTCATCAATGTTGTGGTTCCTCTTCGTCCCCTCTCATGAATGATTCTTGAACTATACATGGGAGTTTGCCTTTATTTTGTTTGAAGAAGTGAGTTGGGGGTTATGAAAGTAACATCATCAAGCATATGGATGCTCGTCTCTTTATACAATACTGTATCACTATGTGCAGCATTTGAATCGGTTTGCAATCGGAATCTGACCCTCATACATGAAAATATATTAATTGGATTATATCATTGATTAAACAGTAAGCTATAAAATATTGTTATACATTCGGATAAAACTGCATATAATGGAATATGAAATAAATTATAAGTTACAACTAGTATTATTTTTAAATGCCCAAGGTTCTAATTTCACAAAGGTGATTTGGCTGGAGCCGCTTCTAACTTGTACTAATTATTGTTTGGCACTGAAGACACTTGAAACATTGCATTATACAAAATAGATAAATAGTGTTGAGTAAAACTTTCATCAAAACTTCATAATCCCTATTCTTCTATACATAATAAGTAAATTGTACAGAAGAGTACATACCAAACTATATGGTCATGTTATTGCCATAGCCCCACCACATCTTGTGCTCATCTGACCTATTGTGTGTAAATTCTTCTATATATATATTTTTTCTGTCCATCTATGTAAAGCATGGGCTCATTTTTGCATTCCTCCTTCCATATTTCTATTCAGGTAAAGAATATATTTCACCTGAGAAGAATATGGGCTTCCACAAGTGTTGCTTCTCATGGAGTATTCCCTTCTGATACCTTCTCTAAACAGTATATCTTGGTTTAATCTTCTATACTGGCCTTTCTACCTCATGAATATGAGATTCTAGCTATGATATACAGTGAGATAAGTGAATTGTTTTGGAAGTTAACATATTTCTTACCTGAATTTTATTTCCAATAGATATTTACATCTCTGGAAACCTTCCTATTATTTCTACCAGCTACTAGTCCATATTCTTACTTTTTCTTTTGGTGATCTACTACTGCATGTGGAGGATATATCATGCTACTATTTGTTGAGAGTCATTGCTGTATGATGAGTACATCATGTACTCGTTCAGTTCAAGATGTGATTTAGGTGTAAAATAGTTGAAAGACAGTGGCATACACAAAATCTCAGGTACAAATAAAATGGAGTTAAGTATCTGTCAGAAATACATTTTGATGTTAAGGAAAATGTTAATTTATTTATGATGTGTTCAGGTGGTAATTTAAATTATTGACAGAAAGTATTATGTATTAGTAGCATACAAATAATTGTTGATATAATTAGTATAAGATACAATTTTTGCAGGATTTACGGAATTAATAAAAACTAATTTCAAGACGTTGTGTGTTCATGTCTTGCTGTGCACACAGTATTTTAAAGAGTAATTAGTGAAAGTAAAATGTTAGTTGAATTTGTAATTTTAGTTTGCTTTTAGTCAAATAAATTTGTTATTAATAGTATCATTGGTTGTAATTCAAAATATATATTAATAATCTGGCAGTGTGTTGGTCATTTGAAATTCTTATACGTATTTCGTTTTTGTACAATCCTAACTGGGTTTTTTTAGTTTATGGTAAACCAGTTTTTATCATTTTATGAATTACCTTTTGCACCAAACCTAAATGCATATATTAGTAAAGGGGTATCAGTAGTGGCTCAAAATGTTTTTTATAGAAAAATGTGCTTTGGTAGGCTATATTTCAATAGTGAAATTTCTGATACAATACGTATCTACTTTCACACAACAGCTTTTCCCAATCTTCTGCTGCCTGCTAATGAAAAGAAATCTTTCTTCTTTGATGCACTAGCCATTTCACTGCAAAAGCTGGAACTGCTTATTTAGTATTCATAGAGCATGTGACAATCCTCCACCAATAGAAGTACAACATGCCCTCCTAAAGTAGCTGGCTCCCTCTATATATTTCTACAGGTATCTCACTTTCTCTTTTGGCACACTGTGATGTGTTTATCCTTTGCTTTTGATTTTGAACATTTCGTGTTATTTGTCTTTCACTACTACCTTATTAATTTTAAGTTTGCCTGAATAATTCTTGCATACAGGGTAAAATTGAGCATTACTAGATACATATATATATATGTATGTGTGTGTGTTATTCTGAAATATGCAATTGAAACAAATTTTTTAAAGTCAAGTTGTGTAATTTTCTACTATTTTTGTGAATTATGAATGTGCAATTTACTGTGATGTTTCTGATGATACCATTTCATTACCCAAGCATGGGTATCAATGTTGTCTGTTGTGATTCTGTGTGTGTGTAATATTATGTTAAATACTTGGTGAACCATCACTTATGGACTACCATAAGTAAAAGAGCAGAGAAATGCTTCCCCTCCTTTGATTTAATAAATCAGGAGCACTTTGCTTGCCCAAATAAGGGTTTGCAGTCACTAATGGTACTTTGTCAGTTGTGACATTTCTCTAAACCCTCTACTGCCTTTTATCCCTCCCTTCATCAAGTAAAGCTTGGAAGTTCTTGCTACTTCTCAGTTGTTAGCTGTTGGGGTGGTGGATCATAAAGGTCTCCTCATATTTGTTGACCACATGCCATAACATTAGTTATTACTAAACTTGGTTAAGAAGAGGTCTTCCCCCCGTTCCTTGAAGTTTTGTTCCCAGAAGTGCTGATGTAGGTAGGAATTGAACAGGCCATTGCTAGATTATCTTTGTAATACTGGATTCAGGTAGATAGCTGCTTATTCCTATGGTTGAGGCCAGTGGATGTCTGGGCTTGGTAATTCTGGTTGCAGTATGTTTCCATTCACCTAGTTGAGCAAAAGGGACTTTGTTCATTTTGTAAGGATGGATGTAAAGGTTTTCTTTCCTGCTAAATTCAGTTTCTGCTTATAATATTAGGCTTAGGATATCTCCCTATTCTTACAGTTGGGTTGCAGCTTAGACACTAGCTCATAAGTCTGGATTCAGTGTGTTGTACTTTTTGTCTCTATACTTGATTTAGAAGTTTGTCCAGAGTTTGTTTTTCGCTTTCTTCTTTTTCGTAATTCGAGTTACTTGAAATGTAACATTTAGTTTACTGTAATGTTGGGGTTGATGAATATATTATTCATGATCTGCATGTCCTGACTATAGTTCTACTTTTGTAATTTTGGATAGTATTCTGCCACGTAATATTGATGATGGAACATGAAACTTCATCTATACACTTGGGATTGGGAATATGCCATTATTTAGTTTCCTGAGGCATTTTCATTTAATAGACCCATCCTTGATGCTAAACATTTGACAACACCTCACTTCTTTGACAGCGAAGACTGTACACGTTCAACATGTTATGTTGTTTGCAAACAAATGTACTTCCCATCTGTTGAAGTACTCATGCTCAATTCTCTATGGGTGCTTTCTACAAGAATCTCCTGTTTTTATATATTACACTGTTCCTTCCACCAACTCAGTGTGGCATTTGAGCTTCTATGTGAGTGGAGGTATGTATCATATTGGAATTTATCATTTTGCTCCATTGAAAAAAGATTTCCAATAGATACTTATATATAGATATACTGCAGCTGTAATAAAGCCTTTTCAAATTTAAGTAACCAACTATACAATGAATTTAAATCTGCTATGCTCATCACAGATATGAAAACCCTATTTTTTACACTTCCACTGAGTCAGTGGTGGGAGAAATAAGGGTAGGGTTAAAGAGCAAGCCACACCTCATTAGAAAACATCTGTGGGAGTGTTGCCAAACACTCTGAGTTTGTTTCCATTTGATTCGTTCCATTAGTCAGGCATGGATACATCCAAGATATTTTCAGCATTTCTCAGGTCCTTCCAACGTAATTTCCAGACAAAAATCTTATTGTAAGTATTTTGCTGTATTTATTTTGAATTATTAGAATTTTTAGTTATACATTTCAATTAACAAAATGATATGAAATACATTTTCAAAGTTTTAAGACACTTTCAAAGTGGAATAAAACATACATGTGTAGAAACATTATTGCTACCACATTAACTTCTATAATATATAATATAATATAATAAGGCTTGTGGAATGATAGTCATGGTAAAATTATTTTGCATGGTAGTACCTGTTTCACTGTTGATGAGGAGTGAGATAATCAAATCTCAGTACAAGAGTAATCCATCTTGGCTAGCAGTTGGTTGAGATGCCAATCATGACTTCATCGGCATCATTGCTTGCTCAAGAGTAGGTCAGTCAATTGATAAAAAAGGAAGTGGTGTTCCTTGCATTCAAAGCTATGTAATGGTAGCTTAGGGATAAAGGTTGTCAGCATAGCACATGATAAACAACAAAGTTTTGTCTAGTTAAGATGATAATAGTTAGATCTAGAATCAGTAGTCTGAGAAGTATTATGACTGATACTTTTTGAGCAGTCTAATGATATTTGATACCAAGACATCTGCCATATGTCATGTGATAATCATTATTAGATGTTTTTACAAGGCTGAATTCTTTACAGTAGGTGTTTGGGACTTCTCAATGATAACTCTCAACAATACACAGACAATACACAATCAACTCATTTTAAAATAATATATTAAAAACGAGTGAAATGTATGTACAAAAAATGATTTACCCTATAGGTTAACACATTGTATCCAGTCATTTAAATAATTGTCCCTTTTTCGTTAACCCTCAGTGTGCATTCCTGTACATGGTAAGGGGACCTTCTAGGGAAGGTTCTGTTCTTTACCTCCTCTGAGATCTAAACATCTATGTACGTGTTTGCCGTGTGTGGTGACCCATGAAGGGGAGGAGAGGATCCTGGTGGTTGAGGGGTCCAACCCTAACACACCACTTTGGCCATGAATTCCTGTAGACGGATAACCTTGAAGTGGCCCCACCTTGGATCAATTGGCTGGTCCATTTGGGCTAGGGTCAACCAAGTACCCGTGGTGGATGTTCTCAACTGGTGTTGTGTACAATGTATTGGATGCTGGTGTTTGGGTATAGTGCTAACAAAACCCTGGCATTGCTGAGGTGTCCTTGTTTGGCATTGTAGTAGTTCCCTCATAGGGCTCCATAGTGGGTTGGGTCAGTGGACATCAACATATTCTTTTTTATAATGGATCCTCCAAATAAAAACTTAAATAAAGTAATGAAAAAACAGTCCATAGGTAAATGACCTTGGCTTGAAGGTTCTGATCAGTAATCTTTAAAGCATGTAACACTTGTACCTCATTTTCTTATATCACATTCTCTTTCAGACAAACCATTAGAACTAATGTCTCCATTTTTAATTCAGAAGGGACTAGAGGGACTTGCTGCCTCTCCAAAGACACTCAGAAAGCTTTGCCCTGGTGACATATTTGTGGAAATATCCGCATCTCAACACAGTGATCTCCTCTTACATTCAAAGAAAATTGGCAATATACCCATTGAGGTTAAACCCCATGCTACTTTCAGTTCGCCAGGAGGAGTTATTGTTGAAAGGGATTTGAAGAACATACCCGAGTCAGAGATTCTCACTGGTTTCTTCATGCAAGGAATTTCACTAATGAGGCATATCTTCGCTCGTAAAGATGGAATTATGATGCTCACCAGTGTCCTCATTTTAACTTTTACATCACATCGTCCACATGCCACCATCAAGGTAGATTATCTTAATTACAAGGTACAGCCATACATTCTAAACTTCTCATATGTTTCCAATATCAGCAGTTTGGTTACTCGAAGACATCATGTCGTGGTTCCTTGACGTGTGCTTGTTGTGGTGGCAAGGGCCGTGATGTCTATGAGTGTGAATTGGACCCTCATTGTGTTAATTGCAATGGCTCTCATCCATACTACTTTTGTTCTTGCCCTAAGTGAATGGAAGAAAAAAAGATTAAGTGTTTGAAGATGATTCAAAACGTTACTTTATTTTGAGGCTCGAAAGTTGCTATCCACTAGTTTATTTCGGACGTATGATGCTGCACTTTATTCCATTACTACAACGAGAATGCAGACATATCTCTCTGTGCCTTCAAAAAATCGCTCTTAAACCATATGGAAAGTCTTTTGACCTCCATGGCTAAAAAAGTTGAATCAACGTCAACACCCATCTCTGCACCTAACATTCATTCCAGCAAATCCCAAAATTCACTTTCTTTGGTTCCAGTTACGAGCATTTACTCTTTTACTCTTCTCCCACCCCAAAGTGCAAAATGATTACTCATTCACATCTTCAGCTGCTGGAATCCTCTTCCAACGACAAATACCTGCCCAATCGACTTAAAGCAGGATCCCTGTTCACTTACACATAAATAGAAATAGACACCTTGATACAATGGATCTGTCGAGATTTACATTCTAATATGGATGGCATCAAAACACTGATTGCTTTCTGCTATCCTGTGTGTCTTTTTTACAGGAAACATTTCTGAAACCTGCTAATATAGTCACCATTTTGGGCAGTTTTCTTTGTACAGAAATGAAAGGCTGTGTAATGAACGAGTGCATAGAGGGATGATACTGTTGGTTGATCAGCATGTGCCCATCCTGTGTTTGCCACTCGACACACCCTTGGAGCCCATAGCCATCTGTATTTCCTTTGGTCGTACCATTACTGTTTGCTCTCTCTACCTGTCTCCTGAAGAGACCTATGATCAATCACACCTTGATGCTCTTGTTTAACAGTTACCATCTCTCTTTCTATACCTGGCAGAGTTTAATGGATATAATCCCCTCTGGAGAGATACTGATATTGATGGGAGGGGTCGCTTGATAAAGTGTATATTCTCAGGTCACAACATTTCTCTTTTCAAAACTGGTTGTTATACATATTTTCATGCACCTAGTCAGTTCTTTACTGCTACTGATCTCTCAGTTTGTTCCCCTTCACTATTTTTCAACTTTTCATGGAGGGTTGACAATAATCTACGAGAAAGTGATCATTTTCCAATAATTTTGAGAGAGACTGCTATGGTCGATACCACCCTACTTGTGTTCCCCAGTGGAAGCTGAATCAAGCCAACTGGCCCTCTTTCAGTGCTCTTGCAGAACTTGATTTTGCAATCACTTGTAAACAATCAATAGATGTCTGTGTGGCAGTAGTGACTGACTGTATTATAAAGGCACCTGTCAATTGTATTCCTTAAATCTCGACAGTTTTCCACCATATTTTCATCCGAGGTGGAATCCTGCCTGTCATATGGCATGGAAGGCTCGTTGGTATCCCACACTCTCGAACTGCTTTGGTTTCCAGCAGGCCCGTGTACATGCTCGGCAGGTTAAACGTCAAATCCAGAAGGAATCTTGGATTATATTCACAACCAGCAGATCTTCTACCGCCAGTTCGAAAGTCATATGAGATAAAATTTGAAAGGTCAGTGGGCAATATAATTCTGTCCACCTCTCGATATTGCTCCCTGATAGCATTGCTGATACTCAAGGTGAAAGTTTTCATCAGGAATTTAGCACTTCTGCTTCATCCTCCACCTTCTTAGCCATCAAGACACGGGCAGAGTGATCAACTATTTCCTTTCAACCTGATTGGTTCTATGATTATAATCGCCGCTTTACACTGGTGCAACGCAAGCTGGCCCTTCATTGGTCTGGCAGTACATCAGTCAGACCTACACTATGAGATGCTGCACCATCTATCTCCTTCTTCTCTTGCTATTCTTCTGATTGTTTTTAACTGGATCTGTCAAGAGAATTTTTTTCTTATCCTGTGCCAGACTATTGTCGTACCTTTCTCTAAGTCCGGGAAGGATCCCAAAATTCCTTCAAACTACCATTCAGCTGCTTTGACGAGCTGTCTCTGTAAGACCTTAGAAAGGATGGTTAATGCTCGTCTCTTTTGGCACCTTGAATCAAACAACCTCCTCTTGCCCACCCATTGTGGGTTCTGATGACAGAAACCCATCATAGACCACCTTATTCGACTTGAAACGTCAATCAGAGAAGCCTTTCTCAAGTAACAATATTTGATATTAATATTAATTGACATTGAGAAGGCTTATGATAAACACAGAGGTACTGCATTTTGCAAAACCCCCATATATATGGGTTACATGGCCATTTGCCCATTTTTATTAAAATTTTTTAATGGACAAGTGATTTCAAGTTGGTGGACCACAGCAAATTGTTTTAACTTCTTTGTCACTAAACCCATTTGCATGCACTTTTGCTACCAACAGGGCATTTACCCAGATCCTGAACTCTGTATCAGTGAATTTGTGCTACCTGTGTTCTCTGAGACAAAGTTCTTGAGCTTATCTTTGACCATAAGCTGACCTTTATACCACACATCAAGTAGCTACGAGACAAATGTACAAGAGCACTGAACATTCTCTGTGTCCTCTTTTCCACCAGTTGGGGAGTGTTTCAATCTTCTACGCTAAAAATATGTGCTCTTATTTGATCAAAACTAGACTATGGGTTACCAGTCTATGGCTCTGCCAGAACCTTGGCCTTGAATATTTTGGACCCCATTCATCATCAGGAACTTTGGCTCTGCACCAGGGCTTTTTCTGCTTCCCCATTTCAGGGCTTATGCACAGAGTCTCATGAACTTCCTCTACACCTATGCTGTTTGCAACTGTCTTTACTGTCTGCTTTGATGCTTCGATACTTATCAAAGCACCCCACTGGGGTTTTTTTTTTTCTTCCTTGGTGGTCCATGCTATTTCAGAACAGACGATCTGCTACTGATTCCTTTTTGCAGTTGGATGAATTGGGTCTGTCCTTGGATAACATTGCTGTATCCACTGGTCAGCCAATCCCAACATGACTTATTGCAATCCCCAATTGTGATCTTTCTTTAAGTCATCTGAGGAAAGCAGACACTCCTGATTAGATATACTGTCATTTGCTGGACATCTTTCAAACCATCCTTCCATTCCTCTTTAAACAGTCATCTGAGGAAAGCAGACACTCCCGATTAGATATACTGTCATTTGCTGAACATCTTTCAAACCATCCTTCCATTCCTCTTTAAACAGATGGTTCAAAAGCAGGTTACTCTGTGGGTTCTGCCATGGTTTGTTGTGGTTTAATGGTTGTGCACAGAATCCCCTCTACAGTTTCTGTGTTCACTGCAGAACTGTATGTCATTTATCTTGCCCTGGATCACATAGAAGCTAAACATTACTCAAATTGCACTATTTATACTGATTTGCTTCATTCTCTTCTGGAAAGGCCGACTTTAGGTGACTAACGTTGATGTTTGAACTTACTTGTTAGCCATCCTGGCGAATTATGATAATTAAAATTATGGTACAGAAAGTCCTTTAGAACATGTTTTACTGTAGTTTCTCTCTTACTGCTGTAAACTAGGTATAAAATTGGATTTAATGCTATTTATTGTTTTAATTCAAAAATTAAACTTTGATTTGTTTTATCTTAATTCTTTTTTTACAAATTTTAATAATTTTACTTTAATTTTAACTTTTTACCATATGTTTGATGCAGATAGCCTAGTTCTTTGCATCATAAAACACTAAACCAACCAACCAACTTTTTTGTTAAAGCCCACATAGGTGGGTTCAATTTCTTCAAACACTTTAACAAAACAAATTATTCTTTTGTACTGTGTTATTACAATACGATCAGTGATAAATTCACTTAACAAAATTAACCAAAGAAGTAAACGTGGAAAATTTCTAAATTTGCACTACTCTTAAATAATTTTGCATTTAGTATAAAATTAAGTCTGAGGTCTGTTTCTATATAAGGAAAGAACAAAATGCATTAGCATGTATGATTTGTACTTTTTCTAATTTTGTCATATGCACAGACCACTCTAATGTTTGTAAACACTCCTCAGTCTTTATATATCTATATCACTAAGTTCTGACCATCCCAAGAAGATAATTAACACTAAAATATCTACCAAGTTTATTGGACCAGTCAGAAGTTTCAAAAAGCTGCACCATTAACATTTTCTTGCACTTTTATTACTTCAGACAATTGTCCTTGCAACCACTATGATGCAAACAAGCCACTAAATTCTTTCCAACTCTTTTAAAGCCAGAATTGTAATAAACTTTGTAAGAAAGTTCTGGTAATTGTGTTGCATAGGCTTATTTATTGTTGATTATGTAGTTTTATGATGCTGTACAAACAGTCTAAAGGCAAAGGTAGTGGTTATTTGCCTTACGTGCCCCCCGCTAGTACAATGGTAAGTCTACGGATTTAAAATGCTAAAATCAGGGTTCAATTCCCCTCAGTGGGATCAGCAGATAGCCTGATGTGGCTTTGCTATAAGAAAACACGTGTTATGCCTTATGTGTGGCACATTTCTATTTCAGCTACTAACAGCAAAATAAGCATAAGAAATAGATGTGCAATAGTTAGAAGTAGATATTGTGAGGGGAAGAACTCTATGGTCAATACTAAGAAGGATAGAACAGTACTGCTGACTTTCTTCTACATTTGTCAACCTTTGGAAATTATGCTTATTATGAGATAAAATTTACTGAACCCCTGTAGAGGACGATTAGGGAAAATAGCAGCAAAAATATTGTTTTCTGAAAAAGAAGACTGATATTTATTGAGTGTGTTTTAGAAAATATGCAAATGAAGTTTTAAAAATTTCTGATGAACACAACTATTTTTAATCTGATCATGTAAATAAATCACTTTGCATTTGGAGCAGTCAACACTTTGAATTAATAAAATTATTTTCAAAGTCTTTCTAAAAATATTTAATTAAAAAGTTTGAATTTTTTAATCTACAAAACACTTCTAATGTTCGCTGAGAGCTTGAAACGTTTTGTGAAGGTACACCAGACATATTAAAATTTATAGTATAGAAACTCTGGTGTTCACTTTAATAGTGAGAGTAATTCACTGAGGCAGTAGGAAAAAGGTTAACAGCCTGGGAATTGTTCTGAGATTGCTCCATCCAGTTTCAAACTCACTAGATACCATTCCAACTTGGAGACCCTCAGATAATTATATTTTGTTGG
Organism: Tachypleus tridentatus; assembly: GCF_004210375.1. Taxonomy (NCBI): domain Eukaryota; kingdom Metazoa; phylum Arthropoda; class Merostomata; order Xiphosura; family Limulidae; genus Tachypleus; species Tachypleus tridentatus. The sequence goes on from NC_134830.1 coordinate 114,054,781, forward strand.
TACTGAGATTAACTTGTCAGTATCAGTGATTTAAATGTCAGCCATCTTCCTGAGTCTGTGGCTACAAACAAAGATAATTTCTGGACTTTTGTATGATCAGCAAAAGTTTAATGTAGATGAATGATTTCCTTAAAGAGTATTAGATAGGTCCAATAATAGAGAATTAACAAGACAGGAGTTTAAGCAAATTAATAGATAATACAATTCGCAACACACAATAAAATTATCTTTATTCATCAAAGTCACAGATACCTGGTGTGTAGTTCTTTATGGACATTTACATTTCACTGGATTTGTGAGCTAATTAAACTGATTTCCTTTCTCCAAATGTGTTCCCACTAACAAATTCAATGAGTCTTCAATTCTGACATTTCCTTTTTAACAGGAAATATTTGATTTATATTTTGTGATGAATGCTGGCCATTCGCATTCAAATATTGCCAATATTTTTTATGGTGCTGGATTCCTTGCAGTAGACATATGACATGTTAACAATAAATGAACAGCACATAATCCACTTATTATAAGATAATATATTAAATTCATATCAAACATATCTACAAAGAATTCTTCACAGTGTAGATTATTACAGTTGTTTTCACAGCTGTAAATAACTGTCTAATTCTCTCTCTCTCTTTCTATTAAGTTCATATGTGTAGTTTCAATTCATTAGAATACCCTATGACAAAATAAGTTTTTCTTCTCTGTTGCTGTCATTCAATACAACCTGTAGTTACTATACTTTAAAAGTTGCCACTATATTCACTTTATGGTTGAACTTGCAAGCACAAATCTATGTGTACATTTCTCACTGACTTTGTCTTTTATTCACTGACTTACTTGATTGCACTAAATTAGTCACAAATATATTGCTTGACTGTGGCTTAGAAGTTAGTATAAACTACACACTTAAAGCAACAAGATAAATATCAAATGTTCAAGTAAAGTGACATTAATTCATCACAGATTATTCCTAAACAGTTGTATGTACAAACCTGTTATAAATTATTACTTTTAAAACTTAAATTTAACACTCATGCTTTGTAAATATATAAATCATAACTTTTATATTAAATTTAAATGAAACAGTTGTGTATATCTAACAGAGAAAGGGAAGAATAAACTTTTAGACATAATCTGGCTGACCACTGGAAGGCACATGTTGTTGAAATTCTATAAGCAGCACAAGTGTCACCTCCATCAAGTGAGAAAGGAATAAAAACAGATAAAACTTTCTTGACCACATGTTATGCAAAAATTGCATATACATAGAATAAATGAAAATATTTGAAACTTCTACATTAACATAACAAGTTAGAAATACAAGACATTTATATTATTACAATATCATTGGAAACTAGATGTTAGAAAGTTGTATATTTACACTGATCCTCCACAAACTTTGTGTACTACAACATTTGTTACATGGAGTTTATTCTTATTGGTCCTGTTCTCTGTTGGATATAATATTATAATTATTCCAATAAGTGTTACACAGGCTTGTACAGATTAGTATTAGATGATTGCTTGTATAATATAAATATGTAAGAAGGAAGTGGTCACAGATATAGATATTCTAAGAAGACTACAAACAGTGATGTCCCCCTTGGAAATTGATGAAACAAACAATGGTTAAATTGTTGGAATGATGTCATGAACAACTACCCCTATACCAAAGGTAGGAAATTATATAAAGTCTAGTTAATGGGAAGTAGCTCCAGAAGATTGATGTGTAGAGTTGATGTGACCAAAACCAATGACCTGTGAACACCTTTGAATTTATAAACTGCTGATCCAACACAGAAATGACTGTAAAAAGACACAACATGGAACAGAGATACAAAAGAGGAATACCAGCTGTGATGTTATCTCTGTCAAACCACAAGGATATACAAACATACAGTGAGGGAGGACGAAAGATAGCAGGGTCCAACTGATCCTGCACAAGATTCCATTGAATGTACAACACAAACTGAAGAACTTGAATGTGAGCATGACCTAAGGTAATGAGGACTACCATAAAAGCCCAAGTCCCCAAAGGAGATATGGTGTCATGAGCAATGAGAAACAGAAGGTGAAGGAAGGTCTTGAAGTGACAACAGGCGTAATCCTTGGATTGCATGGCAAAGGAAGAAGGTGGGAACAGCTAGCCAAATCATCATCCTGAGGTGCACCAGGAGATGGTATATCCAGTCTTGTGTTAGAAGACACTACAGCATACATGGTGGACTCCAGTGCATGACAAATTAAGACCTAAACCTCCTCAGCATAAAGCCACAGAAAATGTAGGTTGTTTTCAGTATCAGTACTAACAACAGTAGTTGTTCTATGTGAAATTGTGCATCAATAATTTGGAAATTAAAGCAGGATATTTAAAATAAAACCACAAATGGTGAAGAAAGTGAAGTGAAAAAGTAATTGAGTTAAACACAAGAAAAATGAGAGACATATGGATTTTAGTATCTCAAATCATAAAGTGAAGATTGGATTTTATCAATGTAAGGAGTCAGCTTAACAAATAGTGTTGTATTGCCCACTTATTGGTCGAGGGTTGTCACATGCTTAGCTGCATGCTACAACACAGTTGCACCATAGGAGTAGTTGGCAGTATGAAGGCCAGTGGTAAGCAAAAATTGTCCATATAGAGGGTAGCATTGAGTGAGAACAGTTTGTTTTTGTCAGGATACGTAAGGTATCTAAAAACTCACAAACGACCTTGTTTGTTTGTAATATAAGTGTTTTATTGACCAGATTGGTTCAGAGTTGAAGTTCATCTCCATTTATTTTGGACTGAGATTTTATTAAATTTGTTTGAATTAATAATTCTTTTATTCAAACATAAATATTCCAAAAATTATTGCAAAATACTATAATAGAATTAATCTTTTTATCCCTTAAATTTTCTTTTATTTAAATGAATCAATTTACATTATGTCTGGAAAATTTGAATTCAAATTCACCAAAACCATGTATTAATCAAGCAATATATTCAGTAATATTTTGTTACGTCTAATTGCAATGTATATTAAGGATCCTTCTTCCAGCAAATTTTATAGTATTGCTTTGTTATCTGAAAATAACAACTGAGTGTTTTTGTTTCAATCTGAAAACTCGGCTGTCATAACTAAAAGGTTGTTTAGTTTAGCAAAGTGAACAAAAGCATTTTCATTTGAGTAATTGAATTATTTGACTATAATTCCACCAAAATAGAAGTTACTGGCATGTTTAAGAACTTCATTTGTTGAATAAAGATAGTCATTACACATATACTGAGTATAATCACTGGGGCCTAATGCTAGTTATGTACCAAAAAAAAAAAAAAAATTTTATGTATGCTCAATGGTATTAATTGCCAAAGTAACACACAACAAACATTTGACAACTAAACTTCAGTCAAAAGCTGTATTTTTCACATACTCTCTTATTTAAGTTTTAATATGTGTCTAGTGGTTGTATGTCTGTTGAGAAATACTTGCCAGTTGTACTATCTAGGTCTATATGATTTATCTTAAGAAGCTATAACTGGTCTGACAACATTTGTTTTAAATTCACACTGAGAACACTAATAAACAATTTATAGATTATTACTATCATAAATGAAGATGTTTGAAAATTTGATCCAATAAAAAAAATCAAGAAGACTGTTATTACAATTCTAAAAGAACAGGGACAAAAGATAGGTAACAAAATAAACTCTTCCATTTTCAAGATTGACTGGAACAGACAACACATTATATGGGTAAATATCTAATAACCAGTTCTCCAGTTACACAGTGAACATATAAGTATATATTCTGGAGTAATTTGTTGCTTCTTATTTTCAAACTGTATTGTTGTGTGTTAATTATTATCCAAATTATTATTATTTATTATGATATGTTGTTTTAATACTCAATGTTTGCCCCAACCCAAAAAAATTTATTGAAGAAAATAAATAAATAAATGAAATACTTGTCTTATTTACAAGAAAATAAATTTATGGAAATTTTTGTATGATTGAAGACTTGTAATGCTAAACATCTGGATTTCAATTCCTGTAACAAACAGCAGTTGTACTTAAAAATACACTATAATGTTTTACAGCATATAACACATTTTTCCGCAGGAGAAAAGTCCATGAAATTTGTAACAGTCCATTTATTTTGTGATAAAAGTCGACTAGCTATTTACCTTCTATCACTTCTAATTGAGGAATAGCAAGTGCAGATAATCCTGAAGTAGTTGTGAGCAAAATTTAACATTTTTTTTGTTCAAATGATATGTGTCAAACAAAATATTAAAGTGCTTTCACATGTAATTTTTAACAGTTGCAAGCGAGTTTGAATATAATTTTTTTCCTTTTAGTATCCTAAACGTTTGAAACCATTTTATTGAAAAGTTTATTTTTAGCATCCACTCACAATTTTTTTTTTTTTTCAAATTTAATCCCACTAATATTGAAATCTTCATTTTTGGATGCAGATATTACCAGAAAAACGTGTGTTAATTCAAACTTGCACTGGATTGAAGAAAATAAATAAATAAATGAAATACTTGTCTTATTTACAATAAAATAAATTTATGGAAATTTTTGTAACTTTTGACATCATTGCAGTAGATTTCAAAAGGTATAAGTATTAGTTTTTGTCCATAGTTTTTGTTTTCAGATCATCAGGTATAAAGGTCAATAGCATGTTTGAGAGTAAAGACTTTATACTTTATCAGCAGCATCCAAAATAACAGACAACCTGTTTACAATAAATAAATAATCCTAGAAACAAACTTTACAACTGAGAACAATATGCTATTTCAGTAATAAGTGTAATGTCTTGGCATAATATATTTTTCAAGGATAAAATTATTTACAGCAGCTGAGCATATCATGACATTTGTATTAAAAGAAAAGTATTAAATATTACGATTTTAAATGTTATCATTGGTTATATAATAAGAGAAATAACTGAGTATGATAACAACATCCAATCATTTTAAACTTTGCTGACAGTTCTCAAATAATTTAAAACAGTTGTGTATCTTTTGTGTTAATGTACTTATTAATTTCTGATCTATGTAGGACATGGAGCTCTTCAGCTACATTGGTGGAAAAATTGGAATGTGGCTTGGTACCTCAGTGGCAAATGTATTGGAAGCAATTATTAACTTCAGCATTGGAATTAAAAACTGGTATTTAAGTCTAAAATTATAAAACCAATTCAAACTACTGATGTAATAGAAAATGACACAATTTGAAAAGAAGGTTTATTGGATACTAAATCAGTTACTGTATTAGTCTTTCATAGAGTGTTAGTTTGTAAAATGCACACTAAACTGTTGACTGATTTTATGTGAATTGAATATTTAAAATAATATACCAATTTGGTGTTCACTTGCTCAAAAAATCATGTTATGGTGATTGAGATATCATATTTTTTACTTTCATTTGTGTACCTATTTTTTGTGTTCTTGTAGTTTAAATGCAAATCTTGTCCTACATAGTTTTGCTTCTTAAAATTTTGTGCTGAAATGTAGAAGTTTTGACTAAAGACAATCAGATATAATACTATTTTTGGATAAATATTTTTATGACTGTTATAGTATATTTCATAAAGGTTTTCTTTCATTCATTTATCATTTTGTAAAATATAAAAACAAATTATTTGACCCCTTTTGATCATGCTCTTTGATGCACAGGTAGTTGTTGATGTCCAGAGCATCACTGATACTCTTGGCAAAAGCGTTTCTTGTGTATCTAGCACTTCTGCTTCATCCTCCACCTTTTCAGCCATTAAGACTAGGCAGAGTGATGACTATCCCCAAGTATTACATTTTTTGAGTCACCTATGGAAGGTAGGTACTCTTAAATTGATGTATCGTCTTCTATTTGCCAAACATTTTTTGAACCATTCTTCCATTCCCATTTATTATGATGGTTTGTAATCAGGTGATTCTGTGAACTCTGCAATAGTTTATTATGATATAGTGTTTGCACAGAGGATCCCTTCTTTTGTTTCTATCTTCACTGCCAAATTGTATGCCATTTCTCTTGCCCTGGATTACATAGAAGCTATGCAATATATTAACTACATTATTTATACTGTCTTGCTTAGCTCTCTGCTGGCACTGGAATCACATCATGTTAGTTCTTATCCTGTTTTCATCAATATTCAAAACCAACTGGCACATTTCTCTTGATCATCTACTTCCATTCAGTTTTAAAAGATGCTGGGTCACATTGGTATTTGCAGGAATGAGCCTGCTGATACTGCAGTTAAGTATTTCTGCTCTGGGGCAATCACTGTTGTGTCTGTTTCATACATGGGCTACAGCCGTGTAATCAAGGCTGAGATCTGCACCAGTTGGAAGTCGATTTAGAGTGAGCAACATGATAACAAGCTTTTCCAGATAAAACCTTTTAATGGATTTTGGCCATCTTGTTTCTATAAGAATCAGAAGGAGAAAGTTGTCCTAACTAGGCTACACATTGTTTTTTTAACTTATCATTTTCTTTTATCTGGTACTGATACATCAATGTGTGGTCTGTATGACACTCAAGTCACAATAGCCCACATTTTACTTTCAAGTTGTCATTATGATGGTGAGCAATGCCACCATTTTAGACATATTTTTACCATGGGTTTACCCTCAATGTTGGACAGAATTATTGGCTATGGTGACAATGTTCACCTTTTTAAAGAACATTTTATTACCTAGAGCGTTTTACTGTCCAATTCTCTTGAGAGAAATTGTGCATTTTTCTCTATTTTAGGGAGGTGATGAAAATTGTCCTGGTAATTATAAACTTATTAGTCTTACATCAGTTGTTGGAAAGGGTTTGGAAAAATCTGTTAAAAGATGCAGTGAGAAGTCAATGTTTAGAATTTTATTGGATTGATAGCATGGTTTTACTAAGGATAATCTTATCTTATAAAACTTTTGACATTATTTGGAAAGGTTACTGCTTATGCATATGAAGGTAATGGTGTAGATTGAATGTATTTGGATTTTCTGAAAGTATTTGACAAGATGCTGTATAAAAGGCTTGTAAAAGTTGTTTATGGTTGTGGGGGATATGTAATTGAAGAAATTCTAAGTGTTATTTCTTTACACTTTAAACCAACCTTTTCTCATACATTCTTTTGATGTTCTAATTTACTGTTTCACCAACTTTCTTAATAGTCTATGATCTTCTAAGTCTCCTATCATATCAGTCAATTTAAATTTCTTAAATTTATGATGCTTTTTTCTCATTTTGTCTTAAACTCTTTGTGAACCAACCTTTTTGAACTTGCTGCTCACCTTTTCTTTATATAAGAAATATGTTTACCTTGAATATTACAAAATTTTCCACATTTGATCAGTATCTCAAAGAACTCGGTAATTCAAAATTGTTTATTTTGTACTTATGCAGCAAAACACTGAACCTAATAAAGTAATTATTACTTGCATCCAGATGCTTCCCAGTTTCTACCCTTTTGATAATTTTGATAAGTTAACAGTATATCTAAAATAGGAAGTTCCTTGACTAGTTGGTGAAGAAAGCCAACCTGAGAAGTTTCCAAAAACCATTCTCCCTTTTGCTTTGACTTTGGTGGCCTGTAACAAGTTCCCACTAAAAGTATTTTCTTTTTGTATTAACCAGTAGAAACTGAAATGGATTAAATTTCCTTGCTATTATCTTTAATAACCTCAACTTCAACAAAATTAAAATTGCACTTTTTGCATGTAGAACCACTCTTCACCGTATTTAATAGTATATCTCTATGAAATAGCCTGGATCTCTGTATTTCAAATGCTCTTCTGTCATCAAAATCATCTATGTTTAACTACGTCTCACTTATTTCCATTTTATCAAAATTCTCCATTCCTACTGATGCTCTGAAGTAATCTATCTTAATTTTTAGACTTGTAGCATCAGAGTAATAACAATCCAGCCTATCCTTATAACTACTTCTATACTCACTTTCCTATATCAAACTTTTCTTTGCCTCTTTATGTTTTTTAATATAGTTTTTCTGGCCCTCAACACTGTCTAGTCCCACTTTAAAATTTCCATTAAGGCTGAGATAATAACCTAAGCAAACAAGCCAGACCTACCCTATATAAATGTAAACCATCCATTCCAAAAAGATTGTTTCTTCCACTGAATCAATCCATCCCACAAACACAAACAGCCTATCTGCTCACCCTTACATATTAACCTTACCCTAACATGTAGCCTCAGTGACTTACAACTTCATCTCCACAGTCCGTTCTGGGCATTATCACTAACAAAATTAAGTTATGACTTTTTTCTTTTAATTACTTTATCAACTCTTTGTAGTTGTTAATGAGCTCCTCTGACATACTTTTCCCTACATATCATTCGCCCCTGTATTAATCAAAACCTGCATCTCTGCTAGCGTATTTTATCATATTTCCTGCTCTTTAAATTATATCCTCTACCTGTGCAGCATAATCTAATTCTTTTCTCCCCATGGACAATCATGTTTACATATCTTGTCAAGGAATGACTTTTAACTATAACCTCCTTGTCATCAATATTCTTCTCTGACCTTCTTGTTTTCCTTTGCTCCATTCCTTTCTCACCAGCAGCAGCCAAGAGCTAAAATTTGCTTCTAAGCAAAAACAGATTCATTATAACTAAATTCACTACTTTTCTTCTAATAGTAAAAACGTTCCAAAAACCAACACAATAGTTCTATTGTGCCATTTGTATTAGATAAACAGAATCACATAATGGGATCCAAGTGTGAGTAAACTAATAATTACATACAATCTCTACTTATTCTTTAATGCAACAACAGAGTCTCACAAACAACTGGTGTATAGAGTAATATAATACTTTTGTTTGTTTTATAAATATTATTGAAAACATTGAGTGAATAAAGCCTGTACCTCAATCAGACAAATATCCAATGGTAATTGTTGTTCAGCACTCATAAAAGTTTAGAAGAATATGGAAATGTTTCTCTTTTTTTATCTTTGTAACAATCACAAAACAAGTTTGCATCTGACCAAAAAACTGCATTTAGTGAACAAACGGTCAAAGGTTGGAGGAACCAGTTCTGACATCGATGACAATGTAAGGCTTAAGAGAATACATGAATATGTCAAAACTAGTTCTTTCATTTCTAATACTTCTGACAGTTCCATTTGCTGTAGTCTTTTGTTCACTTACGGCTACATAATATTGTGTTTCAAAAAGTTTGTATTTAACCTTACCACAAAATATTAGAAAATTTATATTCATGACTATTTTAATGGGTTTCCACTCTGTTATGCATAATTGTTATTTTACCAGTTTTTCTGTGTTTGTGTTTCAAGATGTTAAAACAAATATATTGTTAATCCATCATTTTTTTCTTAAAGTTAATACAACAGTAAGCTTTAATTAACTAATGAACCACTGAACATGATAATTTGTTGGATCTTTGTGTATTTCCTTACATTCACAGGTACCACTCTTACGTGATTTATTTTGTCAGTGAATTCCTGGAAAACTGATTAGAAATTGCAATTTGTAAATTTCGTCTTTAAACATAAAAGTTTGAATGAAATGAATATATTGCTGAATTATAAAATGATATTCTCTTTTTCATGCAGCTGTATCTACTTCAGCTCAAATTAATTCGCTCATTGTGATCCTCAAAAAGATATAAAAAAGTTCCAGACCGGATAGAAGACTCAGTATTGTTTGTAAAACCTTTGCACATTTATCATTACTTGTGATAATCGTTATTGCAAATTGTGATATTTTTGTGTATTAAAACATAATCGTATTGAAAAATAAAACTGTGTATCAGTCTTTTTGGTAAGAATCCTAAATTGGATAAATATCGACATTTATTTAACTTCAAAATCTAAATTATCATTTAACTCAGCATCAGATTAATTGAAATAAATATAATTTGCATAATAGCACACAACCACCCAAACTCTTAGGAAATTGGGATAAGTGATCTGTAACAAATTCAGAGCACCCATAACATGACACTCCAGACAGCTTCTGAGCCATGTGAGGTCAGTCAAGAATAGACAGCTAGCTAGCTTATGTGAAGTGTAACAATATTAACTGAGAATTAATATGCCCATTTGTGGATCTGGACTGTCGAAAAAATATTCAGTTTCAGACCAGATAGAACACTGAATATTTTTGTGAGTTTGTACAATTTTTAAATATAAATCATTATTTTTAATAGGCATTTGTGTTAACATTTATTATAAATTGTATTGTTATTTGTAAATTGAAATACATTTCCGCTTAAAAAGAAAATTGTGTGTATCAATATTTTTGGCAAACATCATAAATTTTCTTATGGCAAATAAACATCGGGCTATCTCGTAATCATCGAGAGGAACTGAGCCCCTGATTTTAGAGTTGTAAATCTATAGAGTTACCGCTGTCCAAGCGGGGGACATAAAAGGAACATTCGTTCGAGATAAATTAAAAAACATAACATGCAAAACGAGAAAAAGCTATGATGTTAATAAGGTAGGGTTGTGGAATCGGAATTGTAATGCTTTTCTTTAATATATCTTTTATACATTTTGTGAACTAACCTGTTTTTTTCTTAAAACAACCTTTTCTTTAAAAAATTCAGAAAAAAATGCCTATTCTTCATTATTTTTAAGTTTCCCACAGTTAATTAGAATTTCCAGTTAACTCATTTACCCAAATTACGTTTTGTTTATGTGCTTGTTTTATAGTTGAGTCTTACTGAGTTATATGCTATGTCATTTACTTCTTTTTTTCCATTGTGAATTTTATATTTGGACGTATAGGGCTGTAATTAGATAGTATGATATTATTGAGTGATTGGACCTGTACGTGACACAAAAATGACGAAATCTGTGTTACACACTAGAGCTACGTCACGTCTTTGAGCTTGTGGATGCAGGAGTGTTGTTTTGAGGGTTCGAACTTCGCCTTTTTCAATGCGAAGTAACCTCAATATACAACATATGTTTCATTGGATTTTCTAACATTTGAGAAAATGATCATTATTAAAATTTAAAAAAAAACACCTCGTTATAGAAATTGCATTACGTTAGTTTCCATATGCAGCAAATCTGTCACTTAAAGTAGTATCAAATTGAGACTATACAGGTTCTGCAAGCAACAATACCAGTTTCTTAAAGGTGTTGGTAAAACCATTTGCATTCATGATACAGCTCTTATTTGTATGTCCACATTTTAAAATTGGCTGGAAACTGGAAAGAGTTTGAACGTTAAGTGCACTTGAGAGTGGACTCTGTGTCGTTACCTGTTCATATGAATGGACAAATTTCTTATAAATTTCTATTTTGAAAAATGCCTGTGCACAATATTTCTCGTTTGTGCATTAATATTAGCCGAATATGAACAAGTCCTTTTACTGCCAACAGGTGAACCTCTCTCTTTACATAGTGAAATTTAGTATACTTATCCATTACATATGCCATTCCAAGAAGCCAGGTATGATACTTGTCTTTGAGGTACAAGCCATGACCCTCTTGTAGTAACAAACGTAGTATTTTTTGATACTACGATATCAACAGCCATAAAAGAAAAAGGAAGAGAAAGTAAACGTACCTAATTTCTCCTGGTTCATGTAATAATAGACATAAATACCATTAAAAAGTTCAGGCAAGATTGTAAGATTCACAACGAACAAAGGTATAGATATTAGGTTAATGGACCAACTAATTTTTTCCATGGCAGGCGATTTCATAATAGACACATTTTAGGCTAAAACTACTTCGGATAAACAAACCTTGTTTCCTGCTACAATTTGAAGTTATTCAAGCAAACAACAAAAAAGTGTAACTTAGATTTATTTTGATGAATTTCAAATTGACCAACTTTGTGTAGAAATGGGGTAGAGAAAATCATAGATAAAACATAAAACTTTACTAAAAAAGTTTGAAAAGTATTCAGCTTTTGATACAAGCTTGTACTGCCTCGACATGTTTACTTTCTCTTTCAGCTACCATATGAGCTTGTTCAAGCTTGTTCTGTTTGAGTTTTACCTAGATTTTAAACTTTTCTTTATTCAACTCTTGCTAGTAGAGACACCTTAATGCTTCCTCAAAAAACAAATAATCATCGACTAGTATTTCGTTAATACCCTTTTTTAGTTCATATGTTTTCATTGATTTCTTAAATTCTAATTCTAATATTTTGGCAATTTCAAGCAATTCAATTTTGCTATTTTTTCCAGTTTTTCGAGGAAGTGTGATTCAAGAAAACTTGGGTATCAGATATGATCAAATCTTGTTGGCACTGATAAATGTTGTTTGAAGTAAGATTTGAATTTTACTTTAGAATGAATTTTGTCTCTGATTCATATTTCAGACACGAGTCTTTAGTTTATTATGTTACGTATTACAGTTTATCTCGGAGGAACTTCCAACCTATTGTGTCACGTATTATGATTTCAAAGAGCCGTTAACTTTAACTTAGAAGTTAATTAAATGTCAATATATATCAATTTCATGATATTTGCCAACAAGTTTGACATGCATAATTTTCTTTATCATAAATATACCTTATGCATACAACCAACAATGCAAGCTATAATAACGGTTATTACAAATGATGGTTTGTATACAAAGGCTTTACAAACAATACCGAGTCTTCTATGTGGTTTGGAACAGAATATTTTATCGACAGTTAACGACTCGCGAATCAATTCCATGTTGACACACAGGTACACTTCACTTAACGGAAAAATTAAATATCCCTTAACATGTGAAACTTTTCTGTTGAAGTTACGCGATGTCTTCTCAGAAACATTAAGGTTCGAAGTTAATTCACTGAAGTTAAACACTTTGTAATGTTTGAAATTTATAAACGTTCCTGGTCGAATGTCTGTAGTTTTCCAATTTATAAGAGTTTATCACTGTTATATCTCTCGAGATTTATAGTATACTTACTAACTGTATCAAACGAATAATATTAAAACTGTCTCACCACCTTGGTTTATCTTTTTATAAGCTTTAAGGCGAAGTTCTCTAAAGTCCAATTGGCAATAATACTGTGTTCTCTACTTTCTGACCACGAATACAGTGAAAAGTCTCAACAGTGCTATTTAATTCTCTCTCAGAGTGAACATTTTATTTTATTACCAATAACATTTCATATTTCTGGGTAAGTTTTCACTGAGAGTGTGATGATTAAAGAATTAATTCAAGACTAATGAAATTAATGAAGAGTAGATGCATTTTAAAGTTACAGAGAAATTCCGAGCAGTTAAGTTCTATAATATTTGTAAATTAATTCTTCAATTTTGATCAGCTTTTATACTAATAAAATATGATTCAAACATTTCAAAAAGGAACGTGTAAATAATGATTGATAAATACATAATGATTGATAAATGGCAGACATAGCAGACAAGAAATAAATGTTCGGGTAGAGGAAGAAGGACTGGCGGTTGGTATATATTAAAATGAGCCTAATACTGTTAAAAGAGATAAGAAGAATATTTTATTTTAAGGAGAGTTGCAAGATAATTGAACCTACCTTGAGTGGACCTTCGTAAAATGTAGATAATTATTTGGACGTAGGCCTATGTGCCAAAATCAGATGTTTATTTAAGTAGGCCTAAATCCAAATAGGAGCATATAATTTTGAAAGTGTACGATACAACCATGATAACTCGATGAAATGTAAGTGAACTATGCTCGATTAGTTTAGTTCAGAAAAATGGTTCAGATTATCAACTGAAATTTGAAAGCAAATGAATTGGTCTAAGTCGACTTTTGACAAGAGAATAGAACTACATAGTTTATAATATTACTATGATAATCTATAACGTAAAGCATTTGTTACGTGTACGTTTAAGTAGTTTTAAATATATAGTATTTTGAAGTATATATATGTTCCGCACCGGATTTTGGATCCTCGATGACCGAGAAGAGTTAGAAACATTTTAAACTTCTTTCCTCCTCCTTCACTACTGATTACAGATCTTACAAATGTTACTGATGGAATTCCGAGAAACAAAAGACTGATTTATCTTTGCCTTTCCTAGGACGTGTACTTGAATAAAATGCTTGAAGCACTTAGTGTAATCTTAAATCTTTTAATTTGGTCTCACACTTCAACAGTGCATACCGTAGTATTTCGCTGCAGTTGGTCATGTATAATGAGAAATAGTTTCAAAATTACATTACGCTTGTTTACAAAATATACTCTTCAAAAAAAGAAACGCAAAAGGCAAAATTTGAGACATATTGTTAACACGTTTATTCCGGGTAGTTCTGTATGACATGTGTGAAACTTCGCACATTCACTGCTGAACATCCAAAGTGATCAAAGGCGAAGTCCACGCTCATAAGTTGAAGTTTAACGTCACTCAACGTCAATAACGAGTATGCCCCCCGTGAGCATCAATAACTGCTTGGCATCCCATGGAAGCGATGAGATGACGAATCACATCCTGTGGAATGGCTGTCCACTCAGCCTGCAAAGCTGCTGCAAGCTGAGGTAGAGTCTGCAGTTGAGGTTGTCGCCGTCGCAGACGTCAGTCCAACTCGTCCCAAAGATGTTTGATGGGGTTTAAATCTGGTGATCTGGAGGGCCAGGGAAGAACGTTGATGTTGTGATGTCTCAAGAAGACAGTGGTGAGTCGGGCTGTATGAGGACGGGCGTTGTCATGTTGAAAAACGTCGTTGACGTTCACCACGATGGGTTGCACATGGGGCCTAAGAATCTCGTCGACGTATCGCTGATCCGTAAGATTCCCTGCAATGTGTAAAAGGTCTGTTCTGGCAATGTAGGCGATGGCAGCCCACATCATGACGCTGCCACCACCAAATCTGTCAACATCCTGCACACAGTTTGCTGCAAAACGTTCACCTTGGCGTCGGTAAACACGGGTTCTTCCATCCTGCCTACGAAGCATAAAACGTAATTCATCGCTGAACCAATCATGCCTCCATCGTCGATGAGGCCATACCCGATGTGCCCGAGTCCACTGCAGCCGTGCTTGACGATGTTGCTGGGTGAGGATGACGCCTCTGACTGTACGTCGAGGTCAGATTCCTGCATCTCGTAGACGGTTGCGTACGGTCTGATCGAAAATCCTACGCAGCCCTGGTATGGTTGAGACAATAGACGTCGCAGTGGTGGTCCTATCCCGAAGGTGACGTAACCGGATGTAGCAATCTTGTGCGGGCGTGGTCACACGAGGTCTGCCAGATCGTAGACGCTCACGAGTTGATCTATGTTGTTGGTGACGATTCCATAGCCTTGTGATGGTGCTTGGGTTGACATTCACAGCTCTGGCAACATCTGATCGAGATTCGCCTGCTTCCAATCGACCAATGGCGTTGTTGCGTTGTGCTTCAGTTAGTCTTGGCGTAACTGTATTGCGTGTCGGTGGCTTAACACTGAGCTATGGAAACCGAAAACCAGTCACTTTTATAGGGATTTTGCACATGTTGCACTTGCATAACATGCAGATCTCTCAAACAAATTTATTGGAGACGTATGCGTTTTGGCGAAAAATCCGATGTTTTCCTCCGTTTTCAAAGTGTACAACTTTTATTGTCATTTTGGTCTGACAATCAGTGCCTTAACACGTGTAACATCACATACTCTGAGCTTGTAACGTTATTACATATATTTCTCTTTAAAATAACAAAAAAATCCCTTTTGCATTTCTTTTTTGAAGAGTATATATTCACTTGCACATATTTATACATAAGTATCCCATTTTAAAAACAACAGTGTTATCTAACTCTTGGTGGCAAGACTTTTAATGTCTAATGGAAGTGGTCTTGTTCTTAATGAAGAAATGTATTGGAGAGGACCACTTATCTCAATCAGCATCACCTGTGATATGGCGATCCGTTTCGGTTAGCAAATCATTTTTGTATACATTCTTATTAAAGTAGCGGTATATTTACGGGCTCTCATCGTTAGAGAACAGATTTCGATACTCGTGGCGGGCAGAACACGTGTTGCCTACTGCGTGGCTTTGTGTTTCATTTCAAACAATCTGATAGATTACTCGTTACAATATTAAGGAATTGGTAGAACCCAATTTAGTAGAACCCGTGTGACATGTTCTTGATAGAAGTGTGGGAATTCTAATGAATGATGAGTATTCTCACCCTGGATCATTCACTTGCCAACAGGATCAGTAAACCACAGTGTTGAAATTTATATCAGAGATGCTAACCATTACGATTTTGATGTATACATTACGACTATACGCTCATACAGACAAATATTACGACTTGTTGCAACTCCCAAATTATTATATATTATATAGGCCGATACAATAAAGTGATAAATTGTTTTCCCAGGGCTTCAAAGGGGTGAAAAGAAAATTTCTAGTGAGATGCAAATAAATTTTGATAATAAATGAAAGACATTTCGACCCTCCGCGACCCTCGGATTACGAGTCGCACGCCTTACGCGCTAGGCCATGCCGGGCCTATCGAAAACTTAAGATTTTATCGACGATTTACGATGATACACAGATATACTTCACTTGACGGGAATGCTACTTGGCTCTACTCTTGTTTGGCCTAACATGGTATTAAAGCTTACTTTCCACAGGAAAAGATAGATTTTTAATGTTCTCGTAGAACTACTAACATTGGAAATTTATTCTCTGAAGTTGAACTGTTCGTTTATTTGTTTGTTTTTGAATTTTGCGCAAAGCTATATAAGGACTATCGG
This sequence comes from Tachypleus tridentatus, assembly GCF_004210375.1. Taxonomy (NCBI): domain Eukaryota; kingdom Metazoa; phylum Arthropoda; class Merostomata; order Xiphosura; family Limulidae; genus Tachypleus; species Tachypleus tridentatus. The sequence goes on from NC_134830.1 coordinate 114,071,435, forward strand.
CGCTAACCGTCCCTAATTTATCAGTGTAAGACTACAAGGAAGGCAGATGTACATCACAAACCACCACCAACTCTTGGGGCATCCTTTTACCAACGAATAGTAGGATTGACCTGAATTTTATAACGCCCCCACTGCTGAAAGGACGAGCATGTTTGGTGTTACAAGGATTCTGACCCACAATCATCGAGCACCATAATCATCTGGATCGTAATGCTTGAAATCTAAAAATGTTCCTAGTGAAATTCTGGAGTTTTCCGATTGATAAGCGTTAATCACAGTTATACCTTCTGAGGTGTGGAGTATACTGACGGTAGCAGACAAACAACATATATATTACTGTCTCTTGGCTAGCTTTTATACAAAATACGCGAGATTTTGGAATGTTTAACAATATTTGAAGAAACGCTAGTAGTTTCATAAACCACATATTGTTGATTCTTGTTCTCAAGAATCTTTAAATTTTGAAAACAGGCGGAACGTGCGCAATACACATCCAACAATATATTTTGCATGCGTCAAAAAGTATACCGAAACAAACATAGGCATTGAAATAAATGTATAACAGTATATCCGTTACACTACACAAATGGCTGTCTGTGCTTTGCCCACCACGGCTATCGAAACTCAGATTCTAACAACAGAAGTCCTTAGAAATTCCGCTGTCCCGCTGGAGGCATTATGTTTTAAACGTTAAACATGAGGCATAGTTTGCTCAACGTATTATGATCAAAATAACTAAAAAAGTTGAGAGATTTAAATTAATGGTGTTAAAATAAGAGTTAATTTTTTGTTCAATATACAAGAAGACGTGAAAGTGATAAATGAAATAAATTAAAATTTATGAGAAAACAGTTTATCTTTAAAACTATGGTAATAATATATTAAGTTGGCAAGGGTTCTCACAAACGCTTTTGTCAAGAGAAAAACAAGTCTGTCGCTTTATGATAATTACCTGAATGTTTTGACATGAAACAATACATTAAATAGATCATAACACGACATAAAACTACGAGAATTAAAAAATGTAATAGAGCTGGTGATTATAAACAGCATTAAAATTATCAGAAATATACAACAACTTTATAAAGGAAAGAAAGAAATAATTTAAACATTTTATGGTAATAAAAGAACGGTATTAAAAATATGCATTATAAAAAAGCTGAACCCTTCGTTACTACCCAATGGACTCTAGGCCTGGCATGGCCTAGCGCGTTAAGGCGTGCGCTTCGTAATCTGAGGGTCGCGGGTTCGCGCCCGAGTCGCGCCAAACATGCTCGCCCTCCTAGCCGTGGGGGCGTTATAATGTGACGGTCAATCCCACTATTCGTTAGTAAAAGAGTAGCCCAAGAGTTGGCGGTGGGTGGTGATGACTAGCTGCCTTCCCTCCAGTCTTACACTGCTAAATTAGGGACGGCTAGCACAGATAGCCCTCGAGTAGCTTTGTGCGAAATTCTAAAAACCAAACCCAATGGACTTAAACAACTCAATTTAAAAATGACTTATTTTTCAATAGTGTTTCTTCTATTACGCATAACGTAATAGAATGAACAGAGGTGTTGAAGTACTGAGTTACAGGTTTATCTTGGTCTTTGAGTAAGATGTTACCAAAGCGATCTTTTGTGCGTTCAATGAGCATTCGGTTGTTTTCCCCTTTGTATATTTGGTCACACATTTTACAAATAACGCAAAAAATTAAACATACAGATTTACAGGTAAAGTGGCTATTCACAGAATACGTTGATTTATGGCCTCTTACTTATTCCAAGGTTAGTGGAGTTGACATCTAAAGATGTTTGTTTTTGAATTTCGCACAAAGCTCCTCGAGGACTAGCTCTGCTAGCCGTCCCTAATTTAACAGTGTAAGACTAGAAAGAAGGCAGCTAGTTATCTCCACCCACCGCTAACTCCTGGGCTACTCTTTTACCAACGAATAGTGGGGTTGACTGTCATATTATAACGCCCCACGGCTGAAAGGGCGAGCATGTTTGGTGCGACCGCGATTTGAACCCGCGACCCTCAGATTACGAGTCGAACGCCTTAACCCACCTGGCCATGCCGGGACGCATTTAAAGATGAAACTTTTTATTTTGATATCTACTAGTGTAAACGAATGAAAGGTTTAGCCATTGAAAAAGTACACTCCACACGCTCACAATAAATAGACATGCATTTGAAAATTAATGCATCAACAAAAGGCTCAGTGTTTCAGAAAAAACAAAAGCTGAAAACATTTGCTTCAGTAGCCATCTGTAATATGCCTAAATTTATTACCGAGAAAACGTCACTAAGACATAAACAAAATTTCAGATGGTCTTTTAAATAGAATATTTTTGAAGGACTAGAACTGCACGTGATACAAAAATGACGAGATTGTGTTGCACATTTGAATTACGTCATGTCTTTGAACATGTGGCTACAGGAGTGTGATTCTGAGGCTAGAATCCCGCCCTATTCGATGCAAAAAGCCCTCATTATGCATCATATTTTCATTATTTTTTTGTATTTTCTAACATATAAGAAAATAATCATTATACAAATTTAAAAACAACTGGGTATATGAATTTCGTTATGTCATTTTCCCTCAGAAAGCCCCTCAGTAGCATAGCAGTATTTTTGCAGATTTACAATGCTAATAACCAGGCTGTGTAAGTTTGGTCTTTACTTCAAATAAACTCTTTTGGAGGAAATCCTACATCTAAAAGATGATTAAAGTATGTCTATGGAGGTACTGCGAAGGATAGCCCCTATTTACCAAACGTTTCAGGAAATTCATTCACATTTGTCATTCTCACTTTTACGAATGGACACATTTTCCCATTGGCGGGAAACCGGAACCTATTATTATGTTGAAGAAACTTGTGAACAGAGTCGGGTCGGTAATTGTCCATTTGAATGGATAGATTTATAGAACTTGTACAGTAACATTATAAGAGCATGTCATTTACTACTAGCAAATAAATTTGTCACTTTATAAAGTGAAATATAGCATACTATTGAATTACCTACATTGATAGGGCTTTGGAAGTCGTTAGGTGTTGTACTCGTATTCGAGATACAAGCCGCGACCTTCGTGTAGTAATAAACATAGTATTTTACCGAACTACAATTTTAAATAATAACCCTTTCGCTACGAATAAGTAAAAGTGCGCATCTTACAGCATTTTGATTATGTTCAAACTTAATTAAACTCATTTGTTATCAATGATTATTAATAAAATAGACATTAAACATAATTTAAGGATCGAAATTTAAAAACAAAAGTTTCAGTTTCGAATTTTTAAAAGTATATTTAAATGCCAAACTTCTCTTATTGTGTATAGCATGATATTTTTTCAGTCTAAACGGACTTCAACATTTTCTGCTATCCTGTAAGGCATTGCAATTTTTCGTGGAGTTTGTATTCACTTTATACAGGGGCGTAGATTTTTTACACCCGATGAAGGGGATGATTTTTGCAACCACTTATATGGACTGTTCAATTTGCAAATTGGTAATCTGATTACGGAACCTAAAAGCTGTAAACATGCAGTCACAGAGTAATCTTATTGCCACGATTCTTGCATGTACACTTAAGCCTACTGACTGATACTTAGAATTATCGCTTAGATCGAAAATATTAGAAGCACGCCTATATTAAAGATGTACATTTCGGCTACTGAGAAGCCTACATCTAAGCCTAATTATGTAATTCAATTGGTAAGAACACGAGGAATACAAGAACAAACACACAGTTTGTAGGCCTGTGATGCAATAAAACAATTCAACAGACCCCATCCCCCAAGGATCTACGCCCCTGACTTTATATATATATATATATCTCCAGGCTAAACTCTGTTTCCAGGGAGAATTTACCACCAATACAGCTTTTGCTTTAAGGAGATATAAGCAATAAATTACTGGTCAAATACCATGCTTTACAATAAGCATGCAGATTTCGGATCTTGTCATAAATTCTCGCTGGCGTGATTGGCAATTATAGAGTCAGGGCGCCGTCAAAGCATGCTTATCAGGTAATGTGGTTCAAGGAAGAAATACAGATCCTCTGGTATGTGGAAGTAATATACTCGTGTTGTAAGAATATCAATGTTCTCTGTGCGAGACATCTTCATGGAAAGACTCCTGAGCACCGCGACCTCGATAGGGTACAACCATCTGTCCAGGTTGATTCAAATAAGATCCTGATAATATCACACAGTTTGAGGAACTAAATTGGGAAGAGATACTTCTCCCTGAACAAAGTTCCCAATTCTGTTCATATCTCAATCAACTGAGAGATCAGAAGGAACTTAATAAAGCAACTTGGCAGGAGGTTGAAATTGTAACCAAACAAACGGTTGACAAGCTTTCCCATTCACAAGAGTCTTGGAACAATGAGAGAACTCCAAAGCAGGCAATTAAAACCCCAAAACTTGCCAGAAGACCATACAAAAGACGTATCCACCGAGCGGAATGCTTTGAAAGGTTCCAGAAAATGTTTGACTTTGAATGTGAATGCCTAGTTGAGGAAATATTGGATGGCCAGATGCTGTTACGACCACGACAATCAGACCTATAATATTGCTAATGATAACGTCAATTTTGATGGATGCCCTCTACTACCCATGGAAAACAACACCAATATTCTGGAACTGATAACACCAGGTGAAGTAACTTGGTTTGAATTTCGTGAAAAGCTACACAAGAGCTATCTGTGTTAGCCATCCCTAATTTAGCAGTGTAAGACGACTGTCATCACCACCCACCACCAGCTCTTGAGCAACTCTTTTACCAATGAATAGTGGAAATGACCGTCACATTCTAACACCCGTAAAGCTGAAAGGGCAAGTAGGTTTGGTGTTACAAGGATTCGAACCCGCGATCCTCAGACTACGAGTCGTGTGCCTTAACCACCTGACCATGCTGGGTCCCAAGTGAAGTGAGGGTGGCACTTCAAGGTATGAAGAAAAGGGCTGCAGGTCCCAACAACATCGCCCTTCTGTTCCTACTCAAATGTATCACGTTTGGTATAGATGATTTTTTGAAGAATGTGTTCAGTCTCTGGCAATTTTCAGGTCGCATTCCCGAATGCATGAAAGTCAATAGGTCGATGCTCATTCTGTAAGTGAAGAGTTGTCTAAATGATGTCAAAAACTACAGACCTATCACAATTTCGTCTGTTGTGTTGAAGCTATATTTTAGGATTATGGCAACAGTGCCTCAAGCAGGCAGTGCAGATAAATCCCAGACAGTACGAATTTATCCCTCAGTTTGGATGTAGTAATAATATCTTCCTGCATCAGTCTATCATGAAGAAGTCCAAACAACATGGGACTCTGTCTTTCTTAGACCTCTTCAAAGCTTTTGATACAGTTGGCCACAAACACCTATTAGCCAGCCTTACCAGATTTAGGCTCATCCACATTTCATTCTGATTGTGGAGAATATGTATGAAGGAATTACGAGAACATTTCTAGTAGGTATGCAAAATATCAACCCAATCAATCTACTCAAAGGAATCAAACAAGGGGAACCATTGTTTCCTATGCTGTTTAATATCGCCTTGGACCCTCTTCTGTGGAAACTAGAAGAGCAAGGCCGAGGATTTCTGTTGGGTAAGAAACTAGATCCAGTCTCAACCTTAGCATATGCCGATGATATAGCAGTACTGGCTAAAGACCATGCCAGACTAAAGGCAATGTTAAATATAGTGGAGAAATACTGTTCAAGTAATGGTCTCAGTCTGAACCTCTCTAAGAATGCTGGAATGCTGATTAGGGGGTCTAGTAAGACAGTCACGGTTAATGACTGCCTTCCATGATCAGTCAACAGTGAAATACTCCCAATGATTGGGTCCACACAGTCATACCGATATCTTGGAGCAAAATTTTGTCCATGGGTTTGCAATGAACCTGTAAAACCAACCCTTGAGAAGTGGATAAACAATATCTCCAACACTCCCCTGAAACATCATCAGAGGGTCGAAATGTTATGTAAATTTGCCATGCCAAGGCTTTTATACCAACTTGAACTGGAAACAATAAATTTGAAAATGCTTAAAGAATTAGACAGTTTAATAAGAAAAGCTGTCAGAAACTAGAGTCACCTACCGGTCTGCACGACCAATGGTTTACTTTACTCACGTCACTGTGACGGTGTTCTAGCAAGTATGAAGCTAGAATTTCTTATTCCAATCTCAGGAATCAAGTCGTACATGAGACTCATTTACTCATCCAATAAAGTAATATTTTACTTGGCAGAAAAAGATGGTTTGTTGGGAGCCATGGAGGGTGTTACCATGAAAGCCGGACTTCTGATCTTTAAGTCTGAACAATGATCTGGAACATATCATTCTAATTAGAGAGATATGGAAAGGAAAAACTGGGAAAGACATGGTGTACAGCATTTCAGTGGCTGAAAATCTGACAACTACTGGCTACATAAATCAGTTGGTACGAAAGCCCACCAATGGGTGAAGTGTCTGGCTCTAAGGGAAAATGTGTACCCTACAAAGGAGGCCCTCAGAAGATGTAACCTCACTAAGAACAAGGAATCTGCCAAATGTTGGGGCTTCACAGCCATGAGAGAGACCCTATGCCAAGGGGTCAATGCCCTAAATTATAGTCGATGAGAATACGTTGTCACAATAAAATCTGTGACCATTTGGTAAAAGAGGCTTCTTATAAAGAGTGGAATGTTCTTCAAGAATTCACTTTTGAGAATAAAAATGGAGAACGTCGGCGACCTGACCTTATCTTCCACCTCAATAATAAAGCTTTGTCATTCACGTGGTGGTTGGCTATAAACTCATGTATGGCTCCTTAAAAGAAGAACACGAGTCAAAAGTCTCTAAATATGAAAATATAGCACCTTAAGTGAAGATCTGACAGGTGCATCTGCCGTTGTATTTCACAGTCTCCCAGTAGGTGCCCATGGTGCGTGGCTGCCTAAAACAAGGAAGTTCTAATAGACTTGGACATCACGTCAAAATATTTCGATGAATTTATATGTAGGCAAATAATCCTCTACACTCTGGACATCCAATGGAAAGCAAATAATGAAGAACATCTCGCTTAGTAGGAATTGTCTACTCCAAAGTAGTCTCCATTCATATTGAACAACATCCGGCATTTGTCAGTACCATCGATCCTGACGTGAAATTGGATAATATTGAATTAGAGAATGACTGGAATTGAATTAACAATGACTGGAGTATTAGCCTTATGGTAGCCAAATACATCGTCATCTGATTACTGATGTGTATGAATAGATTAACGAGATTCCCACTGCCCCTATCAACTGCCTCGCAAAATCACAGCCAAGGGAACGGGCTTGGAGAAATCTTTAACAAAGACTAGAGCGTTAGTCTTAAGGTAGCAAAATAGTTACCATCTAATTAGTGAAGTGCATGAATGGATTAAAGAGATTCCCACTGCCTCTATCTACTATCTAGCAAAACTACAATCAAGGGGATGGGCTTGGAGAAATCAACGGGGAACATGGACCTCGTGGTCCGCTCTCCACTTGTTCTTTCCAAGCCTATTCCAGTGACTGTTGTTTCACTATATAGTAAATGGGAACAGTGGGAATCTCGTAATCCATTCATGCACATGAGTAAATAGATGGCGAGTTATTTGGCTACCGTAAGACTAATGCTCTAGACGTTGTTAAAGTTTTCTCCAATTCCGTTCCTTTGGCTTTGGTTTTGCTAGACAATAGATAGGAACAGAGGAAATCTCCTTAATCCATTAATGTGCGTCACCCTACTGTGACACACGACAGTAACCAGCATTAACTTTAGTATCACAATCCTGTTATTCAGGACAGGCTTACACTTGACATGAACAAGAAGATTCAAATTGTCATAGTTCCTTTCTGAAACAATGTTAATAACTTCCTTCATTGTAACAACATGAAAACTAGATTAACAATTTCTTTACATCACCCGCATGCATTCGTACAGCCATATCAAGTATCATTATTAACGCTAATTGCTTAAACTAATATCGTGTAATGCCAAACGTTCTTTAAGGAGAGCAGAGAATAAAATCACCAAGCAACCGACACATTCCTGAAACTTAAAATAGGGAATTGCAAATCGAGATTTTCGTGGAGTATACTTGTAAATTACACGCGTCTAATGTGGAGATATTACTATTTAATAACTGTTCCTCTTGTTACATCTTCGTCATCAGACAATAAGCAAACTAACAACTACAGAAATTTGTTCCCCTTGTAGCACAGTGGTAAGTCTATGGATTTATATGAAACTGGAAACCAGATATCGATGCCCGTGGTGGACAAAGCACAGATTGTCCATTGCGTAACTTTATGCTTATCTAGGAACAAACAAATAAAATATTATTGAATCTATCCGGTTTGACCACCTGTTATTTGCACTTTTTGTTTAGATATTATATGTCGCCTTACATTGCGTTTAAATTCCAAATGCATTTTATCAATGCCTTATACGAATATTTAATACGTAAAAGAACTACGTGTAGATTTTAAACATATTAGGGTCTAAAACTGTAATAATAGCGTTTCATTTTTAAACGTCGTTCTTAGAGTTTAAAAGTAATGGTTTTGCTATATATCAGCACTTTTAATCCAATTTCACTATACATTTAGACTTCACAGATTTGTTATACGCTGACAGAACACTTTAAAATTATCTTTTTGCGTTGTTTATTACTTTTTAGCGTTGATTTTTAAGGTTTTAAACGCCTAGCTTGTATTCTGTCTGTCAAAAGAGCAAGACAGACACTTTAATTATCTTGTACTCAATAATTCCGAGCATCAACCCTTTCTTTGGAGGCTATCGACTTCAAAGGTGGCACTCTTAATGTGTGATTACATACAAGAATGGTGAAAAAGAGTTCTTTCAGACAAACAAATTCTGAAATTAGAGATGCTTAATTTTATGGTAACGTCATAACTGACACAATTAAATAATAGCAGTATGTTTTCAATGAAATTTGATTCCTTAAATATGGGCAATAAAAAGTGCCGCAAAATTCTGTATTTTAATTCATTATGATTCTTTGGTTAAATAATAATTTGAGAATCTTATTTCTTTATTTACGTTTTTATGTTTGCTATATACGTCATGGATACACAATATTTGGTTTCAATTTCACACAAAGCTACACCAGAGCTACCTGTGCTAGCCATCTCTAATGGCATAGTAAGACTAGAGGGAAGGCAGCTAGTCATCACCACCGACCACCAACTCTTGAGCTACTCTTTTACCAACGAATAGTTGGATTGACCGTCAAATTGTTACGTAACCACAGCTGAAAGGGAGAGCATGTTCGGTATAATGGGGATTGGAATCTGCGACCCTCGGATTACGAGTTGAGTGCCGGGTCGAACTCATTTGTAACAAAATAATAGGAAATTATGCTTTTAGTTTTTCTTTCCTTAACTTGATAAAAATAAAATAAAAAAAAGTGCAATAAAAATAAATAAGTATATCAGTACTGAAAATAAAGATATACTATTTTCAAAAATCCTATTAATATCAAATTATATCGGGAGTCTAACGCTCCTCCATGATATTTATCATGTCATCCTGTATCGCTGTGTCAAGTTTATGCTGATTAATCAAAAAATGTGGAAATTTATAAGGAATAGAGTTGAAATGATGGATATACAAACGTGTATTTTTTTTCCTGGACACACACTGTGATTTTTATAGTACATTTTTTGTACCAGTGAAACAAATGCGACGAGTTCTAAGTAGTGAAACATATTTCAAGTAAACTTATAAAATCACTAGTTGGTGTAAAATCATCATCATCACGTTGTTTCTTCTGTACAAGATGTACAAGGGAAAAAAAAAAGCAAAGTTAAAACATATAGAGGCCTGGTATCTCATTGTTCATTATATATTAAACAAGTAGTTCAAGAGTTATAGGTAAGTGGTGTTGTCTAGATATCTTCTCTTTAGTCTAATAGTGCCAAATTAGGGATGACAAGCACCTCTGTAGTACAAACCACCTAATCAGGGAGATGATTTGATGAAAGCAGGACACTTCAGTTAAGTAAAATTTGAAAGCAAATTCAAGGAGAGTGAATCATATTCTGAATTAATGTTGTTAGCCAATTGTAAAAATATACAATATATTTGCAATAAGATCTATAAATTGGATTTTTGTCTTTTCTTTACGAAATAATAAATATTTTACTGTGCATCTATATAAAGGGATTATCAAGTTATTGTGAAATATGATATGACGAAAGAGAACTTTGTATTGTTATTTATAATAACTGTTTCTATTGAGAATTAGAAGTTGTTAATATTCTTTGCCAGTGGCAATAATACCAGAAAAAAGATACAACCAAGCTCAGAAAAACACGACAGGTAAAACTATACTTTATGCCAACATTGACTATTTTTAAACACAGTCTTTTTCTGCACTCGAATACTCAGTAATTCTGCAGTTTATAATTACGCAAAAACAACGACTCAGATTTTTTTTTATCACAACCTTGTCATTTGATGTCATTCATATTTTTCTGAAACACTTTTAGAATTACTAAATTACGGATGTCAGGTATTACTTTTTCCACATGAAAAATTGTGTTTTCTCGAGATATTGTCAAGGAAGTTAAAAAAAAATAAAGATCTTTAAGTGATTTGACTTCAAAAGTATACTTTGTAGTTTATCACCTTTACATTTTCTATTGTTTTTTTTATCTATATATATATATGTATGTTTGTGCATGCGTGTAAGTATGAGTACATGCAAACTTATGTATTAACATGTGTACATATACCCAGATGTACATATAAATCAATTAATTTTTTTTATTCAGTGAAAGATACTTAACCCTACTAAAATAATTGTTTGATACTTTTGAGTAACCTTTATGGGTAGTGTTATGTTAATTAGTTTTAAACAAATGGTCATCTAATATCTTAGATCTATATACATATTTGCATCTATATAGACCAAACAGGTTAGATGACCATTTGTTTTAAAGAACTGATGTCTTCGTGGATGAAAAACTTGATTTGTATGCACGACTGTTAATGAAATGTTCACATTACTTCTTGATAATAGCAACTACATTAAACTATTTCTTGAAAAAATAACTCAGTTCATCCAGACGTACAATTCACTTATGAACTAGAATGTAATGATAACATATCGTTCTCGGTGGTTTAGTTACTCAGTAACATACAAATGTGTGTCAAAAATCAAAAAGTGTAAACCTATTTCCTCGAGTTCTAATTGGAAGAAGTTCAGTGTATATAAAACTCTTACTTGGTGTATGTTGAACATTTGTTCGAACAAAAAGAGCATTCGTAAAAAAATTGAAGTATTCAAAAATATTGTTTGTAAACGGTTTAAACCGAACTTAATAACTAATTTGCTCAACACTATTAAAAAACATAGTAATAAACTGAACAAATTATCTGTATATTATTGGAAGATTGTTATTATGTAACGATAACTTACTACTCCTTGATATCAAACGTAAGTGCTATTCAAAACAGAATAGAATCAAACAAACGATCAAACTTTCGAATAAATTTCATAAAGATTGCACTCGTGTTTTTCTTGGCCAAACGAAACGATGTTTCTCGATTAAGGGAACATGAAGATTGCTATTGTGGGAAGATAGTTGAAAAAGCTACTTTAACCTTACATGTTCATACAATTGACCAACAAAATAATTTTTGATCAATAAAAATCATTACAGAACTCAACTTCTTTCATCAACACAAGAGAATGGATAGAAATATTTGAACATAGAGAAAACATGTTCAGTGATGAAATGGAATTTAAACTCAACCATATTTGGAAGTTGTTTTCTTCATATCAGTGAACTTTAACACTTAATTTCCATTTTAATTTACGTATATATATACAAAAAGTTTCTAATTTCATGGCAGATTTTCAAAGATTAGGAGTGGTTAAATACTACTATTGTAAGGAAATGTGTGCGCTTTGGATTAAAACAAAATTGTATGAAAAAAACGTTGTCTATTTAATATAAAACAATCCGCTGTCGAATATCTTTGGTTTTAATGTGATAAAAGTTTACATATGTACACAGAGACACTGGAGCTGTATAAAGAGATAAATAAAATATCACAAAATGCAAGAAACCAGTAGGCACATTACCCAAGAATAATAACAGGAATGTATGTAGACTTATGGTGTCACAAATTGTACACAAACCTGTTGACACCTTACACAAGAAGAAAATCAGGATTAAATGTAGACTTAGGGTATCACGAAGTGTACACAAACCAGTGGACACCTTGCACAAGAAATATAGTAGGAATGTATGGAGACACACAGTAGCACACAACAAGGAATATTAATACCAGATAAAAACTGTTTATCAGTAGAGCAGTCAGTTAGGCCTTCTAATCGGAGGCTTGAATAATTTTAGATTACGAAAATAAAATGTTCTTCCTATTTAGAGCTAAGTCATCCAGAAAAATAACTCGAATGTCGATAGTCTAGCAAGTTCAAAAAATGATTACACATATGAGCAAGTGTTCAGTGATATGTTTTGAAACGACAACAACAAATGAAGACTGAATGAGTTCTATCCACTTCATTGTATTCCTTCTCCTTTAACTTAAACTGAACTCGAAACTAAAAAATAAGTGTAAAATCTCAAGATGAGATAACAGCGTTGAGTTAAACATAACAAAAGTATAACATGAGAAAAAACGTTATCTAAATGTTAAAACTAAAACTTCGAAACTTTTCATTAAAACTCACACTTCATTTGACAGATTGGAAGTAACAGTTTAATACCAAACCAAAATTTTGGAAGTTTAAAACTACAACATTAAAAATCTAAATGTTTCTGTGAAATCTTGAATATCCGTTACATTGGCAAAAACCTTGTGTATCCAGATCTTTATGCTTTACAGGGACAAACATGGCTTTTTATTCAAAAACAAATACACAAGAAAAGTCTCCCTTTTTGTACACGAGATGTGTGTACATTAATAATAAAGTTTTAAGGCGTGAATATTCATACGATTCACCGTCAGAAAAGTTAACGTGCTATTTTCCCAGTGAAAGAGTCAGTTAATTGTCAGTTGGTGAGCCCACATCTTGCATACTTTCAAAATAGGTGAAGTTAACGCGTTAGTTCAGCGATCTCGATTGTAAAATAATGCACATAAAAAGAGGATAACAGGTATACATAACAATATCATGCACTACATGTTATATAAAAAACAACAACACATGTTTGCGAAGCACAATATATAGTGTTATAAATTTCGTGAATGCACGATTGACAATAGTAAACGTATTAGTGGAATGGATGCATAGTATTATTGAGGGTAAAGAAATAAGAAATTACTTTAAACAATATTTAGTTTGTTTGTTTTTGGAATTTCGCACAAAGCAACTCGAGGGCTATCTGTGCTAGCCGTCCCTAATTTAGCAGTGTAAGACTAGAGGGAAGGCAGCTAGTCATCACCACCCACCGCCAACTCTTGGGCTACTCTTTTACCAACGAATAGTGGGATTGACCTTCACTTTATAACGCCCCCACGGCTGGGAGGGCGAGCATGTTTTGGCGCGACTCGGGCGCGAACCCGCGACCCTCAGATTACGAAGCGCACGCCTTAACGCGCTAGGCCATGCCAGGACCTACTTTAAACAAGAAAGTAATGTTCCTTTTAACAAATCTGATATACTCTTAATATTCATGCATGAAGTTTTAAAGGTCTGAGGGAAGGCTGTTAAAAGTAACGTTAATTTAAGGCATCAGTAAAAGTATTTTAAAATGTTCCCTTGTTGTGTAATGAGTCCCATTATTGAATCACTAGACAGCACATGGGAAAGCCTCAGGTGTTAGAGAATGGAACCAGTGAAACAGTTCTTAAATGTCGAATATTTCTCCAAGATTATTCCTGTGGCTTGAAATAGGTCTTCCAATGAGATCACGGTGAATCTAAATCTCTGGAGTTACAGTCCAAAGTTCAATTCCTCAGGGTAGCTTTGGTCTAAAACAGACAAACAAAAAACATTAAAAAATAATTTATTACTAGTCAATTACTCCAAAAATTTGAATGAAACAACAGCTGGAAAAACAATTTTGTTTGTATTTATATTGATCAACCGTTTATAAACTTCCAACTAAAGTTGTGCAGCCAATCAAGAAAGCCTCAAAATCCCCTTGATTGGAGGGAGGGTGAGGATAATCGGTTTTTTATATAGACATAACATATATTCTTAGTGGAGAACATTAAGAACTTAATTCTTGGTGACGATAAACCCACTTGAAATACAAATGTATCTCAGAACGGCTGGTAAAGGTATTAACACTTATTGATAAGCGGAAAACAACGTTTCGACGTTCCTAGGTTAATCTTTGTTAACCTGAAGATGATCTAGGAAGGTAGAAACATTTTATCTGAGATACATACTAATAACTAAAAATTCTATTTTAAAAGTGCTTTTTCCCATAATGTTGTAGTAAATTATTTCGATTTATTATGACACAGAACATATATAAGATAACCGTATCATGACCAGCTGAAGACTACAGTTTCGTGTTTCACTAAGCCTTATCAGCTCCGGGGGTGTTTGCAAGCATATTTTTAAACAGTACAGTACTGTCATAAGCAAATTGAAAATAAGAAAAACACAAGACATTAAAAATTAAGAAAAAAGGTAATACTATATTTTATTTTGTACAAAAAAAAACACAAGAAAACAACAGGAAATCTAGTCTCAAGCCTTTTCTTTAATGTCAAATAGAGAGGATCCACAGTTTTTGCTTTTCAGCTTTAATTTTTGCAAATTCATCAATGACCTCATCAAAATTCACCTCCGTTGCACATTTATGTTCAATTGAAAGTAAAGCGAAATTTATCAATCTTGTTTGACTCATGATCGAGCAAAAGAAATTTTTTTATCAATTACAATCTGGAAAAGCTTTTTTCACATGAAGCAACAGACACATAGGCAGTTATAAAGAATATAAAACAAAGTGACAAGCTTCACAAAAATCTTAATTCAAATTGTCTGTATGATTATTTAAGGAAGGTTAAGTGCAAACACCACATCTAAATATGCAAAAACTATGAACATTACTCACAAATAACTAGATCGCTAATAAAATGAAAATTAACAATATATCCAGTAAATGAAGTAATATATAACAGAAAAGCTTCAAACAAGTGGTTCTTAAACTTTTTTCCAACCAGATACCTATTGAGTCATCAGATTATCAACCCAGAAAAGCAGAGACAATTAATTATTAATGCTATTGCACAAGCATTAATTCAGTAAAATATGGTGTAACAGCTATCATAATTGATATCTTTATTTATTAAGATGTAAGTATGAACAACATGTTAAATATACAATGATACTACACTGGGTATTGTAAAATTACTGAAACAAAGAAAAATTGACTAGGACAATAAGCGTTAGCATTAATTTAGTATAGACTAGTACTGTAGTTGGTGATGCAAATATGAAACGGTGCTTTCTATATTAAAAGCATGTAAGAATAAACACATCTCCACAGTCACATCATAATAGGCCTGGAATAGCCAGGTGGTTAAAGCATTCGACTCCTAATCCGAAGGTCACGGGCTCGAATCCCTGTTACACCAAACATGCTTGCCCTTTCACCTGTGGGGACGTTATAATGTTACGATCAATCCAACTATTCGTTGGTAAAAGATTAGCCTAAGATTTAGCAGAGGGTGGTGAAGACTAGCTGCCTTCCCTGTAGTCTTACCCTGCTAAATTAGGGACGGCTAGCGAAGATATCCCTCGTGTAGCTTTGCGTAAAATTCAAATACAAATCAAAAGATACACATCATAACATCACTATGTAGTTGCATTAAAAAATCATGCAGTTATATCACCACCACCATTGTAAGATCACCAGATAGTCATCATAAAAAACTTACTCAGTCGTATACATCATCGTTACGTCAGTAGTCATGGTTGAAGGAAAAAGTCAAGTCTATAGTTTAATGCAATGTGTCACTTTTTGTGTGTTTTTAAAGATTACTAGTAGTTATAGGAACCACCATTCATAAACATAGTTTCTATAACATCATGACGATGCAGTTATAAACACTTAAACATCACTTTTATACCACATTATAAAAAAATAACTGGATACGGGTATAAGTACCATGATCTTGTTATAAACACCAGTTCTTTATGCTTTATCATAATTATTTAATGAAACATACCTCATGTACGTAGAGTCACACTGTCAAGTGAACAAGACTTAGAATATCAGTTGCAGCCAGCAACGTTCGTCTTTCGATGTATTTTGATCAAATATTTAATTTTTTTTATAAATTTCGTTTTACCATTAAAAAGGAAAACTTATTTTGTAGCGGAAATTAACATTAAGCTGTTGAAATAATCTGAACATTTTAAAAATATGTTTCTTAACTTTGAAAACTTTTTAATTTGTTTGTAAACTTGAATTGGTATTTCAAATCTTCCGATGGCATACACTCTCCTGGCTGTCACCCGGGGCAGAACGCCTTTCACACCCACCCCCTTTAGTACGCCACTGATCAGTTCAATGATTAGAAATGTCACACAATGGAGCTTCATGTCTATAGTTAGGAAAACGTTTATATTTTGCTTATTTTTTAGCGCACCTAACTTTACTGTGGTTTATTTAAAGAAAAACAGTGTACATATTCTGTTAATCGACGATCCATATAACTTTCAAGCCGACTAGTGGCACAGTTACGACAGAAAGTGTTCGTACACCTGCGTCCCGAGTTGTTTTTTGTTCATAACTTAAAAAGTATCACAATTAGGCTAATAGACGTATATTATATATTATAAATATTATACTAACACACATCTACATACATTTCTATGTAAATTAAACGACAAATAAACTGTTTATAAATAAATAATCAAAAATAGGAGGAGCAGAAAGTGTTCTTACATTTCAGAACGTGTGAAAAAACTGATATTCCCGTAACAATTTTGTTAACTTTGGTGAATAAACTACATTATACCATTACAGAACGAGACATTGGGTTCATAATTATTGGAATTTAGCCATCAAAAAATGTACTTCCGGTAATTTAGCGCCGTCTTCATCATTATCTGCTTGGCCATCATGGCGAACAGGAAACAACTGCCCAGTGATTTAAAAAAAAACGAATTATTGTAAAATACAAGTCTCGTGTGTCTCTTTTCAGTATTGCTACACAACGTATTGTGCCGAAATCTACTGTTCAAAGCATAATTGCCAAGTTTAAGTTTGCAGAATCGACTGCTAGCCTTCCTCGTTCTGGACGCCTCACCAAAATTCGAGAGAGAACCAAGAAGAAGGTTCTCAGAGAAGTTAGTAGGAACTCTTGTTTAACACGTAATGACATACAGAAATTGGTAAGGAAAACTGGCGTTAAAGTAAGCACCTCTATCACGGCCAAGCGTGTTAAGGCGTTCGACTCGTAATTCGCGGGTTCGAATCCCGGTCGCACCAAACATGCTCGCCCTTTCAGTCGTGGGGGTGTTATAATGTGACGGTCAATCCCACTATTCGTTGGTACAAGAGTAGCCCAAGAGTTGGCGGTGGGTGGCGATGAGTTGCTGCCTTCCCTCTCGTCTTACCCTGCTAAATTAGGGACGGCTAGCGCAGATAGCTCTCGAGTAGCTTTGCGCGAGATTCAAACAAATAGAAACAACACCTCTACAGTTATGAACATGTTACGCTCTTCTGGGTTTGAAGCATACCGTCCTCGTAGAACTCCATATTTAAAAAGCCTGTTCATTTAGAAGCACGATTGAGGTATGCAAGAAAGCATGTAGATAAACCCTTTACCTAATGGAAGAGTATTCTTTAGTCAGACGAGACTAAAATCAAACTTTTCGGCCACAATGATATTCGCAATATTTTCCGTAAGAAGGGGAAACAAAATCTTCCAAAGAACACCGTCCCTACAGTTAAACACGGAGATGGCTCGATCATGCTGTGGGGTTCCTTCAGCTCTTCTGGTGTAGGTAGCCTTCACCGCGTCAACAGAATCATGAAAAAAGAAGAGTAAGTTTATATATTAGGCACTTATATCAAGAATAATGTTCGGAACTTGCGGCTTGACGGCGTTGGATATTCCAGCACGACAATGACCCTAAGCACATATCGAAATATGTGCAATCCTGGTTGCAGAGGAACCATATAAGCGTTCTGGAGTGGCCATCTCAGTCACCCGATCTCAACCCAATTGAAAACGTTTGGCATGAGTTGAAGACAAGGGTTTAGCAGCGTCATCCGAAAAACTTACAAGAGTTGGAGGCCTTCTGTTAAGAAGAATGGAAGAAAATATCAGTCGAGTACTGTCAAACGATCATGGAGGGCTAATGAGGAGAGATTGCGCCAAGTAATTCACCTGAAAGGCTACACAACTGACCATTAAAGTAGACGCATGAACACTTTCTGTCCCTTCTATGTTTGGTTATTTGTTTATAAACAGTTTATTTGTCGTTCAATTTACATAAAAATTTATGTAGATGTGTATTAGTATAATATTTATAATATACTGTACATCTATTAGCCTAATCGTGATACTTTTTACGTTTTGAGCAAAAACTACTCGGGACGCAGGTGAATGTACATTTTCTGTCGTAACTGTAGTTTTAAATAGATATCACACACAATGAAATTTTATGCAACCCTTTTTTTTTCTGATGATTATCATAACTGTTTTAAACCTGCAATATAGCTGTTTTTCAGAATGGTGAAGTTTTTGTTTCGTAGTTAATTGTTATTGAAAGCGTTGTTTGAGGCACATATCTAGTCTTACACTGCTAAATTACGGATGGCGAGCGCAGATATCCTTCGTGTAGGTTACGCAAAATTCAAAACAAACCAAAAACTAAACCCATGGTTAATAAATGTTCTTCTCTTTACAGTGTATTGTAACTGGCCTGTTTTACGGCATGAAATAGTACTGTAGTGGTAAATAGGAGTTAATTTGTATATTCAATCAATATAATATGCAGATAAAGCTTTAATTTTTATCAGAAAGGTTTAATGTTCAAATGCTGTCTGTTTATTGATACAGTATAAAAAATAATGTAGCTTTTAAACTGACAGTTATATGGAGTAGAAAATGTTCCCAAAATCCATTAACAAACCAGTTACAAAATGAATTGGATATGCAGAAGCAATTTCATTATGAAAAAAAAGGGTAATTTAACAGTTATTGAGTTTTTCTCCCGTTGTATTGAGATACCTTTAGCCAAGCATATGTAATAAATAAATTTATTTTATATTTTTGGTATTTGTGAAGAATGGAATTTGTATGTGATTATAAATTAAAAACGATTACCCTATAAGGCAAAAACAATTTTTGGTAATCTGTAACTTGTGTTTTTTGTGCTCTCATTATAGTTCAGACTTGCTACATAAATTGTTAACTTTTTGTAATATGATTAATATTGTTTTGTGACAAATTAACCTTTGCAAAGGTCAGATATGGTTGAAAAGAGAGATT